>NC_135892.1:91690178-92043594 GCF_964194155.1 Cetorhinus maximus
TACCTGGATTTCCAAAAGGCATTTGATAAGGTGCCACACAAAAAGGTTAATCAGCAAAATAAGGGCTCATGGAATTGAGGGCACTATATTAGCATGGATAGAGGATTGGTCAACCTGAGTTGGTAGGTAGTAAATGGTGGAGTGCCGCAAAGACCAGTGCTGGGCCCTCAGCTATCTACAATCAATATTAATGACTTCAATGAAGAGACAGAGAGTAATGCATCTAAGTTTGCAAGCTAGGTAACAAACCTAACAAGCTAGGTAGAAAGGTAAGCTGTGGGGAGGACAGAGAGAGGCTGCAAAGAGATATAGACAAGATAGGTGAGTGAGTAACAATACGGCAGAGGGAGTATAATGTAGGGAAGTGTGAAGTTATTTACTTCGGTCGTATAAATAGTAAAGCAGAATATTTTTTGAAAGGTGGGAAAGTTGCAAATGTTGATGTTCAAAGAGATGTGGGTGTCTTGTACAAGGAACATAGTGAGTTGGCATGCAGATGCAGCAAGCAATTAGGATGGCAAATGGCACGTTGGTCTTTATGCAAGGGGATTGGAGTACAAGAATAAACAAGTATTACTACAGTTGTACAGGGTTTTGGTAAGACTACATCTGGAGTAATGTGTACAGTTTTGGTCTCCATATACAGGAAAATATATATTTGTATTGGAGGCAGTACAGTGAAGGTTCACTAAATTGGTTCCTGGGATGAGGGGTTTGTCCCATGATGAGAGGTTGAGTAAATTGGACTTCTCTGGAGTTTAGATTGTTTCCATTGGTCAGAGAATCTAAAACACAGGGGCACAGTCTCAGGATAAGGGGCCGATCATTTAGAACTGAGATGAGGGGAAATTTCTTTACTCAAAGGGTCTTTGGAATTCTCTACCCCAGAGGGTTGTGGATGCTTCATTGTTGAATATATTTAAGGCTGCGCTAGACATATTTTTGGTCTTTCAGAGAATTAAGGGATATGGGGGGGGCGGGTGGGAAAATGGAGTTGAAGTCCAAAATCAGCCATGATCATATTGAATGGCGTAGCATGTGGTCTACTCCTGCTCCTATTTGTAATTTATGTGCCCGTCTTAATCTTATTTTTTTATTTTTTTGTTTTCAGACAGGGTTGTTCATCATTCTGGCATTCACACTCACTCTGGACAAATGCTTTATTTCTTTGCTACAACTATTACCACTCCCTTCCCCTTTTGTGCCATGACATCTTTGTCATTTAATCCCTCCTGCCCTGTACCGAGACCTTCCCTTTTGTTCTTTCTCCCCCACACTGACACCTTTCAAGGGCATAAAACCCATCAGATTTCTACCTTCCTTCAATTCTGAAGAGTCAGATTCACTCAAAAGATTAACTCTGTTTCCCTCTCCACAGATCCTGCCAGGCCTGCTGAGTACTTCCAGTAGTATTTTTATTTGAAATGCTCTTTTAATGAGATAGGGCAAGGAAGCAAAAAAGCCAACTTGAGTGTAAATGAATCAGATTATGATTAGTTCTTTTGAACTATAACATCTAATTTATACTAAGAAAGGCTGAAAAATATATTGGATATATACGAGGTCTTCAAATGAAGGTAGGCTGCATTCTAACTATGATAAATCAGGAACAATGGCATTACAGTGCAAGACATATTGAAAATTGGAGTGTTACTGAAAAACAGTATGTGGCATTGGAAGTGGAAGCCCAAGAAACAGTGGATTAGGAAGTGGGTCCAAATCTTTTGAACAAAGGGTAGCCATGAATTACATATGCAGTCATGTTTTCAGCATGTTCAGGAACAACTGGGCCATGGTGACAGCGATGTTGGTGGATCAGTCTCCTGGACATCTGCTCTGTTGAGCACACCCATCAGGCAGAATTTTCTGCCTGTCGGGCGGGTGCGCCCGACCCAATCTCTGGCAGGCGGGGAGACGATCCCCGCTGGAGAAGCGGGTCCCGCCACCATTTTACATGGGCGGGCCAATTAAGGCCCGCCAAGTGTGACGTGCGGCAGGAAGCACTATGCACTTCCTGTGCAGGCGGGGGGGGGGTGGAATTCCCCAAAAGCGAGTGTGCACTCTTTCACGCATGCGCACATCTCCCTGAGGCTAAGTGCTGCCTCAGGGAGATCGCTGACACTTTAAAAAATATTAATAAAAAAAATTCCCTAACATGTCCCCTTCATGTGACAATCTCACATGAGATGGGACATGTTCATAATTTACATAATAAGTTTATTAAACTTTTTAAAACCCTACATGAAACCTCATCCTGCCGGTGGATGAGGTTTCATGTTTTTTCTATTGCCTGCCGAGGCTCCTGGCCTGCCTGCCAACCTTAAGGTTGGACGGGTAGGTCCTTTAATTATATAATTGATCCTGTCAATGGCCTCAATTGGCCATTGACAGGTCAGCGGGCCTGCAGCTGATTTTGCTGTGCCCCCGCCTTCCTGAAAATTTAAATGGGCCGGGATGACGTTGGGAGTTCCCCCGACGTTATCCCGCATCATTTTACGTGTCGGTGAGCAGGTCCCGCCCCCTGATGGTAAAATTCTGCCCATAGTCAAGGAAGACAGTTACTTTGGTCACAGGCAAATTCTACAACATTACAAAAACCTTGGAGATTTTGGCTGGGGTAATCCAATAGATCATTAAATTTGGCTTCTGGAACTTCTTAACCACTCAATTTTATCCATTTCAATGCAAGGCTGATTCAAAACAAATCTTAAAATATTGCAATTGCAACTTGAGAATAACTGGCCAAGATATCGGAAAATCCGTTAAAATACTATAATGGTCCAGAAATTGTGGAATTGCATGGCAAGTGATGTGAATTGAACTTTTGTCCTCACCCTTCAGATTGCACCATAATTGTGCATTTCCAGCAATTGATGGCAAAGTGATAAATCAATTATAGCAACTGGATCAATACAATTCTCTAAATTAAAATGTAACACAAACAGAACACAAGGACGCTGAACGACTAAAAACGTCACTCATACAGATGTTCAATTCCCATCATTGTGTTTAAAAGTTTACATTAGAATCCTCTCCATTTCCCTCAGTTTAGACTTTTGTTAACCAAAGGTATTATGGGATATGGGGCAAATGCAGGTATGTGGAGATAAGTTACCGGTCAGCAATGATCTCACTGAAAGGCTGACAGAAGGTGCAACACCTGCCCCTTTACTTCCCCCCTCCTCACCGTCCAAGGGCCCAAACACTCCTTTCAAGTGAAGCAGCACTTCACTTGCACTTCCCTCAATTTAGTCCATTGCATTCGCTGCTCCCAACATACTCCTCTACATTGGAGACACCAAACTCAGACTGGGAGACCGCTTTGCGGAACACCTTCGGTCTGTCCGCAAGCAAGACCCTGACCTCCCTGTCGCTTGCCATTTCAACACACCACCCTGCTCTCATACCCGTCCTTGGCCTGCTACAACGTTCCAGTGAAGCTCAATGCAAACTGGAGGAACAGCACCTCATCTTCCAATTAGGCACTTTACAGCCTTCCGGACTTAACATTGAGTTCAACAACTTCAGATCATGAACTCTCTCCTCCATGCCCACCCCCTTTCCGATCCCCCTTTTTTCTAATTATTTATATATATTTTTTAATATATTTTTTTCCCACCTATTTCTATTATTATTATTTTTAAATTCATTTCCATCCATTGTTTTATCTCCACCTTTTAGCCTATTCTGATCCCTTCCCCCTACCCCACCCCCATTAGGGCCATCTGTCACTTGCTCAGCCTGCTTTCTACCCTTAATGTCACCATTAGCACATCCTTTAGCTAATATCACCACCGTCAACACCCCTTTGTCCTTTTGTCTATGACATCTTTGGCAATCTCTTCTTTGCCTCCACCTATGACTGGCCCTCTATCCAGTTCCACCTGTCCCATCCCCCTCAAACTGCTTATATTTCACCTCTTTTCTATTTTTCTTTAGTTCTGAAGAAGAGTCATACAGACTCGAAACGTTAACTCTGTCTTCCTCTCCACAGACCTGCTGAGCTTTTCTAGCTATTTTTGTTTTTGTTACAGATTTCCAGCATCTGCAGTATTTTGCTTTTAGCTCAAGGAGCTAAATGGCCCAATCTTGTTCATTTGCATCTCTTCAGAAATGGGCGGGACAGGATAGAAAGGAAATTACAATTCACTTCTTTTCAATTCTTCGTTCCCACCCTCATATTTCTTTCCAAAGTAATGGTTACAAGTCCCAGGAAATTCCCAATCTCAACCAAATGATTGAGTGGAAGGTAAATGATTGAGGTTAAACCACCAAATCTGGAGATCGGAGATAAACAAAACAGCCACCCAAGTTATTAGATCACACATTCATGTAGCTGTTTGAAAGGAGGCACTAGGAAAGGGCACTAGAAGGTGGCTGCTTACCAATTTTCTCAGCTGGAGCTTGACGATCATAGACTTTTAAAACAAATCGATAAATTTGTTTCCTCACCTAGTTTCCGTAAAGCCATTTGACTGCCATCGTAACTTTTCTCAACCTTGTTTTGAAACAAAAGTGAACAGACGAATGCTTGAAAGCAATTTCATCTTGTGCAAGTTTGCTTCATTTGCTCCTCGGTAATGAATGAAGAAAAATCACACTACGGTAATACATTCCATTCTTGGCAGCACAAGTAGCAAAAATAATGTATGGACATTGATGTTACCTTGGCCTGTATTGGTTACTGTTGCTCCTCTAGCTAGGATTGAGGTACCAGTGCTCAAGGAAGCTGTGGCTGCAGGCTGACGAACAGGAACACCAAAACTCGATTCATTCTTTTCGGGAACAGCCTGAGGTGGCGGCTGCAATTGCGCCTGCGTCCCAATGCCAGCTAAGAACAAAAAAAAATGTAACTGCTATAAATGTTTTGAGAACAGAGGTTGTCACTGTTGCTGAAAACTTGCTTCACTGGAATTTTGGTTGGCTGTAACCTTTAAAAGGACAATAATACCTTCTGTTAGCTGTCCCGGGCTTACTTAATTTGCAATTCACAACTACTCAACACAACTGGTAACCACACACTTGAAGACTTCATGGAAACTCCCCATTAAGTGAATATCCTAATAACTAAGTACATAGTCATCGCTAACGTTTTATATATTTTACATAACAATTTAGGGGTAATTCATCTGCCTTATCAGCTGCAGTCGGTGTCGGATCTGAAAAGACCAAAATGGGGCAGAATTACTGGGTGAATACCCGAGAAACAAAGAAATAATTTTATTTATACACATACAATTCAGAGGGAAGAATGTGACCATCTTGCTTCAGCATTTGGAAAGAATTGGTTGCTTAAGCAAAAAACAAGCATCTTACAAATCAGCTTGAAGGCCAGAAAAAGGACATATTAAACATTATGAACAGTCTAAACTTCCAAGTAAAGCAAATCTTACTTTTTCTGCATCACTGCACTGTTAAATCAAAAAGGAACAAATGAGATTAATGACCTTTAGTACATGCAAGCACACAATAATCTTTTTATATTCATACTCGACCCACCCCTCCTCCATGCATTCTAAACAATTACCCACTATTGTGACTGGGAGATTAATGGCTATTGGAGGTTTTTAGCATTCTGTTCAAATGGACATCAGCAAGACCTAAATAAGGCAATGCTGACTATCCAGTGACCTGAAATTTTGTACCACCCCTTTCAAAGCTGTTAGTCACTTGCAGCCAAGGACATTTGCAATTAGCAACACAGCTTTTAAAAGATTCACTGGCCAAGTCTATGCACATTTATAATCACTCCATTGGTGTGATTTCACTAACACTTTGCAAAATCTCAGGCTTCCAGAAAATACGGTTTGACATATTCTCAAATCTCACTAAATAAATCCAGTGATTTGTTATTTTTTATTAAGAACAGAAAAAGATTTGGGGAGTGGGGGGGGGGGTGGAGAAGAGATTTTCTTCTTTAAATTTCTAGCAATTTATCAAAGTGAAACTATTCCTAGTACCTACAGAAGCAGATTAATTAAGCTTGTGTATAGGCAGAAAACAGAGACATAGTTACGTAATTAATTTAGGATTTAGCACATTAAAGAGATAAAAACATTGAATCGAATACTCCAGCTTTACATTTTTTTTTCAATATTTTCCTATTGTCTTTTCCATGGTAAACTCTTTGAACAGCAGTAGATAACTAACTGCTCCTATCCATGGTCACAATCTGACGGGGGGGTAATTCAGACCAATGAGTTTCAGTCAATAACATGTACACACTTTATATAAACAAAAGAAAGCTAAATGAATGACGTGGGCCAACAAACTGAATAGGGGTGCCTACACCTTACAGTTACTAAAATACAGGTTTGTACTTAGAATTGTTCACGTGATAAATTTAAGAACTCAGCCACATTATGGTAGTGGCTCACTAAAAAAACATAATGGGGGAAAAGAAAATGGAGGGAAAGCATTCTGTGTAGTGCAAGCACATTGCGTGATTAAACTAAAAGCACCGCTGGCAGGTGCCACAAGTCAAATTGCCTGTAAGAAATTGGAATCTTTAACGAACTCTTTTTTCTGCACTGTATGGGGCTATATAAGATTAGCGAAACAGCATTGATTCTCTTCCTGAAAACAGCAAGATCACTTGGTTCAGGTTGCCATGTTGACATTCCTAAGTTGGTAGGGTGACGTCTTGTGTACCCCCTTATCTATGCAAGTGTTTTAGAAAGGGCCAGGAAATGGCCCTCAGCATGATGCAAACTAAAAGGCTGACCTTAAGCAGGGTGACGAATAGGGGAGGAGGTAACCACCCTGACATTTGGATGCCTGTCCTGTATCCATTGGTCAGAAGGGTTTGAATAGATGAGTGACACTGGGTAAGCTACCAGCCCACACAGAAGGGGTATATTAACAAGTGCTCAGGAACAGGGACCGGGTGCTGGTGAGGCTGCAGTGCTCATCAAACAGCTGCTTTCTTCAGACAGAAGATGGGCAAGAGGAGGAGGAGGAGGAAGACAGAGGGAGGGGTTTCCTGACACTTCAATTAGAGAGCAGAATGCTGCTATCACAAGCTACAAAGGTCAACAAAACTCTGTGCCAACCATTCATTCATTCTCTGGGATCAGTAAACTGCTCACAACTGTCACAGGTCGTATACTTTTTCTGCCTAATTAGTTAATGCACCATACCTAAACTGTTGCCTCTTAATAAACTATTTTAAAATTACTTAGAAATAGTTGATTGCCTATCTTGGGTATCTGTGGCCCTGAATCCAAAAATCTTACAGCCTTATACCCACCCTTTGTAGCCATGAAACAGCATGGAACCAGACACATATAAACCGGAACCCCCAAAGAAATACAATTCCATACAACACATCACAGACGCACTCTGCCATTTTCTCACAATGACATTACCTGACCAGGAAGTCAAGGAGGAGCATAAAGTTTACTGAATATTTAAATATCTCTGACCAAGACTTCACTGCTTTTCTTGCCATTTTTTCTCATCCAGAAGCTTAATTCTTTGTTGGGCTGTGGTTCCAATGGCAAAGGTTGCTTCTTGGTAACTTGCCCAAACAGCCATTACCAATGCGAAAGTTGACAACTCTTGTCTAAGCAAATATACACATATGCAAATATTTTAAGCAGAACTACTTGTTCAAAACAAGGGCAGGAATCCTGGTTGATTTACTTTTTCCTAGCCCAGGCACACTGAAACCAATTACAATGTAACTTAACTGAAGTGAACTTAAAACTCAGGAATGAAACTAGAGGCAGAATTTTACATTCCACCACCAGCAGGTAGGCAGGTCGTGGTGGGAGGGCTGTAAAATTCCTCGGATGGCCTTCCAACCCGCCCAGGCCTCTCTGCAATTTTATGGTGGGACAGGCAAGGCCCAGGCTTATGCCCCAATTGAAGTCCTTAAGTGACCAATTAATGACCACTTAAAGGTCACTTCTAGCACAGCCTCAATTTTCAGACTGGCAGGGAGAGTTCAGCAGCACGGGGGAGGTGATCCTGCTCAGGCCTTAGTGGGGTGGTGGAGGTCATCTCCATCAATGGTCTCTTTTCAATAAGGTCTGCCCCTTACGTGTGTTTCCAACCCCTTAGCCTCTCCACCCACACCCCACCCCCCTGGGGCCTCACCTCCCCTCCCTGCCCTGAGACCCCCACACATACCTGCTCCTGGGCTGGGACTTAGATGCTGGTTCTTCTGCTTGTCGTCCCAGTCCTCACTGCAGCTTCTGGCACTACTGGAACTAGAGAGTTGCTGGCCAATCAGATTGGCTGGCAGCTCTCTGAAGCAGGACTTCCTCCCGGAAGGGGTGGAAGTCCCACCTCCAGCCAATTAACTCTCCTTAAATGGCTTTGTTTGCAATATTTCAGATTATCCGAAATGAAATGTGACAAAACACAAGAGATAACTTAAATTCTTCACATACATCAATGAGATTTCTTTATGAAAATAAAATCCCAAAATTGAAACTGGTTACAAAGATGGGTAACATAATCAACACTGGCACATTGCTGCAGTGCAGGATGTTCTCTAAAGCTTGAAGTAAAATGTTTTTTTTAAAAAGAGAGTGAATTAAAACTATGTCATATCCACCTGAATGTAAGAAATGGGAAATTTTAACTGCTTATTGGTGACCTGACCTACCTAATGAGCGCAAAGAGGAACGGCATCGTATAGGTGTCAGCTGTGGCTCAGTTCATAGCACCCTCGCCCTTGAATCAGAAGGTTGTGGGTTCATGTCCCACTCCCGGAAACCAAGAACTGTGAATGTACTCGAAAGAGTTACAATCTGTGACTGTTGATAACTCGAAAGAGTTACAAGGACTTAATTGGATTAGCTAACCTCAGCACTAACATATACCTACAATTTACAAATCCTTAACCATCAGTATAAATGCTAAAACTTTCATTTCTTTCCCTACCCTAACACCACAGCAAAAAGAGACACACAGGTCCACTTACCACCAGAAGTTTTGACTGGGGAAACGCCAGATTTCATAGGAATCTGAGAATTCACTGTATGCACTTGCACATTGGGTAGAGTAGACGATCCATTAGGAAAGGCTGGTTTTACCAAGAGTTCAAGCTTCTGTGGGGCACGAGGCAAGGTGGACGACTGGATATATGGTCCAACTGCAGCCACACGGCTGGGTGCAGAAGACACCACTTGTTGAGGGATATTCTTGTCAGATGAAACCTACATATAAAATTCAGTTAATCAACATATTTTTGTTCTAAATTAACAAAGTAATTCATCCACCATCTATCCTACCTCACCAAAACAACAGCCCTTTGAAATGTTTTAGGCAGCCAACAGACTTGAGTTTCCCTAAATTGTAACACTTAGTCTTCTTTCCTTTCAATCAAGCAAAGCTATGTCATAATTCACTGAACTTAAAATTCTTGTTTCAGTTTGGAATTAAGTAAATTTACAGACTGGAGTTATATGTCCATTACAGACAGAACATATAATATGACCAGATACTATATAATGGTTGAAATCCCTTCACTGGGAAGCCAAATCAAAATCCCTTCCAAGAACTAAAACTGTCCTCACAGTGAAGACTGGGAGTGTTGCAAAATAAAGGATTTCAAGCACTAAAGCAGTATCCAAAATGGAGTTAAACTCATTAAAACTTTTCTACGGTTCTTTTTAGTCTGTTTAGTTTTATCATATATTCTCTGAATCAATTTCTTCACATTATCTACAACATTTGCCAATCAGACAATACTAAAACAAATGATGTTTATTTTTGTGATACCAACGTGGTTAACAAAAACTGCAACCATGTTTTGTAAATTTTTGGAACCATTTTAAAACAGTAATGATGGCAGAAGATTATATCTTAAAATTAGCATTGGTTTTAGATGCTTTTATAACACTGTATGGCTGCTCCCCCAGTGGTTCAACAAATTTAACCATACAGACCAATGAAGTTCCGGTTTCAGTCTCTGATTGGTGCTAAGCTAGCTGGTCTCAGCCAGAGAAGCAGTAGGATCTCTAAATTGACACCAATGACTGAAGTTAGCGATGAGAATATTTGTCCAGCAACCTTGATCAGAATTAATGAGGGTCATTGATGAGGCAGAAGTTAGACCTTGATGACAGCCTCTCAATTATACTCTATAGATTCTCATCAAGTACACATACTACTGTCTTATTTTGACTTACTTCATTTTACTTTGTGAATCTTCAAATTTTAAGTGAATTTCATAAGCCCTAAGCTAACACCAGGCATGAGAAAAAAGATGTTAGCATTAGAAAATGTAATCTTAATCAACATTGGAAGAGCAAGCACTTCTAGGTCAGAAATAGCAGAATAGAAGCTCCCGGGTATGCCACAATTGAATTTCTATAGCATTTCTCATGTCAGCCATCCTTGGGCTACCCTGAACGATAGCTGTAATGAATGACAAAGGAGTTTTAGATCTTTGTGCTCTCCAAAAGCCTAATCCACCAAGCGTTTCTAGCATTTCTGTTTTTACAAATGCAAGTTTATTCTTTCTTCATACATTCACGTTGTTGATAACTTTATGTGCAAGAGAGAGAGCACGTGCGTGAGTGGGGTATGGGAAGGAAGGGGAGGTAGAGAGTGTTAAAGATTAGCTTAGCAACAATGCTCAAGGTTGAACAACATGCTCTAACTGCAATAACGACAAGTCACTGATGCATGATAAATAGACAAGGTACTAAGAATTAGGCTAGAATTTACCATAGGCAACATGCAGTAATAGAACCGATTGGGGGGAAAAGGGGAAATTAAGGAAAAAATACTGTAAAAGTATTTTTCTTCTGCGCTGTTCAAATAGTACAAGATGAATGCATGCCTAGGTTTAAATGTGCTCTATCCACTGACAATACTTTGCTTATAGATTATTCTTTATTTCAGCATAAAAAGCAAAGTGATTTTAATGACTATTTGACTTTGTTATTACTCAAGTGAACAATGTGAGTTATTTAATAACAATTATAGAGTGTTCATAGCAAACTGTGACTGGTGCACCATCTTGGGAAGGTATACAATTCTGAGATTTGTGCTGGTGTAGAGGAAATTCAGGGTTTTTTGCTACTTTTTTTCAGCGTTTTTCTACCTACCCAACTCACCAATATCCATGTGTAAAATAAAAGTTATGCTGAACAAAAGTCCTGTAATGGAGTGGGAGAAAAAGACTCTGGAAAAAAAACTGTTAGCATTGTTTGTGGAGGTATCAGATCATATGGATAAAAGAAACTCAATGGATATTGTTTATCCAGTTACAGTACCATATTAAAAGCTGTCCACTGGATAGGAAAACACAGAATAGGTGAGTAATTATTGAAATGGACAGGTAACTAGCTAGCTCAAAGGAAACAGAAGATTGTGCACTGAACTGCACAGAAGCAGCAGGAAGTGATTAACGTGAAGTTTCAAGCAGTGCTGGGAACTATGTTATTCATGTTCTGTAGCAATGAATGGGAATAGAGTCAAGACTGAATACTTGCTGATGACACCAAGGTGAATTAGGGGCTGAAGATAATCAATAGCAGATTGCTCAGGTTCAGAAGAATCTGGATATTTTGGCAAATTGATTTGGGAAATAGTAAAATGAAATTCAGCATCAACGGTTTAAAGACTGTTGGATTATAGGAGAACTACCAAATAAATGGTGTTAATCTAAAGAAAGCACTGCAATTATTTGAAGGCATTGGCGGGCAAATCTTTTGGTTAAATGCAAGTAGGGATCTTACGGGGACATGCTTGATCTTTGATGGAACTGACTAGTTGAAGGTCAAAAAATTTCTATCAAGGTCTCAAAGACAATAGAGAGGGTGTGAGATAAAACACAGAAAAGGAAAGGTGAATAGGCAGACCATATATAACTATTTCACACAGAAAGTGGTTAATGTTTGGAATGGAGGCCAATCAAGGCTGATAACCTCAAAAGTTTCAAAACTGTACTGAAGAGGTATTGGCGAGAATTATAATTTAGGATGATAAGTAGTGAAATGTGTTTTCTATTTTCGAATTCTGGGACTGCCATAGCCCAAATGGTTTTTTTAAACCCGTATTTTCCTACGGCATTAATAACATTCACACTTAAAACTTTGCCAGAGAAGATAAAAAGCCATTCTAAAAATTAAAAATAATTAACAACGAGTAGTCGTTTTGTAAAACAGAACTTGAGTATTGCTGAAAAAGATACTTTATTGAAGCTTTTAGTCTTGCGCACATCAGGACAATTGCAAGAATACCAATGTCAGGGAAAGCAACAACTTTATACTGTATGAGAAGAGAATGCTGATTGGTTGGCAAGTGGACTCTGATTGGTAGAGACATTGCCACGGAGAATGCACCAGTTATTGGTGACATAGCTAACTGCCAAGCATTATTTGAAATTTTAAACCATGCAGCTCGCCTCAGATTCCTCAGAGCAATGCCTTGACCAATGAACCACCCAATGGCTATCACTTATTTTGTTTAACTGAAACAGACAGAATGTGTGTACAAGTTCTGCAAAGAACAGGGCCCGTGTATTAATATATGTAGCTTCCAGTACACTCAAATGCGCCACACAGTGCTCGACTATCTTTAATTAGTTGTCAGTGTAATTTTTAGCAGAGTGATGCTAGGTATGTAGGTCGTATGTCCCTAAGACGGGCAGATCGTAGCAAACAGCATGTCTCTTCTGCTGTTCACAACGGGCAAGAAATAGACCGTAACCAACAGAGCCCATGTTTGCAAAGCTCAAAACACAGTGTCCAACATTAGATGTGATTCCGCGATTGGACAACATTTGCTAAATAATCCTGTGTGCTAAAATTTATGCTGACAACAGATTTAAGATTATTAGTCGGGCTCGTCATGTGGTGCATTTGCGTGCAATAGAAGCTACATATATTAATACAGAGCTCTGTTCTTTGCAGACAGAAAGAATATGTACACAATTGCACTTGTTTCAGCTAAACAAAATAAGTGATAACCATTCACTGGTTCATGCTGCAAGGCAATGCCTTGATTAATCAGAGTCAAGCTGCCTGGTTTAAATTTCAAACAATGCTTGACAGTTAACTGTCAGTCACCATTAACTGGTGCATTCTCCATGGTAACGCCTCTACCAGTCCATTTGCCAACTAATCAGCACTCTCTTCTCATATAGTATAGAGTTGCTGTTTCCCTGACATTGGCATTCTTGTGACTGACCTGATGACTGCAAGACAAAATGTCTTTTTTCAGCAATTAACAACTTTTTTTTTCATTTTATGGGATGTGGGCTTCACTAGCTGGGTCAGCATTTATTGCCCATCCCTAGTTGCCCTTGTGAAGGTGGTGGCGAGCTGCCTTCTCGAACTGCTGCAGTGCATGTGGTGTAGGTACACCCACAGTGCTGTTAGGAAGGGAATTCCAGGATTTGGACCCAGCAACAGAGAAGGAACTGCGAAATATTTCCAAGGGGGGATGATGAGTGACTTGGAGGGGAACGTCCAGGTGGTGGTGTTCCATTCTATCTGCTATCCTGATCCTTCTAGATGGTAGGGGTTGTGGGTTTGGAAGATGGTAAGGAACCGTGGTGAATTCCTGCAGTGCATCTTGTAGATGGTACACACTGCTACTACTGTGTGTCGGTGGTGGAGGGAGTGAATGTTTGTGGATGTGGTGCCAATCAAGCAGGCTGCTTTGCCCTAGACGGTGTCAAGCTTCTCAAGTGTGGTGGGAGCTGCACTCATCCAGGCAAATGTGGAGTATTCCATTACACTTCTGACTTGGGCCTTGTAGGTGGTGGACAGGCTTTGGGGAGTCAGGAGGTGAGTTACTTGTCGCAGGACTCCTAGCCTCTGACCTGCTCTTGTAGCCACAGTATTTATATGGCTAGTCCAGTTCAGTTTCTGGTCAATGATTAGATTCTCTCTTGTTGGAGATGTTCATTGCCTGGCACTTGTGTGGAGCAAATGTTACATGCCACTCGTCAGCCCAAGCCTGGATATTGTACAGGTTTTGCTGCATTTGGACATGGACTGCTTCAGTATCTGAGGAGTCGCGAATGCTGCTGAGCATTGTGCAACCATCAGCAAACATCCCCACTTCTGACCTTGATGGAAGGATGGTCATTGAAGCAGCAGCTGAAGATGGTTGGGCCGAGGACACTACCCTCAGGAGCTCCTGCAGCAATGTCCGGGAGAGATGACTGACCTCCCAACAACCACAACCATCTTCCTTTGTGCTAGATATGACTCCAACAAGTAGAGAGTTTTCCCCCTGATTCCCATTGACTCAAGTTTTGTTAGGGATCCTTGATGCCACACTTGGTCAAATGCGGCCTTGATATCAAGGATTCTCGCCTCACCTCGGGAGTTCAGCTTTTTTGTCTATATTTGAACCAAGGCTGTAATGAGGTCAGGAGCTGAGCGGCCCTGGTGGAATCCAAACTGGGTTGTCAGCGAGCAGGTTATTGCTAAGATTGCTAAACTTGAAGATAGTACTCATTAGAACCTAAGAACTAAGAAATGGGAGCAGGAGAACGCCATTTGGGCCCACGAATCCACTACACCATTTATTATTGTGGCCTTAACTGCACTTTCCAGCCTGTCCCCCCCATAACTCTTGATTCCATCATCAATCAAAAATTTGTCTAACTCATTAAATGCAGGAAAATCTCATGAGTGCTTTAAAGAATCAAGAAAAATAGTGTATGCTGAACAGTAAGGTAAAGGGGAAAAATTGAGAGGTTTAGCATGAGGGCTGAAAGCATAGTCAAAAAAAGAATTTTGAAGACAGGGAGGGAAGGAAATGGCATGGCAGAGAGAAGGCGGTGGGGTGTTCCATTAACCATATTAAATTTAGAAGTACCAAATATTTTAAGGATTTTCAATTTTTGTCCAGTTTAAAAGAACAATTATTTTTACTCCTTGTGCAGAATTTTACAATCCATCACCGGCGGGTCTGCAGGCTGCGGCCCATAAAATTCTCTAGGTGGCTTTCCTGCTGCCCTCCTCCCCACCCCCAACCTGTCCACAATTCTATGGAGGGTGGGCAAGGTCCAATACTGTTCGCCCTTAACCCGACTGAGGCCAATGATTGGCAACTTCAGGATCGCTTCCTGCTCAGCCTCAATTGTGAGGGGTTGCCCTGCTCAGGCGTCAGGTAGAAGCTGCGGGGGGGAGGGGGGGCACGGCGGCAGGGGGGGAGAACTCATCTCCCTCACGGCCTCCTTCCCACATCAGGCACCTCCACCCCAAGGTCTGCCCCCGTGCCAGTGGTGCACCCTTCCTTGTTGGCCTCTCCATCCAGATGCTATCTCCCCCTTCCCCCCGACCTGGCCTCACCTCCCTGCTGAGAGACCAGCTCCACACTTAGCTGATCCTGGACTCTGGGATTTGGAATCTGAAGTCCCGTCCATTGCTGTTGCTGGGACTATAGAGCTGCCGGCCAATCAGATTGGTCGGTTAGAGCATTAAATGACTGTGGGGTTCGTTGATGTTTTGGGTGGTAGATCCAAAAAAATGCTGCCCCTTGTGTTAAAACTCTTTTGCTTTACAACACTTTACACTCGTAATAATTTTTCATCCTAATGCAGACCTAAACTTACTGGCACATTCTCTTTTTGTTGTAAGGCTGCCTTCTTTTTCCACAAGCGTTCACGCAGATCCCCGATACGTCTGTCCATTGATGCAACTTCAGAGTTGCGCTTGTTTAGGGACTCCCTTTGATGCTGAAGCTTTGCATTCTGTTCCTGGTTCAGCTTATTCCTTACCTGATTGTGAAACAGAGAATTACAAGTATGTTGAATTCTATTTTATTTCCAAATGTCTAGAAATCTAAATTAGTATAAATTTGTTCTTGTATTACTGTATTCAGCAAAAAGGTTATGGAGCTTCAAAGCTGCTAAACTTTTTTGAAATCTATATGATAAATAATTAACATTAAGTACAGTATAGCAACAAACTAGGTGATCCTGTGTGGCATTGCATATGGGGAGTCCAAGCCAAGGGCAATCTGCAGATCATGCCGGAATAGAGCTCAAGAATTATTAATGGATGAGAAAGGGGAAGGAGTGGAAGGAAGGAGGCAGCCTTTGTACATCTGCTCCAAACTTCAACTCAGAAAGAGAAGCAGCAGAATAAACTTTCCATCTTCAACTTCAGGTCAACTAGGAGCTGAGCCTTTCCACAAATGATCCCCAATTTCAGTTACTCAGTGGGAGAAAGGATGCTTTCCCACCAACGGCCATAAACTGCTACTCATTGAGGCTAGGTGGGGCAGAAAAGAGGGAATGAATTAGCAAATAGAGTTCTTCAAGGAATTAATATAAAGGCACTGCAAGTATCATCATCAGAAATTAGGGATGATAGTGTTTAAGTCAAATGAAACAGAAACTGGCCTTGGAGAAACAAAAAAAGGGGTCAGGGAGGAAAGGTCAGCTGGAAATGGGAAAGAAAGGCTGACTGAGAAAGTAATTACAAAAAAGGGCCTGCAGCCAACAAAGTTGATCAGGTAGCCCTACAAACTTTGTAGTCCCTCATGTCAGCGAAGGTGGAGTTCAGGGTCAGTATTGTGGGGCTCACTGTTCAGTGATGCCCCATTGCATTCAATTAGTCACCAAATGGTATGTTAACATTGCCACATACAGGTGCCAAAGACTTGGAACCTGAACTTTTTAATGTATCAATTACCTGCAACTCTTTATAGAGTCTATCAAGCTCAGCTACTGCAGATTGGTTGTCATGGTAACCATCAATTTTTCCACTTTTCAACATGTCTAGTTGTCTGCTTAACTCCTCCACCTTTGCAACAGCAATCACTAACTCCCTCTGCTTCTGTTGGAAAAGACTGTTCATCTGTTCAATCTCTTCAACTGCAAGAATAAAATTCCAAGTATTTAACACCAGAATTGTTTACCATTTTTCAGAATAAAATGTAAAATATTGCACCGAATACATCTCTCCAAACATATATTAAGCAATGTTAATAATGCTTGCAAATTTGGCTTATTTGAATACTGAAAGCCAATTGGTTCACAAATGAGCTTCACTGTCAAAACAAACAAATGTAACTGTGGCCATCTTGATGAGGTCATAATGAAGTGTGATATTAAACTGAATTCAACCAGAGTTGTTTGAATGGAGCAGAGATTCAGAGGGAGAGATTTAAATACCAAATAAGCCAATCACAAAGCCTTACAGCCCCAGCAAACAAAGTTGCAACCTTTAAGTGGTGGAAGCAGATTCAATAGTAACTTTCAAAAGGAAACTAGATAAATACTCGAAAAGGAACACACTGTAGAACTATGGGGAAATCAGGAGTGAGGCTAATGTGATAATTCTTCTAAAGAACTGACACTGACACAATGGGCTCAATTGTTTCCTTCTATAATTTTTGAAGCCATAACTATTCTGAACCTACATACAAGAGAATGTGGCATAAATGGAGATTAATGAACTGAAAATTAAATCAAAAATTGTTAATGATTTACTGAATTAAATATAAAATTTGCACATAAATTGCGAAACAGAGAAGAATGAAGCCTGTGAGCAGTATCTAATAATTTAAAACTTTAGCCCAATTTATCAAGAATTCATAAGATGCTTTCTTCATGCTTTGTTCAACCTTAATCACTTAAAAGTAAATAGCTGGTGAACATTACTGCTGTAAAACATTGTGACATGAAATGTGGGAGTACAATTCTGGAGGTAACCAATACACCGGTGTCGATCTGGAACTCTCTCTTGAAATTCAAGTAATAATTATTATATTTATTTCAAATGAAAGCACAGCTTGGTTACCAACTTCCAGGCCAGTTATATAAAAAACAAAGTGAGGTACACTGCACTCTTTATTTTTCCTATACTTTGCTGTATACAGCCAGACACTTGATCCATTATGCCAAGGGATCTGGTGTCACTTTTATCTCTTAACGTTTGACATACATTATTCAGAACCATTTCCTCCACAGTAGCCCAATAGTTTTAGCAGCCAACGGCAACTGGAATTAACCCAATTCTAACCAACTAATGCTAAGACATTAATAAAATCCTCTAACACATATGCAATAAAGTTATACTAAAGAATTGCTACATTATCGGGACCCCTAAACTAAACCGTCCCTTGTATTTCTTTTCCAGCTATCTACATCAGTATAGAACTTTCTGCATGTCTCTTCTTCCCTTGCCTTGTGTGTGTAAATGATTAGTTTGTGAAACACAGCAGGAGAGGTTACGAATTGCAATGTTCTGGATTATAAGTTTAAAAGTTGCAGGTTAACCAAAAAAGTTTTGGAGAAATCAGTGATTAAAATTATGACGTCGTCAATTAGGGTTCGACAGTGGTGCATTACGGAACAATGCTCCAGAAGTAAAATAAAGCTGTGTTGGAGATAGATAGAGATCGAGAAACTGGGCTGAAAGTTGAAGAGAATGCCCATGTTGGAGACTATCGGATTAAGCCCAAGGAGGCAGATGATATTGATGGAATTGAGTCAGAGGCATACAAGACATAAAAAGATAATTTTTTGGTCAATTTTGAGTAGAAGGAAATATTGACTCATTCAGGATTTGATGTCAGGTAGGCAACTAGAAAGAATAGCAAGAGTCTTGGATTTGATCATGTAAAATAGTAGTAGTAGTATTATCAGCTGCCATCAGCATGTCTGACTCCTTCCTTAAGGCTGATGTTACCATGAGATTAAATAGAAGTGAATAGGATGGACCAAGGATGATGCCACAAAAACCAATGCTAGAACACACAAGCACAGGAGGAAAACTCAATTGAGGAGTTTCAGTAATTGCTGTGGTACATGTGGGAGTAGAATAGCTACACCTATCTGTCCCAGTGCCATCACTGATGTGATGGAAATGGACCAAAGAGAAATGCTGGTGAAGAAAAGTAAGGATGTAGTTGAGAAGCAATCATACACTCAAGGACATCAAGGATAAATTGGGAGATAGAGTAGAAGTTAAAAAGATAAATAGAAGTGTCAAGAATGTATTTTTAGTATATGAATTGGCAATGGGTGCATATATTGAAGCAGAAGGATTAATGCTAGATGATATGGATAGATTGTCAGACAGCAAGGAGAGTTGGACAATCATAAGTCAAGTAGAAGGGGGGACATTGAAAGGACAGATGGTGGACTTCAAAGTGGAGATGGTTTTCATGAGAATAGTGAAAACATCAAAACTTCAGGCGTAGTGGGTATAGGCTGAGTTGAGAGGAGGCAGTCACACTGAGGTCCTCAATTTTTTTTTTGGTGGTGAGGGGCCAATGAGTTTCACATATTAGTATCAGAGGTGAGGAAAGTTAGGGAAAGTGATTGTGGTATATGAGGTAGTCTGTGTTTGTTCTCGTTCTCCAGGTTGATCTTGTGGTTATAGGAAGGTTCAGCTATAACAACAACCATTAGCTCAGAGGACTCATTCCTTCGCGAGAAGTTGAAAAAACAGAAGAGCTATGGAGACAAGTATGAGTCATCTTATGACATTGGAAACTGTCAATGGAATAAAATCAAACTACTCAATCAGCAAACCTGTTGTTAAATTCTACTATTTCAAAACCACTGGGCTTGACCGGGAATTACAGATTGTTTCGATCCAATGATTTTATTAGGTACAAACAAACATCGCATTACAAAAATATTTTCACGTTCCAAATTAGTTGACTGTTTCCAAGAACATATTCCTAATGCAAATTCTAACATCCCTAGAGGGTAAAAGATACAGGCTCTGTTATGGAATTGGTGAGCAAGTAGTAACATTTACTTGTAAAATACATACAGCTGCCGGTACAATTTTGTTAACATGCCCTGGTCCGGATACCAACATAGAATGTATGTCTTGAAACATTATAGTCATGTCGCATTCCAAACTCCTGGGCAGAAAATCAGATTGTTGGTTTCCAACTTACGAATGAAGGGTTTTTCAAGACCAGCCTGATCATATTATAGAGGTCTCTATGTGAGGCTGTTAATCATGATTAATTGTTGCCTGCATCATGGCAAGGGTCACAATTACAGTAGCTGTTGGAGCATACATTTCTCAATTATTTAAACAAAATTCACAATAATCTGAACTGAACTTTATTTTTTGAGGGGATGCCTATGAAAACACCACATATACCTCACCTCATATGTTAGACTTCACAAAACAACTTGTTAAATTCAATTGTAAGGGAAAAGCAAAATACTGCATGTATCAAACAAAAACAGAAAATGTGGGAAACACACAGGTCAGCCAGCTATTATCAAGTACAAATTTTTCTTTTGAATAAGTTGACCCACCTGCTGCATGTTTCCAGCATTTTCTGCTCTTGTTTCAACAAGCTGCTTTTATATTGTGGAAATTTTAGCTTGAATTTCAGGAGCTGGCTTCTGGTACTTTTGAAGCTAAACCTGCCTCCCTTATCTAGATAGAAGACTTATAGATCTAAGGAAACAGATTGCAGCACTATGAATGTCAGGAGCTGACTCACCAATACCTATCTCCCAGAATCCAAATTAAAACCAAGTACAGTATAAATAAAGTGAATTAAGAATAAAGAACCAAAAACCTGCTTATAGGAAACACCAACAATCTTGAGTACACACAGAAAGTAATTTAGTTATGACAAGTTAGCTGAACAACACATTTCAAAATATTGTTTTGAAAGAGTTTTGTGGGATAAAGTCAAGGCCAGGGAGTCTGAGAAAGAGATTCTGAGGACAAGTAATCATTTTAAATTGCAACCAAAGTTAGTTAAAGAAGGTTTTTTTTAAAGTTTGAAGAAATATGGGAATAACAATACAAATCCAATTCAGAAACTCAAGCCATCAGAACATGTTCATTTTTATTCTATTAACCTTCTAATGCAGATCTCAAGGAGTAGATTGAAGGCTACAAGAGAACAAGTTTAAGAAAATGCTGCCCCAACTAAGTTGGTATGGATGTTAACAATTATGACTTACCCAGCTTCCCATTGCTAAGGCGGTTTTGTTCCACCTGTCCTTTAAGTGACCGGACATTCTTTAATTTGGCTTCTTGACACTCGGCAATCTCACGAAGCTTTTGCAGCTTCTCTTGTTCTGCTGCCTGTTGCTCCTGATGGTCCTGCTGTTTCAAGTATCTCAGGTGCTGCTCCTAAAGATTAGTATGGAAGGCAATGTAATAATCAAATTTATACCATCAAAATGCAAAGAATAAAAGTATGTGGAGCAAACTTAGATAACAGAACACTTGACACACTAGCACATCAATTTGCTATGTCAAACATCCCCCTTCTTCCAATCTGACAGAAGACAGATAAAAGACGAAGAAAGATTAAAGAATACAAGAACGCTAGAAATAGGAACAGGACTATATGGCCCATCAAGTCTACTCCACCATTCAAAACGATTATAGTTTTGATCGTGAACTTCAACTCCACTTTATCACCTGCTCCCCATATCCCTCGACTCATTGAGAAACCAAAAATCTGTCTATCTCAGCCTTTATTGCATTCAGCAATGAAGTATCCGCAACCCTCAGGGGTAGAGAATTCCAAAGATTCACAACCCTGTATGACAAAGAATGTCATACAAATGATCATACAAATATATTAGTTTTAGAATCATATCTCTTTAAGCTGGATTTTTTCTTTTTAAAACATGGAAGGAAATTGCATTATTTGGACACTGGAAGCTGCCAAGAGATTTTTTTTTTTTGATGGGGTCATAAGTTCTCCTTGGAACTGTCAACAAGAAAATCACCTGAGCTATATGGTATTTGAGAAGGAGTTGTTTGTTTTGAATTGCAAAGCGCTTTAATTAATGAAAAGGTAGATGGCAAAAAGGCAATCACATGGCAGAGGCAAACCCGAATTTGAACCAGTGGTTTTGCTTTCATTCTTGTTGGGGAAAGGCTGAGAACAGAAGGCTACCCTGACTAGTCCGCACTCTCTCCCTGTCTGCTTTGTGAAACTGTGTGTGGTTCTCGACCTACAGCCAAATAATCCTCATCCGAGATTAGTTGGTCTGCATAATTTTGGACTTGCTAGCCTAGACAGGAAGAATTGGTCTAGTTATACTCTCCTCCACACTGAAGCATCATTGGTGAACTTCCTAACATCTCCTGGGCCCATCTTTACCCTAGTGAACTTCACACCGACAGCATTGAACCTCCGTGAATTTTTTTTTTCTGAAGGTTTTCTTTTTCCATCCTTCGACTCTGCAGAGTCTGTGTGTCTTTTGTTTGCCTGTGTATTTGTGTGTGTGTGTGTGTGTGTGTGTGTGTGTGTGCTGGGGAAATTTAAAAGGGTTAGTTAGTTATACTTCCAGATTACAATTGTGTGTCAACTAATTCTAGAAAAGTTGTTTAAAAGAAGTTTTGTTTGATATTAAATTAATCATTGAGTTTTTGAAAGAATGGTCAGAGTCTCTTTTCTCCTGGGTACTAGAAGTATGGGTAAACAATTGGCCATTTTGGTGAGAAAATTAAACATTTAAATTAATGGTACAGCCTGCAGAATAGTGGAGCTTGATAATTCGCACACTTCTCCCATCCCGGTCGTAACATTAGGTATTCATCCACTAATATCAGCGATAATAATTTCTAGGTTGCAATGTGGTTACTACAGAACCCAAAATGCAACTAACTTGTAGAATAGTCTGTAATCTGATAACAAACCCAGATTTCTTAAGAGTAGTGTAGGAATGAAATGGGGGGGAAAAATGCACTCTGTGCAAGATCGGAGTTAAAAAAAGTTTAAGGACCCGAATGTTAACAAGGAACAATTTTCTGCTGTTGTCAAACACTGCTGAATTTTTGCCAAAGGAGGCCCTAATAGTAATATTAGCATAGCGCCCTCTATTAGATGAAGAGTAGAATTTCAACATACTCAATATTCTTGTCAGTATTAAACATGTAGCTAGTTACATTTTAAAGGTCACCAAAGTTTGCAGATGACAAAATTTGGAAGTATTGTGAATTGTGTGGAGGATAGTGATAGATTTCAACAGGATACAGGCTGATGAAATGGGAGGACATGTGGCAGATGAAATGTAATGCAGACAAGTGTGAAGTGATACATTTGGGGAGGAAGGACAAGGAAAGGCAAAATAAATGTTTTTAAGGATACAATTCTGAAGGGTTCAGAAGCAGAAAAACACAGAGGTATATGTGTCAAATCATTAAAGGGCGGGTTGAGAAAGTGGTTAATTAGGCAAATGGGATCCTGGGCTTTATAAATAGAGACAGAGTACAAAAGCAAATAAGCTATAATAAACCTTTATAACGCACTGGTTCGGCCTCAACTGGAGTATTACGTCAAATTCTTGGCACCACACTTTGCGAAGGGTGTGAAGGCACTGGAGAGGATGCATAACACATTTACAAGTATGATTTATGGTTCCAGGGATGAGGGACTTCAAATACGTGGATAGATTGGCGAAGCTGGGGCTGTTCTCCTTAGGGAAGGTTCAGAGGAAATTTGATGGAGGTGTTCAAAATCACGAGGGGTCAGGACATAGTAGACGGGGAGAAACTGTTCCCATTGGTGAAAGGGTCAAGAACCAGAGGCTACCAAGTTAGTGATTAGCAAAAGATCTAGAGGTTATACGAGGAAAACCTTTTTTTATGCAACATGCTTTTAGGATCTGGAATGCACTGCCTGTAAGTTCACTGGTGGTAGATTCAATTATAGTTTTCAAAAGGGAATTGGATTAATTACCTGAAGAGAAAAAAATTGCAGGCTACAGGCTAAAGGGAGGGGTTAACTGAGTTGTTCTTACAGGGAGCTGCCATGATCTCAATGGGCCGAATGGCTTCGTTCTGCCATCCTACAATTCTCTGGATTTCAGGTGACTGAAACTTTACAGTTCTACTAAGAAAAATTGTAAGAAGGGAGACGTGGAGAAGCAAGAACCAAATCCTCAGTCACCACACTGGATTCACACCCATAGTTATTATTCAGCCCCAAATCTAATGTACAACAAATGGCACGAGCGATTTTGGATTTTTAAACCATCATCATTCCTAGACTCCCTCCCCACCCTGCTCCCATTTTAATCCATATCTCACTGAGATAAAGACTTACTGACATAGCACCCATCATGCATCTCAAAAAAGCTTCAACATACCTCATTTGCAACAAAACACTTTTGACGCACAGCAACTATTCTTGTATGGGCAAATGCAGCTGTCCACAACTGTTAACACTATCTACTCTGCTTTGAATAATGCCACAGATTCTTCAATATCCATTTAATCAGGCAACCAGGGTCCCAATTTAATGTGCCCCCATGGGACAGCAACTCACTGTAACATCTAATAATTGATTTTTCCATGGAAGAAAGACTTAAATCTTATTATTCAAGAAAGATATTGAGAGCATAGAACCATTTTCTTCAATGAATTGTTATTTTTATTTCCAACCTAAAATATTCAATTATATGGAGAGGCTATAGAAATTGGAATTGTTCTCCTTAGAACAGAGCAGGTTAAGACGACATTTAACTGAAGTGTTTAAAATTATGAAGGATTTTGACACAGTAAATAAGGAAGGTACATCTGGTTACTGACCCTCCTGCAAGTAAAAGAACACAGATTTAAGATGGCTGGCAAAAGAATGGAGAGGGCATATAAACACAGTGAGTTATGATCCAAAATACTCTACCTAAAAGGATGACTGAAGCAGATTCTGTAGTAAATTTCAAAAAGGCATTTGATACATACTTGAAGGGGAAAATTTGCATGGTTAATAATTAATCATCCCATGATAAGTTTAATAGCTCTTACAAAGAGTTGGCCCAGGCACAAAGGCCTCCTTCTATGCTGTATAATTCTATATTAACTTTACTGATACTTCAAGAAAACATGTTTTGCTTGTGAAAGTATCCAGAAAAATACCTTCTTTACATGCAGATAGTGGAGCAATACATTTGACTGCAACCTACTGGAAGGGTGACTTAAACTCTGAAAATACAATCCACTGCATTAGAAACGGGGCAGAGCTCTCAACTTTGGCAGAGCGCAAAGGAAACAGGTGGTATCAAAACAGTCGGCCAGACTTGTACTTCCAGTTTCTTCACTTCAATCAAAGTTGAGAGCCTTGTCCTAGGAGTTCTGTAACGTTAGTTCATTCTAATACCAATGGGGATAAAAAACATAATTTAGAAATTTGAAATACAACATAACAATATGGCAGTGGCGACTACATGAAATATAAATAGGTGTTGGTGCCACTGATAAATTTGTGGGGATTCTTCAGCAGTCCCTGCACCTTCAATGAAAATTAATTATTACATTTAAATGGAGGAAATTTCTGCTCCTCCAGTACTGGATGTTGGATAAGAAGTCTGGTAAGTTAGCAACAGGGTAGGAGCCAAAAGAGGTGATGGTGAAGTAGAGCTGGGTTTGTCAGCACACAGATGAAAACTAACACTGCTTTCAAAACGAAGCTGCCAAGGGGCAGAATGTAGAATAGAAATAGGAGGGAACCAATCCTTAGGGGGCATCAGAGGTAATGGTGCAGGAGCAAGAAGAGAAGTAATTTCAAGTGATACTCTTAGTTTGTTTAGAGAGTCAAGAATGGAACCAGGTGAAAGCAGTCTGACCTAGTGATGACAGTGGAGTGGCACTGGAGGAGGATGGTGTTGTCAATCGTGTCAAAGGCTGCAGACAGGAGGGGGAGGGAAAGTTTAACTCTGAAACGTCCACATAGGATGTTGTTTGTAACTTTGGTAAGAGCTATTTTGGTACTGTGGTTGGGAGGTGGGGGGTAAACTTGATTGGGGGGATTCAAGCATGGAGCTCTGGAAAAGATGGGCATGGAATTAAGAAGAAAAGAAATAGAAGCTGCAGAAAATTATATGGATCGCCAAGCCGGTTCTGCCATTTAATACGATCATGGCTAATCTTCAGCTTCCACACCACTCTCCTGTCTGCTCCCCATTTGGGAGGCAATAACATGTATTCTACCAATAAGAGTGGAGTAAAGGGACGATGAGATGCAGGGAATGCCAGTCAGAAGGCCAAAATAGAACAAACTAAGATATAATGATGAAGGAAACTGCAGAGATAGGAGCAGTAAAATAAAACGAAGTGATGCTTTTACCACGATATTCAAATCACCTGTGATGCAGAACAGGGAAACACTGAATGTCGATGGGATAAGGGTGATAGTGACCATGATTTTGTTCAGGGCAGAATGAGAATGGCAATGTTTTGCAAGAGGTTGAGAATGCATAAGGTGTAAGTCAAGAAGCCAAAAGAAGGTCTACATCCAACCATCAAAGACAATGTACTGGAAATGCAATCAGGGCAGACAAAAGAAAAAAAATTAAGTTTTAAGTTCTGTCATCATGTTGAGGTGTTGAGAAGAGCTCAGGCATTTCCTCACACAGAAGTGAAGCAAAAGGAAAGGAGAAAAGGGCAGTAATTTTGGACGGTTCTCATATGGCTTTAAAGAGTGGCTATGTATGCGCACCTTTGTTGCGAGCAGTTGCTGCTGGGAATCAATCTGTTGCTGTTGCCGAGTTGCCATTTCCTGTAGTTCAGCAAGCGTCATGTCCATACGTGGCCCGCCAACCTGCAAACAAACATGAGAAAATAGTATTTTAAATCGAACTTACAACTTTGCTCAGTGTAGACTTCAGCAATAGTAACTACAGCTCTCTCACCTTAACATTATCTTTAGCAACTTAGCTGTCATCCCATATTTTTCCTATCAATAATTCCTGCTTACAGTCCACATTACACCCTTCTATTTTGAAGCTGCTTTCTACACCTATTACCTTTACAAAGGGAGTGCATCATCCAGCCCTTCTTATCGTTTTCAAGCTTTTCAGAAAATAATGAAACCTATTAACAACTATTTCTACTCTTACTTAGCAGATGTGCTGCATAACCCACTTTATTTGGTCAGTTTTATAAGTGCAGTCGCTCATATTCCATTTATAGTATTGGGTTAATGCCCTATCTTTTGTCAGATAATATTAAGAGTTGTGTGTTGATTGCATTTGTTTTTACTTCAAACCGCCTCGACTGTCTTCCACCTTTATCAATAAACAGAAGTTCTTTATTTTCAAACCATTGTCCGCCATGTAAACTTTGAGGGGGAGCACTTGACTCTCTTCAAGTAATTTGGTTCAATGTCGATCCTACTAAACATTGTATCAAATTACTTTACAGGCATTAAGTATCTGTGTCATCTAGCAAAGCTGTGTATCCTCATTCATGGGCTGTTTAAACACTGATCAAACAGCTCAATTTTAATAGAAAGTCTTTAGTCTTTGTTTCATTCCAAAATTCAATGGCCAGGATTTTGCATGTGTTTTAGATGGTGAGTTGTCAACATTCACCTTCATGACCCCTCAAAGTGACCTCAACGTCAGGATTCACTATAAGTGCAGACGAATGCAGAAATCCTGAAGTTGTGTTCTGTTGCTCACTGCTCCATCACAGGCTGCGCTGTGCCCTCCCCAGCCCAGAGCCAGTTAATCTGGCGAGAACTTCCCCTTTTCCACTCTTACATCGCTGTTAGAAGCCCCATAAAAATACCTGAGAGAACAGGGTGTGATAACTTGATTTCTTTTAATGATGATCTGAGTAATAATTATTGCTAATCAACAGTTCTGGCCCTGAAAAAAAAATTATGCTTGTGGAATGCTGTTAAATGCCTCCATTATGATTAATTACTATAATTTTTAAACTACATTTTTAAAAAACATTTCTTCATAATTTTTCAACTTGAACCTTCACCCCATGTGGTATGTCCCAATCTTTATTTTGCTCTATGTATTTTAGAGTGAATGTATTTATTTTCATTTCCTGTTTAGCTATGAGAATTCTTTAATGTGATTGGTTGCGTGAACAGCTTGATGACATCACCGCAGCTGCACGATGGAAATCCCAATTGAAGAATGCTACAACCAATTGCACAAGGTAAAGTTGTCGCCACAGAATCAGCTAAACCTTTCCAACAAAGCTTTTTGAGGTCAGCAGCCAGTGCTCTTTCTTTGCTGCACTGCAAAATTCAGGCCGATATTCAGACATCTCCTCTTGGTAACTAATGCTAAAGGTAACAATTATCTGTGGGGAGGTCAAAATGGATGAGTCACAGGGCAGCATGCAGGGGCAGCTAGTGGTGAACCGAAGAAATATGATTGATGTAAAGGTGGAGGATAACTTGGAATAAAATCAGTAGTGTTTAAAAAAGTTAAAATGCACGTTATACAGTGCATAGAGTATGGAACATTAACTGAGGCAACTCCAACAAACACTTTACAGGAATATCTAGTTAATAGGCCTATAAGAGTGGGTATTGCTAAATCTGGCTTTGAGTAATAAAATAGATTGAGTAGATTAGCTAAGTGTGGGTGAGAACCTTGGGTGTGGCGACCACAATATAAATAACGATTCCATTTGAAAAGAAAGTCAACACAAAAACCATAACACTAGACTGGGTTAGGCATACTGTAGAAAGATGAGAAGCAAGCTGGCTGAGGTAAGGTGGCGAGACAGACTGATACACTGTGCAGTCGCAGTGGGATCTTTTTGAAAAAGAGAGATTTCAACAGTACAAAATAAGTAAATACCATTTAATAAGGAAACAATTAGTTTGAGGATGGCATGGATAACTAATGAACCAAGAAGCCAATTAAAATTTCCCTATGAGGACTATAAAGATAATGTAAAGGCTGAAGGATAAAATTAAATAAGTTTAAGAATGAGATAAGGAAAACCAAGAGAGAGCTTGAAGAAAAAAGTTTTCAAAATAATTAAGATGTTTGCAAGTACATCAGTGAAAAGTGAATTGTTACAAACGAAGTTAAATCCGAAGGAGAGGATTGGCAATCTCTAGAGGATGATCAAAAAATGGTAAAGGCATTTAACAAATACTTTACATCACTCTTTAGTAAAGGGATGGTTATCAGAGAGGTAGTGAATCCTGATAGTGATACGTTCATAAATAAATGGAAAATTTTAGGCAAGTTAATTAATATCCTAGGAATGTGAAGGAGATGAGGTAGGAATATTTTAGGGATTTATTGAGTGTGCATGTATAACTAGAGGACTAGACAGTCACCAATGTGAAATCCATTTTTAAAACTGGAGATAGAGCTAATCCAGATAATTACAGACCAGTTATTTAAACTTTGTGGTCGAGAAAATTGTGGTAGAGTCTCTAAGGGTGAAATTAACATATATCCAGGTAGACAAAACAGGAAGTAGTTAGACATAGCCAGCACTGATTTGAAAAGACATGACTGTGCTGGACAAACCTCTCAGAATTCTTTGAGGAGTAAGGTAGGCATGGTAGATGGGCGAAATATAATAGATGTGGCGTGTATGGACTTTCTAGAAAGCTTCTGGCAAGGAACCACATAGATCATTAGAGAAATTTTGAGTTATGGCATTAGGGGAGAAAGCAAATTAGATTAAAAATCAGTTTGAAGGCATAAAACAGAGTAAGAGTTAAAAGTAGCTTTTCCGAGGAGTCTGAAGTAGGCTGTGGTGTCCACAGAGTTCATTTCTGGGGGCCGCTTCTTGTTCACCAATAATTTGGATCTAGACCTAGATGGAGTGGTGCTGAAATTTGCAGATAATACCAAATTGGAGATATAGTTAATTATGACCAAAGGAACTACAAAGGGATATTATAAGAAAGGGGAATGGGCTCAAAAGCGAGAGATTAATCTGCCACTTAGGAAAAAATTGTTGAGATTACATTTGAAAAAAATTTTCAGGCACAAAGACTGAAGTAGAAACACCACCAAGCCACAGATACCAGCATTAAATTCACATGGAATTTAACTCCCTAGCCCCGAGGCTTTCTGCTTGACGTAAACATCTGCTATTCAGTAAACAAAAACTGTCACAATGGCAACCAAGATACCACTATAACAAAAGCTTCTTTCTTTAACATTTCTGATAGTATTTACCTTACTCTATAGCATCCAATATTAGCACAACTAATTCTGATTGTATTAAACTTGTACCCAACGGTGCAAAAGTCACTCTTACATCCCAATATTACTTGTCCATTTATCAAGTCCTCAGGTAAGTGGTCAAAAAAAGGACGTTAAACAGAGGTAAACAGATAATGAAAAGTAAAACTTTATCTTCTGTCAATCTTAGGCTTTAATATTAAGACAGTGCAAATCAATCCTTCACACACGACTAGGTCATTAATCATAGTTCCACAGCATTCAACAGAAAGTCGGATAAAATAGGGAATTGTTGATCTCCAAGATGCAATTCCACTATTGGCCTGATCTCTGGTTTAAAAGTTGATGCTGGATATCCATACTAATTCCATTCAAGCCAATGTTGACTTTTAAAAAAACATGATATAGTATGTAATTAAATATGTTGAAACTGCACTCAAAAGTTCAAAGTTCAATTTCCAGTTTGTGCTGAAGTAAGGGATGCTACAATTGGCCTCAATGCAGAGACTTGGGACAATAAAATAAGAAATCAACTGTTTCTGTTATCTAGTCACTTCTATAAGATAGTATTCATGCAACAAATCAAATGATAACAGTTTCGGGTTGAATATGACAACATGCACCATAAATTAGACAACTAATTTGCAATATCAAGAATAGTTCCCTTGTGTGAGATGCCAAGGTGTCACAGAAACAAACATAGAAAATAGCAGGGGTAGGTCATTCGGCCCTTTGAGCCTGCTCCACCATTCAATATGATCATGGCCGATCCCCTATCTCAACGCCACACTTCCAAATTCTCCCCATACTCCTTGTCACCTTTACAGTCCAGAAATCATTCTATTTCCAACAGCCTTCTGTGGTCGAGAATTCCATAGTGAGTGAAGAAGTATCTCCTCATCTCAGTCCTAAATGGTCTACTCCGTATCCTGAGACTGTGACCCCTTGTTCTAGACACCCCAGCTACATCCCTGCATTCAGTCTGTCCATCCCTGTCAGAATTTAATGTTTCAATGAGATCTCCTCTCATTCTTCTAAACTCCAGTAAAGACAGGCTTAATCGGCCCAATCTCTCCTCATACAACAATCCTGCCATCCCAGGAATCAGTCTGGTGAACCTTCGCTGCACTCCCTCTATAGCAAGTATATCCTTTCTTAGGTAAGGAGACCAAAACTGCACACAATACTCCAGGCATGGTCTCACCAAGACCCTGTACAGCTGCAGTAGGACATCCTTGTTCCTGTACTCAAGGCCTCTCGCAATGAAGGCCAACATGCCATTTGCCTTCTTAACCATTTGCTGCACCTGCATGCTTGCTTTTAGTGATTGATGTACAAGGACACCCAGGATCCTTTGTACGTCAACATTTCCCAATCTATCACCATTTAAACAATACTCTGCCATTCTGTTTTTCCTACCAAAGTGGTAACTTCACACTTATCCACGTCATACAACATCTGGCATGTATTTGCCCACTCACTCCACCTGTCTAAATCGCCTTGAAGCCTCTTAACACCCTCCTCATCGCTCACATTCCCACTAAGTTTTGTATCATCAGCAAACTTACATTTGGTTCCCTCATCCAAATCATTAATATATATTGTGAATAGCTGGGGTCCAAGCACTGATCCCTGCGCTACCCCACTAGTCATTGCCTGCCACTCCAAAAAAGACCCATTTATTCCTACTCTGTTTCCTGTCTGCTATCCAATTCTCAATCCATGCCAATGTATTACCCCCAATCCCAGGTGCTTTAATTTTACACACTAACCTCTTATGTGGAACTTTATCAAAAGCTTTCTGAAAATCCAAATACATCACATCCACTGGTTCTCCCTTATCTATTCTGCTATTTACGTCCTCAAAGAACTCCAGTAAGTTTGTGGGTTTAGATAGAGCAAGAGTGACGAGGCGAGAGAAAGAGAGGGAGAGACAGGGCAAGAGAGAGAGAGATGGGGTGAAAGAGACAGAGGGGGAGAGGGGGTGAGAAAGACAGGTCAATAGAGAGACGGTTCTCATCATACACTCCCAGGGCAAGTACAGTACGGGGGTAGAAACAGAGCATAGCTCCCTCTACACTGTCCCCGTCAAACACTCAGGGCAAGTACAGCACCAGGTTACATGCAGAGCAAAGCACCCTATACATTATCTTTCTCAAACTTTCCAAGGCAGGTACAGCATGGCGTTAAATAGAGAGTAAAGCTCCCTCTGCACTGTCCCCATCAAACACTCCTAGGACAGGGACAGCACGGGTTTGGAAAGAGTGTAAATCTCCCTCTTCACTGTTTCATCAAACATTCCCAGGGCGGTTACAAAATGGAGTTAAATACAGGTGAATGCTCCCGCCATGTGTGTCCCCCTTTCTCTCCCTCCACCCAGTTGGAGAAGGTGAAAGAGAAAGAAAGACAGGGCTCATGATGGAGAGAGAATAGCAGAGTGTGGGAAGGATAGCAAATGGGGAGAAAGTAGCAGAGAGAAAGAGGAAGAGATTGGGATGGAGAATTTCAGTCACTGTTCCTGCAAAGCTGAGGTGCAGCAACCTGGAAAGTACCATGGAGAACCTAAGAAATAGGAGCAGGAAGTAGGCCAATCGGCCCATTGAGTGTGCTCTGCTAGTCAGACACACATAAAACAGGAGATAGGTGCATACACACACAGCGCGGCACACACATACACACACAGCCGGAGCGCCCCACACATGCACACACAGCCGGAGCGCCCCACACATGCACACACAGCCGGAGAGCCCCACACATACACACACAGCCGGAGCGCCCCACACATACACACACAGCCGGAGCGCCCCACACACACACACACACACACAGCCGGAGCGCCCCACACACACACACACAGCCGGAGCGCCCCACACACACACACACACACACACACAGCCGGAGCGCCCCACACACACACACACACACACAGCCGGAGCGCCCCACACACACACACACACACAGCCGGAGCGCCCCACACACACACACACAGCCGGAGGGCCCCACACACACACACACAGCCGGAGCGCCCCACACACACACACACAGCCGGAGCGCCACACACACACACACACACACAGCCGGAGCGCCCCACACACACACACACACAGCCGGAGCGCCCCACACACACACACACAGCCGGAGCGCCCCACACACACACAGCCGGAGCGCCCCACACACACACAGCCGGAGCGCCCCACACACACACAGCCGGAGCGCCCCACACACACACAGCCGGAGCGCCCCACACACACACAGCCGGAGCGCCCCACACACACACACAGCCGGAGCGCCACACACACACACAGCCGGAGCGCCACACACACACACAGCCGGAGCGCCACACACACACACAGCCGGAGCGCCACACACACACACAGCCGGAGCGCCACACACACACACAGCCGGAGCGCCACACACACACACAGCCGGAGCGCCACACACACACACAGCCGGAGCGCCACACACACACACAGCCGGAGGGCGACACACACACACAGCCGGAGCGTGACACACACACACAGCCAGAGCGCGACACACACACACAGCCAGAGCGCGACACACACACACAGCCAGAGCGCGACACACACACACAGCCAGAGCGCCACACACACACACAGCCAGAGCGCCACACACACACACAGCCAGAGCGCCACACACACACACAGCCAGAGCGCGACACACACACACAGCCAGAGCGCGACACACACACACAGCCAGAGCGCGACACACACACACAGCCAGAGCGCGACACACACACACAGCCAGAGCGCGACACACACACACAGCCAGAGCGCGACACACACACACAGCCAGAGCGCGACACACACACACAGCCAGAGCGCGACACACACACACAGCCAGAGCGCGACACACACACACACAGCCAGAGCGCGACACACACACACACACACACACACACACACACACACACACAGCAACACGGACAGGGATTTTTCCTTTCAGCATTCAACGGGATATCACTGCTGATTTGTGATCTAATTCCATAAAAGCAACTTTTTCCCATATCTCTTCACACCTTTGAGTAATAGAATTTAGTGAACCTCAGATTTAAATATTAACAAGCAGCTTAGCATCATTTGCTGTTTGCAGGAGAGTTCCAAACTAATACCACAGCTGGCATGACGAAGTGTTTCTTAATCTCACTCCTTAAAGTCTAAAATTTATTGTCCCCAACCAGCAGAAATAGTTGCTCTTTATCAACCCTCTATGTTTGCATGCTTATTTTAAAATGATTGTTCAAATCAGGCCTTAACCCTACACTATTCGTCAAACACTCCCAAGCAAACAACAGTATGCGGTTAGATACCGAGGAAAATTCCCTCTGCGCTGTCCCAGGAATATGTAATTGTAGGTTTTTTTTATTAATTTTTAGGAAAACAGAAATCAAATTTCACAGCATGCCAGTGTAGGGTATGAACTCTCGTTTTTATTCAATCTTTAGCTCAGGAGAGAAGAATAAGCTTCCTAATACTATTGTCTGTCTGTCCAAGTGCTTGTATATTGTCAAACTTCTCTTGTTCTTCCACTGGTGTGAAGAATTTGAATTTTGTTAAGACATTGCTTAAACATCCCATTGTCTTAGGTCATGAAGCTGTAAACTCCTGCGAACTGCAAGAGACACAATCTCTTACAATTAACAAAACCTTGCACCATTATTCATCATCCCATTTCCTATCTGTGAAAAGATCACACAAATTTCCACAATGTCTGACTTAAAACTGCTTCTGCTCCATTTCCAACAAAATTGTACACATTTGACTCTCGAAATTCCATCAAACTGACAGATTCCGAGCTCCAAACTGAATCTTTAAGTAAAAAAAACGAAGAAAAGTGACTTGTTATTTTAAACAGTGACGCTGAACAATTTTAAGATATGATTCAATCCCAAACAGAAAACAGGAGAGATTGAGAGAGATTGAGAGCGCGCATGCGCGAGAGATTGAGAGTGCGTGCAAGAGAGAGCGGCGTGCAAGAGAGAGAGCATGCTCGCGTGAGAGAGCGCGCGAGTCGCTCTCGTTCTTGTACATGCTGGGTAAAAAACCTAGGTCTTTCTCTCTTTTCCTGTGCCACTTTAAAATTGGTGCATTTCATTAATACATTGCCTCTCCTCAGTTTTTTCCTTCCAAAATGGATCATTTCTCAGCATTAAAATTGATCTATCGTGTGTGTTTCCATTTCACCAGCGTGCCTAAGTCCGCCTGAAAGCTGCTACCATTCTCTTCACTCTACTATTTTTGTAGGATGATGAATAAAGGTGTAGTGCCCTTGCCAATTGTCTAAGACTGTGTCTCTCACACCAACAAGAGTCAGTACCTTCAAGAGTGGATGGGAGAAGACCAGCATAAAAAATGGTGTGCGTTCAAGCACAATTTATATGATGACATGACATGCATGAATTCCCTCACTGAATGCAATGATCGAGGCAGGTCTCTGCTATCTGTTTCCCAACTTATATGGATACAATACATCCAGATTGATCAGCTTATCAATTATCTCCCCTCTTTCTATCTTAAAGGTCTTTATATCTTTTTAGATCCCTTCTTCCAATGTCACGTCCCACCTTGTTAACCTCCACGGTAAATACTAACACAAAACGACCATACAATATTTTTCCATTTCGCAATCATTTAAGTAGGAGGCCAAGAGCAAATGAACAGGGTGACATTAGAATCATGCAACTGAACAAATCCAATGAAAGAACACCTACATAATTATTTTTTTCTTCCTTGTTCATGGGATGTGGGCATCACTGGCTGGGCCTGCATTTTTGTTGCCCATCTCCAAATGCCCTTGAGGTGGTGGTGGTGAGTTGCCTTCCTGAACCACTGCAGTCCATGTGGTGTAGGTACACCCACAGTGCTGTTAGGGAGGGAGTTCCAGGATTTTGACCCAGTGACAGTGAAGGAGCAGTGATATGGTTCCAAGTAAGGTTGGTGTGTGGTTTGGAGTGGAACTTGCAGGTAGCATGCATCTGTTTTTTAAAAATTCATTCATGGGATGTGGGCTTTGTTGGCTGATCCAGCATTTATTGCCGATCCCTAGTTGCCGTTGAGAAGGTAGTGGTGAGCTGCCTTCTTGAACCGTTGCAGTCCATGTGGTGTGGGTGTACCCACAATGCTTTTAGGAAGAGAGTTCCAGGATTTTGACCCAGCGACAGTGAAGGAACAGCAATATATTCCCAAGTCAGGATGGTGAGTGGCTTGGAGGGGAACTTCTAGGTGGGGGTGTTCCCATCTATCTGCTGCCCTTGTCCTTCTCGATGGTAGCAGTTGTGGGTTTGGAAGGTGCTATTGAAGGATCCTTGGTGAAATCCTGCAGCGCATCTTGTAGATGGTACACACTGCTGCTACTGTGCATCAGTGGTGGAGGGAGTGAATGTTTGTGGATGCGATGCTAATCAATCAGGCTGCCTTGTCCTGGATGATGTCAAGCTTCTTGAGATGTGGGAGCTGCACTCATCCAGGCAAGTGGGGAGTATTCCATCACTCTCCTGACTTGTGCCTTGTAGATGGAGGGCAGGCTCTGGGGAGTCAAGAGGTGGGTTACCTGTCGCACTATTCCTTACCTCTGACCTGCAGTAATGTTCTGGAGCTGAGATGACTGACCTCCAACAACCACAACCATCTTCCATTGTGAGGAGTATTACTCCAACCAGCGGAGAGTTTTCCCTCTGATTCCCATTGACTCCAGTTTTGCTAGGGCTCCTTGATGCCACACTCAGTCAAATGCTGCCTTGATGTCAAGGGCAGTCACTCTCACCTCAAGAGTTCAGCTGTTTTGTCCATGTTTGAACCAAGGCTGTGATGAGGTCAGGAGCTGAGTGGCCCTGGCAGAACCCAAACTGGGCGTCAGTGAGCAGGTTAATGCTAAGCAAGTGCCGTTTGATAGCACTGTTGATGATCCCTTCCATTACTGATTTACTGATGATTGAGAGTAGACTGATGAGGCGGCAATTGGCCGGGTTGGATTTGTCCTGCTTCTTGTGTACAGAACATACTTGAGCAATTTTCCACATAGCCAGGTAGATGCCAGTGTTGTAGTTGCACCACTGCCGGAATACTGTCAGGGCCCACAGCCTTTGCATTATCCAGACACAACAAACAAAAAGTTAGACTTATCAAAAATAAACAATTGACTCTACTTACTCCATTTTCCATCTGTCTATCTGTAGTACCCTGCACTCGGTTTCTTTTCAACATTGGATCCTGGAGTCTCAAACAGCCTGTGAAAGAAAAGTTCTAATTTAAAATAAATAGTGGTTACATGTGGCACGTAGAAATTCATTGTGTTCAACAGCTGTGATTTCGCACTCCACCCAGAAACAATTGTTTGGCAGAAACAAAGAGCTTCATTGTTGTACAACATTTTGTTCCCACTGCGATCTAGCCAGCTCTAGGCGAGGGTGGATGTTTCACTAAAAGTGAAATATTAAAATTCACAGCAAGTTGAAAGTAAACTTTAACAGTTCAGGAGGAAGAGAAAATGAGAAAACAGGGTCTTGAAAAAAACAAAGGAGCACAATAGTAGCACTGAAACTGGAGAAGTGGATTTATTTTACATCACAGTTTAGTTTAGCCCTATGACAAACAGATGTGTGTGCGCATTAAATGGCTTAATAACAAAATACCTGAATTCAAATTTTAAAAAGGCTGCCGTCTAACGAAATTGACCAAGTGGTGTCTAGGATTCCAAAATTTGAAGAAATCATAAATACTAACAGGCAAATCAGTCACTTAGCATAATCTAATATACACTTGAATAAATCGTGCTTAAGGCAAGCACAATGCAAACACAACTACTTGATTAATAACAGATTGGGAATACCTGAGAAAAGCCTCGAGCTCAGCTCTCGTTCATCAACTCTCCAATAAAAGCATCCCATTGCATTTTACTAAGTGTAGAGATTTTAAATTATTCACTGATTAATCCAGCATTTTTCTGTGCATCAAGTGAAAATACATATATAAAATGAGAAGGCATAAGCTGAAGAAAAATGTTGAACCCCAGGGGGACAAGAATGCGCAAAATGCCAGTATAGTTTTTTCTTACTAGCTAGATATAGCATTGGCTTTTCTCATTAGCCATTCTATCACAGAATTAGGGACCTTAACATGATTGGCTTATTCTTGGTTCTTAGGGTAAAGTTTAGTAGAATAGCTTTTTTTGTTGAAGTGAAATGTTCTACTGAGTCAGTCTAGCAAAGGACTGATTTGAGCCCGTATTACTTCTTTAGTGGATGGATTTAGCTGTAGCTGATTCTTGTAAATAATGACATGGAAGTAGAATTTGCTAGGAAGCATTTTACCATTCCCTCCTCATTACATAGCTGATCCTACAATAGTTGACCGTGTCAATGTTTTTTGATTACACTTCTAACTCTTGAGAGAAGTAGCATTATGGTCAGCATACAAGGGAGATAAAGCTGGTGGTGCACTATCAATGATTTCACAAAATTTATCAGGCACCATAATTGGTCCTCCCTCCCTCCCTACTTTCCAGCAGAGCTATTTATTACTTTAAGATGGGGTTAGCAGACATGCCCAAAAGTTGTTGAGGAAATGCTTTTTGAGAAGAGTTTAAAATTAAGATGTTGAGAGGCAAAGGTGTTCACAGAACAAGTCCTACTGAGTAGGGCTTAAGTGACTTTGCTATAAAAGGCAATGCTTATGTACAAGAAACTAGCACCAAAGGACTAGAGGTTGCAAAAGGGGACACTAGGTCAAGAAGTTTGCAATCTAGGATAGGGAAAGGCCATGGAGGGGGCTTGTGGGGTAACAAGGAATTTTAACTTCAGTTTGTTGGGGGATGGGAAGCTATTGCAGGTCAGTAAGTTTAGGAATGATGAGTAAGTGGAGGCAAATATCCAGTACATAATAAGAGGAACTATTGCTTGCCCATGGGTTACACTATTACATAAATGTTAGTGCAGTCTGAGTCAACTCTCATTAAAAAAAATGGGATTCAAACTGTTCATGGAAACGGACCTGAATTTGTAAACAAACTTGTATACAGAACATAGAATTCCTATTTGCCCTGCTAATTACTTTCCCCCACCCATCACCACCTGTAATAATATTTTTGATTTATATATTTACATCCGAGATTTCTCTGTTCTCCCACTCCACTGAAAATTTTTCAATTGAAGGTATATTTTGCTTATTTTTTCCCCTAAAAAATGTACAGTACATCACATTTATGTTGTAAGATATCTGCCCATTTATTGTAACATGTCTATGTATTGCAGTCGCCACTACATTTTTCCTCAGTTTATTCTGCTCTCTACTTCAATCTGTTTTTTTAAAATTTGTTCTTGGGACTTGAATGTCCCAAGTGAGTGGCAAAGCCACCATTTATTGCCCATTCTTAACTGCTCTTGAGAAGGTGGTGGTGAGCCACCTTCTTGAATTGCTGCAGTTCATTTGGTGTAGTTACACCAGTGCTTTTTTTCTGCAGTGTTTTGATGCAACTGAGTGGCTTGCTCTGCCATTTCAGGGGGAAGTTAATAGTCAACCATATTGCCCTGGATCTGAAGTCATGTGTAAACCCAGACTGGATAAGGATGGTGGAAGGACATGAGTGAACCAGTTGGGTTTTCACATCAATCCTGTAGTTTCATGATCATTAATGAGGCTAGCATTTTATTCGATTTATTAATTTATTAGGTTTATGAATGAATTTAAATTCCACCAGCTGCCATAGTGGGATTTGAATTCATGTCTCCAGAGCATTAGTCCAGTAAATGTTAAGATAGCAGTCTAACAGAGGTGTTTAAAATTATAAAAGAATTTGATGGTGTAACTATTTCCTCTGACACTCATGCAAAACTGTTGTTCAACACAACAAATTACAACACATAGTTGCATTGGTATATTGGGAAAGCCACATCTTGGACTCTCAATAAAAAAATTCATACCGGGCATAGGCAGAGATGCTGTAATGGAAAACGGGCAGAAGTTTAATGAGCCATCACCAGCACTGGTCTATAAATTTCAAAATTGTTCTCCCAACCTGAATTCAAATGAACTGCTCATTAAAATCCTCAAAATAGGAAACCATATTTTAAAAAAAACAGTACTCTGGAGCACCAAATGTGTCAGAGAGGTTCAGTTCCCATTCTACTGAATTTCTCAATCAAAGGATAGATACGAAATACCCTACTGAAGGAGGTTTTTGTGTCATTGAACAATTATATGCTGATGAGCAAAATAACATGTACTTCTCAGAAAACTAGTCAGTTGGAAAATTTGCACAAATTTTTCATACAAAAAATCAAACGGTGGTGCATCCAATGCAACGAGCATTTAAACACCTATGCAGTCACCCAAGTTGCAACAGGCTAGATTTACTAGTTCTGTTTATACAAACCTGTTTATCCACTAAAAAGTAATTCCAGAAGTTATCACCACGTAAAACAAAATATTGAAAAATGCGCTGGAACCGTTCAAAAATAAACTACCAATGGAAACAAATTAACCTGAAAATGAACTGACTCCAGTCTACTAAAAGCTCCTCAAGCTGGGCTGAACAAATGTTACACAAATCTTACCTGCATCCCGAGTAGCGTTTGGTGGACGCTCATGGCGCAAGTAGAAACAAACATCATTTCTCTGTACTCCCCATTGTTGCAAAATATCATATATACGCTCGTTGTCTGCTATGGCACGTTCTACAAGGAGGAACAATTAAATGACTTATTTTAAACATGGCTGTCTGTTACTCCTGCTATTTAAAAGATTTCTGTCCTTACACACCTGTGACGTACAAAATATCTATTCATTTCATATACCTGCTGCCTTTTAATACTAAACCAAATGAACAGGACTATGGTTTAACATTTCATCCAGGAAAACTACATTCTATTTATGTAGCATTCTCCAAGCTTACAATCTGCCCCAAAGTGCTTCCAGTTAAGACAAGCTGCTACCTACCACTGTGGTACAATATGTTAGTGCTCCCCAACATTCAAGAGTAAGCTACCTCAAATTAACTGGTTAAATTTTTTTGTATTTGCTCACGTCTGATAATTTGCATCAGCTCCATTATTACTTCTTTAACAAAACTAACAGCCTTTTTGCAGTATGTTTGTGTTGTGCCCCCAATAAAAAACAAAAAGCCGATGGTGACTGTCCAACCTCTAGTCACGAAACAGCTGGGACATATGAATATTGGCTGAAACAAGGTTTTACTTACCACCACCATGCCAGCGCTCAGCCAAATAACAGTCCACCTCTCCTGGTTCTTTGCAGTAACCAATAACATCTCGACATGTGGTGTCTGGGGTGATTGGTACCTCTGTGTAATGCTGATCATTGTTGCTCAGGTACACAGTGAGAAACATCTACATCAAAAGAAAGGGAAAAACTTTACTAAGATGGCTTTTTCTGTCCCCATCATGTAAGCCTTCTTTTAGTCCATACATCATCTGGTCCATAATTGTAAATTTATTCTTGATCAGCATCAATCTGTTACAGCAATCAACCAACAGCAGCCTACTGCAAAATGCTAACCCATGGCCTGGTAAATAAACCAAATCACTATGCATGGTTAGATTTAAGCTAGGTTTAAGCATATTTTTCCAGTTTTTAGATTTTTACATTATAGTTTCTGAAATAGAATATTCAGCAATGGACATACATTTTATGATAGCATATTACTTTAAAAAAAATTCAAATATCATCTCTACTGATTTTTGGAATAGCCCTTTTCTTATAAAAAATCTAAAATAAGATGCTTGACTTTCAATTTAAAATTTTAAATATGTTGAAGAATATCACTTTTTAGTCCTTCAGATTCCTAGCCTAGCTCAATTTCACCTCAACACAAGGAGCAAACAGTAAAACAGGCTCCTCCAAATATTTAAAAAGGAGCTTGAGCCTTCATTATGAGAATAATCTCGGATGACATTTCAGTGCACCACTGAGGATACACTGCACAGTCAGAAGTATCATCTTCAGAATAGGACATTAAACATCATATATCCACTCAGGTGCAAATATCCCATGGCACGAATAAAAGAGCAGGGGCTTGGCGGGGGGGTGGAATTAATGGAATTAGAAGAGTCCTCGCTCCTCTAACAGAAAAAGTTAAGTAGGATGGGTACTACTGTGATAGAGTGCACCTAGACATGACTTCAGCCAAGAAAGAGTGTCTTACATTTTGATCACAGTAATTGCTGATTGCACAGAGACAAAGATAAAACAGCATTGGAGGATCCAAAGGTTTGTCAGCTAATGCACACTCAAACAAAGCTGGTTTAGAATTTAACAGCTAAATCTGTCAGGGACAGAGCTCAGATGTCAACTCTGTCCAAGTATTTCAAAAGATCAGTGAATGAAGGTTTGAAGTTTCACAAGTATTTTCTACAGCCTATATGGATTAATGTATAATGTTGAGAATCAGCTAATGCAGCTGATGTATTTCCTGGATAAATAAGGCTTAGCTGAAGCACAAACAAATCTTGGTCTTGTGGAGGATTAAGTGCCTCGAAACATTCTTAGCTGCATTCACAGCAGGAACTGGCATGGGAGATCTATCCTCATTGAGGTAATTCATCACTTCTGAACAACACTCATTAAAAGTATAAGTGGGTGTTGCTGGCAAGGCCAGCGCTTGTCACCCATCCCGAATTACTCTGGAGAAGGTGTTGGTTGAGCTGCCTTTTTGAACCACAACAGTCCATGTGGTGTAGGTACACCCACAGTGTTGTTAGGGTGGGAGTTTTGGGATGTTGACCCAGTGAAGGAACAGTGATATCATCCTCAGTCAAGATGGTTTGTGGCTCAGAGGGGAACTTGCAGGTGGTGGCATTCCCTTGTCCTCCTAGGTAGTAAAAGTTGTGGGTTTTGAAGGTGCTCTTGAAGGAAGCTTGGCTAGTTGCTGCAGTGCATCTCATTGATGGTACGCATAGTTGCCACTGTGTGCCGGGAGTGGAGGAAGTGAATGTTTCAAGAAGATGAATGGGACGCTGAGCAAGCGGGCTGCTCTGTCTTGGATGGTGTCGAGCTTTGGGCGTTGTTGAGGTTTCTTGCCACAGGATTCCCAGATTCTGACCTGCTCTTGTTGTCACAGTATTTATATGGCAGATTCAGACTCAAAATGTCAACTTTTTTCTTCTCCGCCGATGCTGCCAGACCTGCTGAGTTTTTCCAGGTAATTCTGTTTTTGTTTTGGATTTCTAGCATCCGCAGTTTTTTGTTTTTATATCAGTTAATTCTAGTCAATGGTAAGCCTCAGGATGTTTTTGATGTGGGATTCAACAATGGCATTGTCATTGAATATCAAGGGCTGATGGTTGATTCTCTCTTTTGGAGATGGTCATTGCCTGGTACTTGTGTGGCATGAATGTCATTTGCCACTTATCAGCTCAAGCCTGAATGTTGTCCAGGTTGTGCTCCATGTGGGTATGGACTGCTTCAGTATCTGAATAGTTGCAAATGGAACTGAATACTGTGCAATCAGCCATGAGCATCCCCACTTCTGACTTTGCAATGGAGGAATGGTCATTGATGTAGCAGCTGAAGATGTCTAGGGCATAGCCTTGAGAAACTCTTGCATTGATGTCCTGGGCAGAGATGATTGCCCTCCAACAAACACAACCATCTTCCTTTGTGTTCAGTATGACTTCAACCAGTGGGAGAGTTTTCTGCCTGATTTTCTCTGGCTCCTGAAAAGTTGCTTTGATGTCAAGGGCAGTCACTCTCACCTCACCTCTGGCATTCAGCTCTTTTGTGAGATATTTGGACCAAGGCTGTGATGAGGTCTGCAGCTGATTGGCCCAGGCAAAACCCAAACTGAGCTTAGGTAAGCAGGTTGTTGCTGACAAGTAGGTGCTGCCTGATTGTGCTGTTCGCAACATTTTTCATCACTTTGCTAATATTAAAGGTAGAATGATGGAATAATAGTTGGCTGGATTTGTCCTGCTTTTTGTGGACAGGATATTCCTGGACAATTTCCCATATTGTTGGTAGATGCCTGTATTGTAGCTGTACTGGAACTGCTTGATTCAGGGTGCAGATACCTCCGGAGCACAAGTCTTCAGTACTATTGCCGGGATGTTGTCAGGGCCCATAGCCTTTCTGTACCCATTGCCATTTCTTGCTATCACATGGAGTGAATTTTCTGAGCACTGCCATCTATGATGGTGGGAACCATAGGAGGAGGCCGAGATGGATCATCCACTTGGCACTTCTGGCTGAAGATGGTTGCAAATGCTTAAGCCTTGGCTTTTGCATTGACTTGCTGGGCTCCCCCATCATTGAGGATGGGAATATTTTTGGAGTCGCCTCCTTCTCTAGTTAGTTGTTTAACTGTCCACCATTCACAGGTAGGATGTCGAAGCCTTGGAAAAGATGCAGTAGAGATTTGGTAGAATTGTACCAAGGGTGAGGAGCAGTTCTGTGCAAGTTCATCCACCTGAAACATTAACTGTTTCGTGCTCCACATTTGCTGCCTGGTTCCAACATTTTCTAGTTTTATTTCCAGTTTGTTTAAATTCAACTGACTGTATGTGTCCTGCCCTGCAATAAGTTGCACTTGTCCATCACTTCCATTCTTGCTTACCTATCTCCACCGCACCCCTCCAATATATTGAATTTAAAATCCTTGTCTTCATCTCCAAATCCCCTATGACAGGGGATGTGGCGGAACTACAGAGCTTTGATTCGATCCACTGGTTGTGGGATCACTTGATCTATAGCATGCGACTTCTGCTATTTGACATGCATGCAGTCCTATTTAGTACCTTCACAGGTTGGCACTTCATTTTTTGGTATGGCTGCTGCTGTTGCTGTCATGCTCTCCTACACTCCCCATCGAACCAGGGTTGATCCCCTGGTTTAATGATAATGGTAGAGTGAGGGATATGACATGAGGTTACAGATTGTGGCTGAATGCAATTCTGCAACCACTGATCACCACAGTGCCTCATGATGCCCAGTTTTGATGTGCTAGATCTGTTCTGAGTCTGTCCCATTTAGCACAGTGGTGATGCCACAGAGCATGATGGATGGTATCCTCGAAGACTGTTTCCCCTGGCTGGGATGTCTAGAGCTAGTGGTCACAGTCTCGGGTTAAGGGATCAGCCATTTAGGACTGAGACGAGGGGAAATTTCTTCATTCAAGGAGTGGTGAATCTTGATTCTATATGCCAGATAGCGATGGATGCTCGATTATGGAGTGTAATCAGGACAGAGATCAATAGATTTTTGGACAGTAAAACAATTAAGGGATATGTGAATAGTACAGGAAGGAGAGGTTGAGGTAGAAGATCAGCCATGGGCTTACTGAATGGTGGAGCAGGCTTGAAGGTTCGAATGGCCTACTCCTCCCAATTCCTATGCTCTTCTGTTCAAAGGCTACAGAAGAGAATGCAAGGCTGGGGGAGATACCTAAAAATGGGTGAAATATGTCATAGGGGATTTGGAGATGAAGACAAGGATTTTAAATTCAATATATTGGAGGGGTGCGGTGGAAATAGGTAAGCAAGAATGAAAGTGATGGACAAGTGCAACTTATTGCAGGGCAGGATACATAGTCAGTTGAATTTAAACAAACTGGAAATAAAAGTAGAAAATGTTGGAACCAGGCAGCAAATGTGGAGCATGAAACAGTTAATGTTTCAGATGGATGAACTTGCACAGAACTGCTCCTCACCCTTGGTATAATTCTACCAAATCTCTACTGCATCTTTTCCAAGGCTTTGACATTCTGCCTGAAGGGTGGTTCCCAGAATTAGACACAGCGCTCTAGCTGAGGTCTAACCAGTGAACTATAAAATATTAGTTCAACTTTCTTGCTTTTGTATTCTATGCTACTATTTCTAAATCCATGGGCCACATGTGCTTATTTAAAAGAAAAACAGCTTTTTCAACCCATCTTACCACCTTCAAAGATGTCTGTATGTACACATCAGATCTCTCTGCTCCTGCACCTGCTTTGAAGCATTTACCTTATATAGCTTCTCATCATTCTTCCTCTCAAAACACATCCCTTCCCACTACCATACACTGAATTAAATTCCATCTGCATTCTATCTTCCTATTTCACCAATTGGTCTATAGCCTCCTGAAGTCTGCTACTATCCTCTTCACACAGTTGTTATCACAGCAGCAAGGCTGTTACATAACTGCGAGGGGGAAACAGTTAAAAGACCATCCTACATCTACATAGATCTCTGTAGGAATGGCAGACATTTTGATGCATTACCTGAATTTAAGAAGCATAACTGTACATTAATGTGGCATGACATTAAGTCTCCTTTTTTTTGCCTTCAATGCTCCTTTCAACTTTCATGACATATTGCCCTTTGAAACTTGGCCCACACTCTCAATTTAAAAACAATAATGTGCCTGTTCTAGTGGGTTTGGCAGATAGCAGCGATCATAATATGATTGAATTTTATATTCAGTTTGAGGGAGAGAAGAGTGGGTGCAAGACTAGTACTTTAAACTTAAATAAAGACAATTATAAGGACATGAAAGCACAGCTAGCTGAAGTGAACTGGAAAATTAGGTTAAGGGAAAGGTCAATAGAGATGTCGTGGCAGACATTTAAAGGGATATTTGAATACACAGAATAGACACATCCCAATGAGAAAGAAAAATTCCAAGGGGAGGACCCACCATCCATGGCTAACTGAAAAAGTTAAAGACAGTATCAAACTTAAAGGAAAAGCATAAAGTTCCACAAAAACAGGTTACAAGTCTGAAGATTGTAAAGAATATAAAGAACAGCAAAGAATGACAAAAAGATTACCAAGGAGGGAAACAAAGTACAGAAAAAGCTAGCTAAAAATATAAAGACGGATAATAAGAGTTTCTGTTTCTATAGATACTTAAATAAGAAAGGAGTTAACAAAGTGACGTTAGTCCAATAGAAAGTGAGTCTGGGGAATTAATAATGGAAAATGAAGAGATGGCAGATGAATCGAACAGGTATTTTGCAAGAGTCTTCACTATAGAGGATACAATTAACATCCCAAAAATAGCTGTAAATCAGGAATTGGAAGGTGGGGAGGAACTTAGGAAAATTACAACCACCAGTGAAGTGGTACCCAGCAAATTACTGGAGCTGGGGACTTGGCAATTACCTGGGTCCTGACGGACGTCATCCTAGGGTCTTAAAAGAAATGGCTAGTCATATAGTTGATGCATTGGTTTTAATGGATTCAGGGAAGGTGCCATTAGATTGGAAAATAGCAAACATGACTCCTTTATTCGAAAAAGGAGGAAGACAGAACGAGAGAACTACAGGCCAGTTAGCTTAACATCTGTCATAGGGAAAATATTGGAAGTTATCATTAAAGATGTTATGGCAGGGGACTTAGAAAAATTCAAGCCAATCAGGCCGAGTCAACATGTTTTGTGAAAGAGAAACCATGTTTAACTGATTTTTTGGAGTTCTTTGAAGGAGTCACATGTGCTGTGGATAAAGGGGAACCAGTGGATGTACTGTAATTCGGTTTCCAGAAGGCATTTGATAAAGTGCCACATCAAAGGTTAATGTGGAAAATAAAAGCTCATGGTGTAGGGAGTAACATATTGTCATGGTTAGAAGATTGGCTAGCCAACAAGAAACAGAGGATAGCCATAAACAGATCTTTTTCTGGTTGGCATGAATGGTGTGCCACAGGGGTAAGTGCTGGGGCCTCAACTTTTTATGTATAAAAATGACTTGGATGACGGGACAGGAAGTATGGCCGCTAAATTTGCTGATGACACAAAATCGGTCGGAAAATAAGTTGTGATGGGGACATAAGGAAGCTACAAAGGGACACAGATAGGTTAAGTGAGCGGGCAAAGATCTGACAAATGGAGAATGTGGGAAAATGTGAAATTATCAATTTTGGCAGGAAGAATAAAAAAGAAGCATATTATCTAAATGGTGAGAGATTGCAGAGCTCTAAGATTCAAAGGGATCTGGGTGTTCTAGTGTATGAATCAAAAAAGGCTAGTAGCAGGTACAGCAAGAAATTAGGAAAGCTAATCGAATGTTTTTGTTTATTGTGAGGGGAATTTCATATAGAAGTAGGGAGGTTATGCTTCAGTTGTACAGGACACTGGTGAGATCACATCTGGAGTACTGTGTACAGTATTGTTCTCCTTATTTAAGGATGGATGTAAATGCATTGGAAGCAGTTCAGAGAAGGTTTACTAGACTACTACCAGGAATGGGTGGGTTGTCTTATGAGGAAAGGCTGGACAGGTTAGATTTGTATCCACTGGAATTTAGAAGAGTAAGAGGTGACTTGATTGAAACATAAAAGATCCTGAGGGGTCTTGACTGGGTGGATGTGGAGAGGATGTTTCCTCTTGTGGGAAAGTCTAGAACTAGGGGTCACTGTTTAAAATTAAGGGATCACCCAATTAAGAGAGAGATGAGAAGAATTTTTTTCTCTCAGAGGGCAGAGTGTCTTTGGAACTCCCTTCTTCAAAAGGCAGTGGAAGCAGAGTCTTTGAATGTTTTCAAGGCAGAGCCATGATCTTATTGAATGGTGGAGCAGGCTCAAAGGGCCAAGTGGCTACTCCTGCTCCTGTGTCAATGATCCATGGCATATAGTAAATTGCTAAAAATTTCCATCTTGGTAAATCACACTGCAGTCAAAATTAGTTTAATTTTACCACAAAAGATAATACTTTGAAATGTTGCCACAAATATGTCTAATGTATTATCTAACAAAGTAATTCGCCATTATTAAAAAAACTCATTTGAATGCATTAAAAACAACCCTCGGATTTTTGTCTCCAATTCAAGATTGATGTAAACGTTATCTGGTTTGTGTCCGTTTTCAAAAGAAAAGTTCGAAGAGCCAACTCGAAGTCTGATGAAACACCAAACCACATAACTACATGGTGTGTACTTTTACTTCTCCCTTAACTCTTGAATCACTTTCATTCTCTAGGATTGCCTTTTGTATTTCATTTTTTTTCATTCATGACATCAACCACTTGTTGCTGGCTTGTAATAAATATTTTGGCTTTGTGCACTTCTATTACAAGATACATCTCAAAAGCAGTACAGTACTTTACCAAAGAGATGTTAATAGCTAAAAGCAAAATACTGCAGATGCTGGAAATCTGAAACAAAAACAAAAATACCTGGAAAAACTCAGCAGGTCTGACAGCATCTGCGGAGAGGAATACAGTTAACGTTTCGAGTCTGTCTGATCCTTCATCAGAACTGAGGGAATAAGAAATGAGGTGAAATAAAAGCTGGTTGAGGGGGGTGGGACAGGTAGAGCTGGGTAGAGGGCCAGTGATAGGTAGAGGCAAAGGAGAGATTGCCAAAGGTGTCATAGACAAAAGGACAAAGGGGTGTTAATGGTGGTGATATTAGCTAAGAAATGTGCTAATGGTGACATTACGTGTAGAAAGCAGGACAAGCAAGTAACAGATAGCCCTAGTGGGGGTGGGGTGGGGGGGGATCGAAATAGGTGGGAAAAGAAAAACATAAATTATTGGAAAAAGGGGGATCGGAAAGGGGGAGGGAATAGAGGAGAGAGTTCATGATCTGAAGTCGTTGAACTCAATGTTAAGTCTGGAAGGCTGCAAAGTGCTTAGTCGGAAAACGAGGTGCTGTTCCTCCAGTTTGTGTTGAGCTTCACTGGAACATTGCAGCAGACCAAGGACGGACATGTGGGCATGAGAGCAGGGTGGTGTGTTGAAATGGCAAGCGACAGGGAGGTCTGGGTCATGCTTGCGGACAGACCGAAGGTGTTCTGCAAAGCGGTCACCCAGTCTGCGTTTGGTCTCTCCAATGTAGAGCAGACCGCATTGGGAGCAGCGAATGCAGTAGCCTAATTGAGGGAAGCGCAAGTGAAATGCTGCTTCACTTGAAAGGAGTGTTTGGGCCCTTGGACGGTGAGGAGGGGGGAAGTAAAGGGGCAGGTGTTGCACCTTCTACGGTTGCATGGGAAGGTGCCGTGGGAGGGGGTTGAGGTGTAAAGGGTGATGGAGGAGTGGACCGGGTGTCTCGAAGGGAACGATCCCTGCGGATTGTCGCCGGGGGGTGGGGGGTTGAAGAGATGTGTTTGGTGGTGGCATCATGCTGGAGTTGGCAGAAATGGCGGAGGATGATCCTTTGAATACGGAGGCTGGTGGGATGATAAGTGAGGATAAGGGGGACCCTATCATGGTTCTGGGAGGGCGGATGCGCGGGAGATGGGCTGGACACGGTTGAGGGCACTGTCAACCACAGTGGGTGGAAAACCTCGGTTACGGAAGAAGGCAGACATGTCAGACTTGGCACGTCATAACATTCAAGGCTATAGGCTAAGTGCTGGTAAATGGGATTAGGTAGGTAGGTCAGGTATTTCTCACATGTCGGTGTAGACTCGATGGGCTGAAGGGCCTCTTCTGCACTGTGATTCTGTGAACTGTTTTGGAAAGTGGCATCATCAGAACAGATGCGAAGGAGGCGAAGGAACTGAGTGAATGGGATGGAGTCCTTACAGGAAGTGGAGTGTGAGGAGCTGTAGTCGAGGTAGCTGTGGGAGTCGGTAGGCTTATAATGAATATTGGTAGACAGTCTATCACCAGAAATTGAGACAGAGGTCAAGGACCTGGAAAAATTTATTAATTTTGCTTCCAATTTCCACCCCTCCATCATTTTCACCTGGTCCTCATCTCTGACACTTCCCTTCCCTTCCTTGACCTCTCTGTCTCAATTTCTGGTGATAGACTGTCCACCAATATTCATTACAAGCCTACCGATTCCTACAGCTACCTCGACTACAGCTCCTCACACCCCGCTTCCTGTAAGGACTCCATCACACTCTCTCAGTTCCTTCACCTCCGTCGCGTCTGTTCTGATGATGCCACTTTCCAAAACAGTTCCTCTGACATGTCTTCCTTCTTCCGTAACCGAGGTTTTCCATCCACTGTGGTTGACAGGGCCCTCAACTGTGTCCGGCCCATCTCCCGCGCATCCGCCCTCACACCTTCCTCTCCCTCCCAGAACCATGATAGGGTCCCCCTTGTCCTCACTTACCACCCCATCAGCCTCCACATTCAAAGGATCATCCTCCGCCATTTCCGCCAACTCCAGCATGATGCCACCACGAAATACATCTTCCTTTCACACCCCCTGGTGGCATTCCGCAGGGATCGTTCCCTCTGGACACCCTGGTCCACTCCTGTCACCCCCTACACCTCAACCCCCTCCCACAGCACGTTCTCATGCAACCATAGAAGGTGTAACACCTGCCCCTTTACTTCCCCCCTCCTCTCACCTTCCAAGGGCCCAAACACTCCTTTCAAGTGAAGCAGCACTTCACTTGCACTTCCCTCAATTTAGTCTACTGCATTCGCTGCTCCCAACGCAGTCTCCTCTGCATTGGAGAGACCAAACGCAGACTGGGTGACCGCTTTGCAGAACACCTTCGGTCTGTCCGCAAGCATGACCCAGACCTCCCTGTCGTTTCCCATTTCAATACACCACCCTGCTCTCATACCCACATGTCCATCCTTGGCCTGCTGCAATGTTCCAGTGAAGCTCAACGCAAACTGGAGGAACAACACCTCATCATTCAACTAGGCACTTTGCAGCCTTCCAGACTTAACATTGAGTTCAACGACTTCAGATCATGAACTCTCTCCTCCATCCCCACCTCCTTTTTCCAATAATTTATATTCTTTAAATGTATTTTTCTTTTCCCACTTATTTCCATTATTTTTAAATATATTTCCATCCATTGTTTTATCTCTACCTTTTAGCCTATTTCGATCCCTTCACCCCACCCCACCCCCACTAGGGCTATCTGACCCTTGCTTGTCCTGCTTTCTACCCTTAATGTCACCACTAGCACATTTTTAGCTAATATCACCACCGTCAACACCTCCGTCTTTTTGTCTATGGCATCTTCTGGCAATCTCCACCTCTCACTGGCCCTCTATCCAGCTCTACCTGTCCTACCCCACCCGCCCCCTTAAACCAGTTTATATTTCACCTCTTTTCTATTTTTCCTTAGTTCTGGTGAAGAGTTACACAGACTCGAAATGTTAACTGTATTCCTCTCTGCAGATGCTGTCAGACCAGCTGAGTTTTTCCAGGTATTTTTGTTTTTGTTTCAGATGTTAATAGCTGTAGGCTTGTATAGACAACCATACATCTTAACTGAAGAGATCAGCACACAGGTAGCATGCTCCCTTGGAATGTGAAGGCGCTGTATTTGAAGTAATTATCTTCTGCACAACAGACATGATGCATATACTATGATTTGCAAAACATTCACATTTGAAGAAATAAAATCCATTCCACTAGACACACAACCATATCTTGATATATAAAACTTTTATACAATAGATTCAACTTTCATTAGAAAGCTGTTAATTTACCTAGTGATTATCCAGCTACCTCTGCGAGGCTTGACCTCCAAGTTTACTGTTCACACGAACCAACATACAGCTGAGTAAGAAAACAGGAAGTGATGTTTTGTAGGTGGGGTTTTGATAAAAAAAATAATTACTTGGTGAACAATTGCAGGATCACTGTACTCCTCAGCCACAGGAAAGCTTGCATCCCAAACTGAAGCTAAACTTCCTTCTATTGGAGTTGTGATATTATACAGCCTTTTAATGTTTATCCCTTTCCCAAATAAGGTAGAAAATAAAAATCAAAAGGCCCAGCAGGTTCTTAGAAACTTAGGAAAATAGCCATCAAATCCTAGTAGTACTGCCAATGCATACATATCAATGTTACCCATAGTAATCAGGCAACGCTTATCCATCTCAATACAGATTAACATGACCAATCTATCGTTTTGTACAAATTTTAAACCTCCAAATTAACTACTGTATTGAAAGACTATATTAAAAAAATGTATAGGTTGAGTATAAACTAGAAAAGAATAATTTATTCTATTTTATTCAAGCATCTATAATGTCATCTAAATTTGATCAATAACAGATCATACATCGAATTTACAAGCATTATAACACAACTTTGGAAAAAAATCTTTGAATTGTTGCAGCTAAGTTTACAAACCATACCAAGGTCAAAAGCAATGTGCAGGGAATTCTATCTGGCCTAAAACAAATGAAACACTTACCAACCATCACACACCCTGCTTCCTCTCCTATTCCCAAAACACTTCCCTATGCAATTTATAAAGCTTATGTATATCTAGAAAAGTACACAAATCACAGTGATCCAAAACACTTTCTCAGAACAATGGCACAATAAATGAGCAAATTGAGGTACAGTACCCAACAGCTGGAAACCAAACACTTTATTCCCATTTTGCAACAAGGCTTATATTAGTCACTGCACCTTTTGTCAAGGAAGTCTACAAACAGAATTATCATAAATAGTGGAATGCTAATTATTTAAACTATTTAATGATTTTAAAAAGATATATGAGCTTTTGCCAACTTTTACTCATGGAAACAAAATTAGCAGTGTTATTGGCAAATTATACAGGGGGACAAAAAATATAAGCACTTCTAAACTGCTTTGGATCAAGCAAACCAGTTTTTAAACTGTCAAGAGTAAAGCAGCTATTCTATTTATTCAGTTAGGAAAATACAAAATGCACATAGTGCTATACTACATATTTCACCAAAATTCAAAGAATGCTATCACTGTAACAATATTTTCAGAAGTAACAATCATATTTCCAATCATTTTACCTATATACAAGAGTGCCCTATCTTCTCTAAACATAGATTTTCATACTACGGCTCCTGGTCTCCTCCACAATATACAGCGTAGTCCTGATTATTCAAAGTTAATTTTGTGCTAAAATATTTGAAATCTCCAATAATTTAAGCAACATTAATAGCACAGCGGGAAGTTCCTAAAATTTCGAATTGCTACAAATTCAAACTTATCATCTGATTTAAGAGCAGATTGCACTGCCCACATCTATGCAAAATAATCCAGGTGATCAAATCACTTTGGTATTTTTATTTCTCCCAACCACACCCCTTCCTGAGAATAAAAATTCAGTTGCTATGATACCAAAGCAAACAATCTTCAATTTTTTTTTTTATTTGCTCATGGGTTGAAAGAGACACTAGCAGTGATGGACAAAAATGCTAGCCTTAAGTGCCCTTGAGAAGACCGTGGTGAGCCACCTTCTTGAACCACTGCGGTCCATATGGTGTAGTTACACTCTCAGTGCTGTTAGTGCCAAGACTTTACCCAGCAACAGTAAAGAAGCTGTGATATAGTGGAGTCAGGATGGTGTGTGGCATGGAGGGGAATGTGCAGTAGGCGCTGTTCCCATGCATCTGTTTCCTTGTCCTTCTATGTGGTAGAGGTCATGGGTCTGGAAGGTACTATCAAAGGAGCCCTGGCAAGTTGCTGCAACGCAGCTTGTGAATAGTACACTACTGCCACTGTGCATTGGTTGTGGAGGGATTAAATGATTAAGGTGATCAAGTGTGCTGCTTTGTCCTGAATGCTGTTGAGCTTCTTGTATGCTGTTGGAGCTGCACTCATCCAAGCAAGTGGAGAGTATTCAATCACACTTCTGACTTGTGCCTTGAAGGTGGTTTCGGGGTGTCAGGAGGTGAGTTACTCACTGCAGAATTCAGAGCTTCTGAGCTGCTCTTGTAGCCACAGTATTTATGTGGTTGATCCAAATAAGTTTCTGGTCAATGGTAACCCCCCATGATGTTGATGGTGACACATTCAGTAATGTTGTTGAATATCAAGGGCAGACGATTAGATTCTCCCTTATTGGAGATAGTCATTGTCTGGCACTTGTGTGGCACAAATGTTACTTGCCACTTATCAGCCCAAGCCTGAATCTTGTCCAGGTCTTGCTCCATGTGGGCATGGGCTGCTTCAATATCTGAGTAGTTCCAAATGGTATTGAATACTGTGCAATTATCAGCGAACATCCTCACTTCTGACCTTACGTTGGAGGGAAGGTTACTGATGAACCAGCTGAAGATTGCTGGGCCCAGGACATTAACCTGAAGAACCCCTGCAACAATGTCCTGGGGCTGATTGCCCTCCCAACAACCACAACCATCTTCCTTTATCCTAGGTATAAGTCCAGCCAGTAGACAGTGCTCTCCTTGATTCCGACTGACTTAAATTTTGTCAATGCTCCTTGAGGACACGCTTGGTTAAATGCTGCCTTGATCTCACCTCTGGAATTCAGCTCTGTCATCCATGTTTAGACCAAGGTTAACAAAGAGAGCAACGATAAACAGGTTGTTGCTGAGCATGTGCCACTTGATAACATTCTTGATGACGCCTTCTATCACTTTGTTTATGATTGAGAGTCGACTAATGGGGTGGTAACTGACTAGATTGGATCTGACTTTTTGTGGAAAGGACATATCTGGACAATTTTGCACATTGTTGTGTAGATGCTAGTGTTGTTGCTGAGTTGAAACAGCTTGGCTAGGAGTGCAGCTAGTTCTGGAGCACAAGTCTTCAAAGCCTTCAGTACTACAGTCAGGATGTTGCCTTTGCTATATCCAGTGCCCTCTGCTATTTCTTCACATGCAGCAAAAGCTCCTAACTGCAGCAAAATATCCAATGCCATGAAAAATATGAATTTCACCATAACTGAGTAAAATCTGAAGTGACATTTAGTATTTGCATGTTATAATCCTACTTCTAGGTTGTACTCATTGTTTACTAAAACAGTGAGCAATTGCAGAAAATGTTATGCTGCAGTAAATGCCTAGGCTGGATATCACAAACTATGCCTTATAAGAGGAAACAAAAACAAAAATACCTGGAAAAACTCAGCAGGTCTGACAGCATCTGCGGAGAGGAGCACAGTTAACATTTCGAGTCCATATGACTCTTCACCAGAACTAAGGAAAAATAGAAAAGAGGTGAAATATAAGCTGATTTAAGGGGGGTGGGACAGGTAGAGCTGGATAGAGGGCCAGTGATAGGTGGAGATTGCCAAAAGATGTCATAGACAAAAGGACAAAGAGGTGTTGACCGTGGTGATATTAGCTAAGAAATGTGCTAATGGTGACATTAAGGGTAGAAAGCAGGGCAAGCAAGGGACAGATAGCCCTAATTCGGGTGGGGTGGGGGGAAGGGATCGAAATAAGCCAAAAGGTAGAGATAAAACAATGGATGGAAATATATTTAAAAATAATGGAAATAGGTGGGAAAAGATATATAAATTATTGGAAAAATGGGGATCGGAAAGGCGGCAGGGATGGAGGAGAGTTCATGATCTAAAGTTGTTGAACTCAATATTCAGTATGGAAGGCTGTAAAGTACCTAGTCAGAAGATGTGGTGCTGTTCCTCCAGTTTGCGTTGAGCTTCACTGGAACATTGCAGCAGACCAAGGATGGACATGTGGGCATGAGAGCAGGGTGGTGTGTTGAAATGGCAAGCAACAGGGAGGTCTGGGTCATGCTTGCAGACAGACCAAAGGTGTTCCGCAAAGCGGTCACCCAGTCTGCGTTTGGTCTCTCCAATGTAGAGACCGCATTGGGAGCAGCGAATGCAGTAGACTAAATTGAGGGAAGTGCAAGTGAAATGTTGCTTCACTTGAAAGGAGTGTTTAGGCCCTTGGACAGTGAGGAGGGGGGAAGTAAAGGGGCAGGTGTTGCACCTTCTACAGTTGCATGGGAAGGTGCTGTGGAAGGGGGTTGAGGTGTAGGGGGCAATGGAGGAATGGACCAGGGTGTCCCAGAGGGAACGATCCCTGCGGATTGCCGCCAGGGGGATGAAGAGAAGATGTGTTTGGCGGTGGCATCATGCTGGAGTTGGCGGAAATGGCAGAGGATGATCCTTTGAATGCGGAGGCTGGTGGGGTGATAAGTGAGGACAAGGGGGACCCTATCATGGTGCCACGACCTCCCTGTCGCTTACCATTTCAACACACCACCCTGCTCTCATGCCCACATGTCTGTCCTTGGCTTGCTGCAATGTTCCAGTGAAGCTCAACGCAAACTGGAGGAACAGCACCTCATCTTCTGATTAGGCACTTTACAGCCTTCTGGACTGAATATTGAGTTCAACAACTTTAGGTAATGAACTCTCTCCTCCATCCCCACCCCCTTTCCAATCTCCCTATTTCCAATCATTGATATATATTTTTTCCCCCCCACCTATTTCCGTTATTTTTAAATGTATTTCCATCCGTTGTTTTATCTCTACCTTTTAACCTATTTCGATCCCTTCCCCCCACCCCACCCCCACCAGGGCTATCTGTCCCTTGCTTGTCCTGCTTTCTACCCTTAATGTCACCATTAGCACATTTCTTAGCTAGTATCGCCACCGTCAACACCTCTTTGACCTTTTGCCTATGACATCTTTTGGCAATCTCCATCTATCACTGGCCCTCTATCCAGCTCTACCTGTCCCACCCCCCTTAAACTAGCTTATATTTCATCTCTTTTCTATTTTTCCTTAGTTCTGGTGAAGAATCATACGGACTCAAAATGTTAACTGTATTCCTCTCCGCAGATGCTGTCAGACCTGCTGAGTTTTTCCAGGTATTTTTGTTTTTGTTTCAGATTTCCAGCATCCGCAGTTCTTTGCTTTTGCCTTATAAGAGGAAGTCATTTGAATGTAAAATTTGAACCCTGTAATGCAATGCAAATCATTAATGTCCCAACACCCATCATGAAATTTAAATAACTCATTTTTAAAAACAAAATTGTGATATGGTCAGTTAATTTACTGTAATATGAACTCAGATTTCCAAGCAGTCTGAACACTACAATATTAAAATATTGCATAATAAGTTCATACGCATAAGAAATTCAGTGATCAACTTGTCGCTTTCTAATAATTCATTTTGTATTAAGATTGAATAAATTCTTATAAATACTAAAAATTGTTTCAAACAAAATTATATTTGGGAAGAGGGAGTTAAGCACAGCATTAAGGGCTTAATAACCTCCTTCAGGTTTGCCACACCACTACCTAATATTACAATTCACAGACTCTGGTCTCTTGTGCCTCCTCCTTCCTTTTAACTTACAATTGGTGACCATACCTTCAGCTCCAAAGGCACACCCTCCAAATCCCTCCCCAAACACTTCCCCTGTTCACCTCCCTCTCATCTTTTAAGACCCTCAATAAAAGGCGGCAGCCCATCATCATCATTTGAGGGCAACTAAGAATTGGCAATAAATAAGGCCTTGCCAACAGCACCCACATCCCAGGTATGAATAATAAAAACCGCCTCAGGAGCACTATCTTTAAACGGGACCACATCAAAAGAGGTCAAGAGACTGAGCAATGATTAGGAAAGAGAGGAGGAACTGAACAACAATTGGGAATTCCAGGAAGGAAGCATAGAAATTGGTAAACATAATTTGCTTGAGCAAATGGGGAAGAAAATCTGCTGAGTTTCCACTCTTGATCATTAACTGGTGACTGCTACCAAAAAGTTCCCAAGTGTAGATTATAGGCAAAGTCAGAATTGCACTCATCTGCGAAGCTGGTGTTCCAGCACGATCAAATAACCTGCACTCAATGCAGGCTGAAATGAAAAACAGCCACTTGGTTGAGGTACGAAATAATACCTTTCTGGGGCTTCAGTGGTCCAAACTGTAGTATCTATTAAGTCTCCATTTCATCGCAATGAATCCTTTGAAAGCATCAAAAATTTGCACAAGTCCTTGGTAAACCAGTACATCAAAGAATCAAGTATGAGGTCATGAAATTGGAAAATTTAATTGATTTATTCATTTGCCATATGACACAAAATCACTAGTAACTTTGAAAGCTAATGACATACAAATTGATTTTCTGCAATCCTAATTTCAGAGAGTGATTTCACATTTTTCCAGTAGCAGTGGTACCAATTTTACTGCAAGCTTTAAACTATTATTTTCTTGTTATGACTTTTACCAAATAAAGTTTCACAAAGCTTCATTTTAAGGAAGTCAAAATTAGATGGTCACACTAGTATCAAGCAAATAAAAGAAAACATGACATTTGTCTTTAATATTTCCTATTTACAATTAGAAGAGAAAACAGACCTCACAAGTGAGAAAGAAACAATCCTGCCCAGCCTCTAATTTGGAAATCCAAACTACAAAGTGCTCCATGAACAAATGTTTCTCTTCACAATATTCAGATTCTAACAGAATATATCCTTAAATAATTTGTGTTGTGTTAAGTATAACAGGTAATTAGAAAATGGATAATTTTACTTAATCCATTTCCAGCACAGATAATGTTTTTAACTTGGAATATCTTAACAGGACAAGTTATTTGCAATCCTTTAGCAGGGTGGTCACTTTACCACAGATGTACTCCTAAGCCAAGTTTATTTTGTATACCTCTTTACCCTACTAATCGAATGTCCCCTACAATAATATTTTATTCCTCTTTGGAAGAATTGCAAGAATAAGTCTGTTTCTCTAAACTTTCATGAGAATTGTTTCGGTAACTAACCACCTTAAACAAAACAAAGCAGAATTTGTGTTACACAACCCAAAAAAATGTAAGATTACATTTTTTTAACACTAAATTCAGATAAAAAGTTCACCATGCCCATTTCATTTTTCAGAAATGCACTGGTTTCATAATCTAGTCATTACTTGTACAACCAGAGGACTAGGAGCACCTCACCAAATCACACTGATTTAGGGAGTAATAGGCATCAGGATAGGGAAGGATGACTGAAACTATTATGAAATAAAACTGATAGGCATCAAGACTGTTGCCGCAACAGGTGTTCACACATACAAATCAATTTTTGGTATAGAAGGGAACCCTTTCCGTATAACTTGTCTATTTGGATAACAAAATGTTGCATAGTCAAAAGATCTAAAATGAATGTTCAACGACTAACACTGGGATAATCTAAGAAAATGTTAATACCCAATGTTTGATACCTCCACCATGTTTTGGCCATTGACAAATTGACAATCCTCCACTCTCAGGAATCCCACATTGCTTTTGATAATTTTCTTTGAAATTGATATACCCTGCATTTGTAAAGTACTTTACTGTTCTTTTTCAACACGTTTCCTTATTACACACCTAACTTCTTATTTTCTCATTCTTTAAATTTTAAATAATTCTTATAGTTTCTAACTGCTAATTCATAGCACCGTAAAATTATTGGTAGTTACCTTTTTTTGCAATTATTTTTTAAATAAAACATACTTTTGCTCGACACGCTTTTGTGCTAATTTCTCTTTGCACCTCACCTCAACTAGTTCACTCCTCAGCTAAAAATCTAATCCAATCAGGTAGAGTCCGTGAAAGAAAAGGGGCAGTAGCAGCATGGATACGAGGTCACCGAGTGACAGGAAACAAGAGAGTCGCGGTGAACAGTTGTTTCTTGGAATGGAGAAAGGTATATAGAGGGGGTCCTCAGGGGTCGGTTTTAGGATCCCAGTTTTTCTTGATTTGCACTGATGGCCTAGACTTGGGTGTGCAGGGCACAATTTCAAAATCTGCGATTGGCACAAAATGTGGAAGTATTATGAACCCTGAGGAGGATAGGGATAAGCTTCAAGAGGCCATGGAGAGGCATGTGGAATGGATGGACTAGTGGCAGTTGAAGATTAATGCTGAGAAGTGTGAAGTAATTCATTTTGGTAGGAAGAATGAAGAGAGGCAATCTAAAGTAAAGGGTATAATTTTAAAGGGAATGCAAGAGTAGAGGGGTCCGTGGGTATCTGTGTACAACTAATAGAGGTCTTTAACATTAAGAAGATTTTGATAGAATGGATAGAGATAGAATGCTTCCTCTGTCGTGGGGAAGAGCATAACTGGACGCTATCAAAAGAAGAGAGTCACCAAGGGATTTAATATGGAATTCAGAAGAAACTTCTTTACCCAAAGTGTGGTGAGAATGTGGAACTTGCTACTACAGGGAGTGATTGAGGTGAATAGTATAGATGCATTTAAAGGCAAGCATGAGGGAAAGGGAATAAAGGGTTATGATGATAGACTTAAACAAGGAATGACACAAGGATGCTCGACTGGAGCATAAAACCTGCGCAGACTGATTGGGATGAAAGGTTATATGGCACAGAAACAAACCATTGTAAAATCACAAAGCAACAGGACAGGTTGAGAAAGTGATATATGGGACCCTAGGCAAAGAAGCTATAATAAACTTGTATAAAATATTGATTCAGCCTCAACTGGAGTACCTTGTCTAATCCTGGGAACCACACTTTCGGAAGAATGCGAAGACATGAGAGAGAGTGCAGAAAAGATTCCAGAGAATGATTCCAGGAATGAGGAACTTCAGTTACGTGGACAGACTGTAGAGACTGGGGCTATTCTCTTTAGAGAAGAGAACGTAAACGAGATTTGATAGAGATGCTCGAAACCATGAGGGGGTCTGGACAAAGTAGATAGGGAGAACCTGTTTCCGATGGCAGAAAGATCAACAACCAAAGGGCAGTGATTTAAGTTGATTGGCAAAAGAAGCAATGGCAACATGAGGACATTTTTTTTTCAGCAAGTGGTTATGGACTGGAACACACTGCCTGGCAATGTGTTGGAGACAAATCAACAACTTCAAAAGAGAACTGGATAGTTATCTGAAGAGAAAAAATTTGCAGGGCTATGGGGAAAAGGTAGAGGGATGGAGCTGGGTGAGTTGCTCTTGCAGAGAGCTGGCACAAACATCATGGGCCAAATAGCATCCTTCTGTGCTATAATCATTCTATGATTCAAAGTGTTGTAGTTATTATACTAACATTTCTCTTACTAGTTGAATTTTAGATCTTATCTCAGATACAAAACTAGCAGTCTAGCTTCTGTTCCTTTATGTGAGACTTTACATGATCAGTGTACCTGTCACAGGCAAATCACCATAATAATGAGAAAAAGGAAACTGATTCCAGTTGGGGTACATTTCTTCTGATATCAGTCACCTTCAAACATTTACTGGACCAATGGCTCAGCAAGTTTGTCCAAACAAAACTTTCAGAATGTTGGTATAGACAACAAAACAGATGCCCAATTACTCAAAAAGTTGCTGATAAACTGCATCACAAGTGAGCACTCAATACGAGGAGCAAGCAATAAATTAACATACTAATAGAAGGTGGATTGACAAATGGTCACAGTTCTTGTTGGACACAAAATGAGTATATCTGCTGATCCAACGATAAATAGGGAATATCAATGTGCAGTAGAAGATAGATTTTAAAAATCTGATTAGGATCTGGAAAAGAATCTCGAGACAATGGAAGGAGCAGAATGAGTAAATGGCCTTTCCTCAAAACCATGATCTTATAATTGCCTAGATTTGATCATAAAAGTACTTAAACTGGAAAAATATATTAACTTAAAATAGTTGAAGTCTGGAACTGAACACACTAGTTTAAGTTTGTCACTTACATGGTTTCAAGATTACTAATCACTGACACTAACTTGGGGGCAGCTGACAAGCCTGAATAGTGGGTCAAAAAAGAGTTTTGTGCTATTTCACTCAAGTTATGGATGCAACTTTCAGAAATCTCCCTAAGTCCACAATGTCGACATATTGCAAAAAATTAAACTGGATATCCCATTCAGCTTGAAGACAGACATGTCTAATATATAGAAGACACTCAATTCCCTGCAACATGTATTGTAAGAAATTTACAATTCTAAGTTCTTGTAATATGGCACAAATGCATTTTAGTTCAAACTTTACGACCAGTTCATGTGGGCTGTCCATATGTCGTGAAACACAATGACACCTGCTGCTACCAAAAAAGTTGACAGAGAAAGAATAGAATCATCCTCGCTTGCAACGTACTGTATAAGTGGCTGGCATTTAGGATAACATCTGGTTAAGATTATAAACTTAAGTACCAAACATTGAAGTAATGTAAATGGAACAGATATTAAATTATGGAAGCAAAAGCCATATATTCACATATTCCTGAAATTAAACCAAAAATAAGTGGAAAGTACATTTACTTTGGTACAAAAGTTGCCTTACAGCTCTCAAAGTTTGACATTTTAAACAATCTCATCATCGTTACGATTCCCACTTTAGGTAACAAAATAAAATGAAAAGGGCTCATTTTCTTTTATGTTATTAATTCTATTTTTAAAATCTTATTTTGATAGGACGTGCCAATTACATTACTGGATGGTACTGGTGTAGAACATTTATTGATCTGGAACTAGAAAATAGGGCTTCCATTTTCCATTATATAGATAGAGAAATAAGAAAATTTTCATTAAAAAGATTAGTTTATTTTATTGTATGTTAAGCTGAATTTCTGAAACCAGAGAACTCAGCCTCTGGTTTAATGAATTTGCAAGGAAATTAGTTCCAGCTGTCCCTTGTACTTCTATTTTCCTTTTTTCTGTTGGTCACCTCAATGATTTGGTTTACACTGCCATAAAACACTATTGATCTCAAGATAACAGATCAACAGAGCCCTCTCTCCCAACAGTTAGGTGTTTACAAGGTTAAAATAGCAGAGGGAGGAATCTCTGCTCTCAATATTTACATCAAGTTAAACCAGATTTACAAGGTGTCCAGGAAGTCCAAATGACCCCCACCCAATAAATTAGGTTTATCAGTCCACTGAATTTATAATCCATGTGGCATCTAATTTAGGCAGTGAAATACTAAACTTTCTGGGAAATCTCACATTGCTTCAGTCCACAGTCACTTTGGGCTCTGACTCCAGACTTACCTTGCAAGATCACTGTCTGTGTCAACCTTTCAATGAAACTAAAGCTTCAATGTAAATGCTTCCTAACTTATAGCTCTGTAGATGCAGTACACACAAACACACAACGTATATATGTGTTGACAAAAAATTTCCTGTACAGATCTATACTAAAAGTAATCAAATCATAGGTTAATCCCCAGAAAGCTGCTTAACCTTCTTTGCTGCCAGCTTGCAAGCATGTTTTTCTGAATAGTTAATATAAATGTAGGACAAGGGTACTATCCTCATCAATAATTAAACATCCCTGCGTTTTGACCATCTCTGGCAATAGTAATTCTACTCCCTTACAATCAAACTCAGTAATTTCTTCGGGCCAGCAGCCCAGATATTAATATACAAGGTTGAAACAAGAGACATAAACTGACAAAATACGATGTTAGTGCTAATTATAATAATTCAATTTTTTTTTAAAAAAAGATTCTGACTCTTTTATACATGCTTTGTAAATTACATACTTATAAATTATTTTGATAATCCAAATGTTTTCATACAGAAATCACAGCACTCTCCAGGGCTATTTAATATAGGAACATAATCAGTACCACATTCGAAACGTATGTTTGCACAGTAAAGGGGTTGGAGATTTAGCGACTGCAGCTGACAAGATTTTCCTTCCAAAATTTGGGCTAGGACGTTAAAAGTAATCAACTGATCCTTAAAAGTACCATTTAGCTTGGCTTAGATCAAATGTTTTAACGTAAGTCGCACTATTTCAATAATTCGTGACTGGATTTGGAGGGGGGGGGCGGGGTGAGAGAGAGAAACAGCTTCAAAAGAAAAACAGGGGGGGTTAATTTGCGGATTTATTTAAATCTTTTTTCCTACTATTCGTTACAGTATCATTTAAGAGGAAAAATCTTCAAATGGCGACACTACGCAGCAAACCGAGAAGTTGCATCTTTTTTTTTTAAAAAAAGCAATTACAGCCTACAACATCCCCTTGAAAATTATAGCAGAGAACAACAAATATCACATTGCGAGTTACATGTCACATTTCTACTTGAACTTTCACCTAATTTAAAAATTTTTTTTTTTTAAAAAACAAACTTACCGGCATCATTTTGGGTCCGAACCGCATTTATAATCAGGATTTTTTTTCCTCTTTCCCCTTCCGAAAAATAAAGAGAGAAAGAGAGAAAGGGTGAAATGTTCCAGAGACAAGGGAAGGGGAAAGGGAAGGTTGAAAGAAGCCTCCTTGAAACCTGTTGTGTTTGCCCGCGGCCTGCTCGACCAGTCCCTCCGCTTTACAAAGTTTCTCCTGCCCCTCTCGCTGCTCCGGTGATTTTAACACAGCTGTGAAAACCCGTCTTTTCCCCCTGAGTTGGCGGGATGTGGTTAGGGTGGATTTTTTTTTTCTCTCTCTGCCCGCTTTACATGTTGTGCGGAGCGGTTATGGTGAAGCGGGTTCTCTCCAAGAAAAGCCCTTCTCTGGCTTCCAGACGGGCGCCGTGACAACAATCGGCCACGCAGTGACTCAGACCGGCTGACGTCATGGCCGGAAATGGGCGGTCGCGGCACCAGTTCCCAGATCCACCCCACCGTCGCGGGCGGGGGGGGGGGGGGGCCTGCGCGTGCCCAGGAACTCGTTCCATCCCCGAAACCCCGTTCACCTGCACTTGCTCACTTTTTTTTTTCTCTTCTCTTCCCTCCCTGCAGATGCTGCCTGAATGTTTCCAACATATCCCTCCCCACCCCAACCCACCCCCCCAACCCGGCCATCTGCCACTTGCTTGTCCTGCTTGCTACCCTTAATGTCCCCCATTAGCACATTCTTTAAATAATATCACCGCCGTCAACACCCCTTTGTCCTTTTGTCTATGACATCTTTGGCAATCTCTTCTTTGCCTCCACCTATCACTGGCCCCCTATGCAGCCCAAACAAAAACAGAATTGCCTGGAAAAACTCAGCAGGTCTGGCAGCATCGGCAGAGAAGAAAAGAGTTGACGTTTCGAGTCCTCATGACCTTTCTATCCAGCCCCACTTGTCCAACCCCCCTCATATTTCACCTCATTTCTCTATTTCCTTCGTTCTGATGAAGAGTCATACGGACTCGAAACGTCAACTGTATTCCTCTCCGCAGATGCTGTCAGACCTGCTGAGTTTTTCCAAGTATTTTTGTTTTTGTCTAGATTTCCAGCATCCGCAGTATTTTGCTTTTACATCCCATTTTCATTTTGCCAGAGCACAAATGCCCAGCAGCAGCTTTCGCCACAATGCTTAACATAGATTGCAGATTTATTAAATAAATGGAGGGATCCTGAATGTGAAGATGGGACTTTGTCTTCACAAGGACTGTGTGGTGGTCACTCCTACAGATACTGTCACTGACAGATGCAGCTGCGGCAGGCAGGTTGATGAGGATGAGGTCAAGTCTGCTCTTTCCTCTTGTTGGTTCCCTCACCACTTGCCGCAGACCCAGTCTAACAGCTTTATCCTTTAGGACTTGGCCAGCTCAGTCAGTAGTGGTGCTATGGAGCCACTCTTGGTGATGGACAATGAAGTCCCCCACCCAGAATACATTCTGCGCCCTTGTCACCCTCAGTGTTTCATCCAAATGGTGTTCAACATGGAAGAGTACTGATTCATCAGCTGAGGGGGGAAAGGTATGTGGTAATCAGCAGAAGGTTTCTTTGCCCATGTTTGACCTGATGCCATGAGACTTCAAGGGGTCTGGAGCTGATGTTGAGGATTCCCAGGGCAACTCTCTCCCGACTGTCTACTACTCTGCTGGTCTGTTCTAACATTGGGACAGGACATACTCAGGGATGGTGATGGTGGTGTCTGGGACATGATCTGTAAGATATGATTCCATGGGTATGACTATGTCAGGCTGTTGCTGACTAGTCTGTGAGACAGCTCTCCCAATTTTGGCACAAGCCCCAAGGAGCACTCTGCAGGGTCAACATGGTCGAGTTTGCCATTGTCATTTCTGGTGCTTAGGCCAATGCCAGGTGGTCCGTCCGGTTTCATTCCTTGCTGACTTGTTTTTAGTGGTTTGATGCAACTGAGTGGCTGGCTAGGCCATTTAAAAATCACATGTAGGCCAGACCAGGTAAGGACGGCAGATTTCCTTCCCTAAAGGGCATTAGTGAACCAACTGGGTTTTTACGACAATGGTTTCATGGTCATCATTAGACTTTTAATTTCAGATTTTTATTAAATTCAAATTCCACCATCTGCTGTGGTGGGATTCAAACCCAGATCCCCCGCCCCTGGTCCACTCCAGTGACAATACCACTATCCCACTGCCTTGTTGTTGGGTGGACATCTTCATCTCTTGGATAGCAGTGCCATAATTAAATCCTTTTATTGTTTGTTTATCTATAACATAAAATTTTAAGAAAATGATCTTTACCACAGAACAGATGCCAAAACAATTTGAGCACAAAGTGTAAGTAATTCACGTTGTTTTGAAACAGCATTGTTAGAGTCATTACCTTTCCCCCCCACCTTGATTTTGATTTTTACCTTGCTTCCCACCCCCCCTGATTTTTAATGAACTGTACAGGGCTTAACTGGATGAAAGTAAATTATTGATCTGCTAAATTTAGCAGTTGCATATTGTTGCTGTTTGGGGTTGTGCCCAACAATCTAAACCCATGTTCATTGTAAAAGACAACTTTGATAAACACGTATGTCTTTTATGAACCAAAACTTAACCATATAAGCGTAGCGATTGAGACAAAGAATACCTCAGGCTATACCGGAAAAATCATAGCATACTCCTGGTGTCTTTGACAGGTTAAAAAAAAATCAATTACTTGTTATGAGAAAGGAATATACCAAAGCAAATCAAATCAGCAGATAAAATAATAATAATACCTAACTTTCTTCGGCGACCAGAAAAACAAAGTGTATTGAAATTCTTAAATTCCTTTTTCACTGTCCTTTACTTGAGTTTTTATGTGTCCTCTAGTGCTCATGGAGTTCACTTATTGCAGTAGCCTGGAAATACAATTGAACCAAATGAACTGAAGGAGCTCTGCTTGTCGCAAAGATGTAAGCGGTTGTAACAACCTAAATATCCTAACATGCTTCACAGGATTAATTATCAAACAAAATTTGACACCAAGTCACATAAGGAGATGGGGCAGGTTGATCTTAGAGGTAGGTTTTAAGGAACGAGTTAAAGAAGGAGAGGTAGAGAAGCAAAGAGATTTAGTGAGAGAATCCCAGAGCTTAGGGCTAGGCAACTGAGGCACAATTGTAATAGGAATGAATGCAGGTCAGCAAACACAGGGGTAATGGATGAACAGGACTTGGTGTGAGTTAGGGAAGCAGAGCTTTGGATAAGCTCAAGTTCATGTAGAGTGCAAGGTGTAAGGTTGGCCAGGTGAACATTGGAGTAATTGAGTCTCGAGATAACAAAAGCATGGATGAAGGATTCAGCAGCATATGAGCTGAGGACAGTGTGGAGTCAGGCAATGTTATGGAAGCAGAAACATGTGGTCATAGGTGATGGTGGGGGATATATGGTCAGAAATTCATCTCAGGCTCAAATATAACACACAGATTGCGAGTAGTCTAGTTTAGCCTCAACAGTGGCCAGGGAGAGGGATGGAGTTGGTCGCTAGGTTGGTGGGGGCCTAAGGCAATGACTTCAATACTGTCTATATTTCTGCTCAGCATAACAAATCAGAGGCAGTGGAGGGGTTGAGAGAGGTGGTGGTGAGGTTTCATGAGCAACATGTGGAATCTAATGTATTTTTAAGATGATGATGCCGAGGGGTAGCATGCAGATGAGAAATAGGAGGAAGCCAATGATAGCTCCTTGGGAGACTCCAGAGGTAATGGTGCATTTGGTAGATATAAATATTTTAAAGAAATTACCAGTAAATTGCGTTTGCTATAATCATTTGACAAATATCATTTGTTGTATATTACATTTGGCACTAGTTGACACTTTAGAACGATTCTGCGCAGGGTCACTTGGTGGCCAGAGCCAGCAACTACATTCTGACAACAGGAAGTAAAAGCTTGTGGACAGTGTGAACCCCATGCAATATTTTTTAAAAATAATTATCTATCAGATAAAACCATCAACCTGACCTGCTCCAGCTTTTATTTTGTTTTGTTTTTTCTTTTCTGTTGCTGATCCAATAAGCAGAATGACTGCATCTGAAAGTTTGCATTCCTTAACATGTTACCTCAACATTACTCCACATTCCTGCTTATCCTTGATAACCTTTCACCCCCTTGTTAATCAAGAACCTACTGAGCTCTGCCTTAAAATACCAAAGACTCTGCTTCCACCTGCTTTTGAGGAAGAGAGTTCCAAAGACTCACAACCCTCTGGGGGAAAACAATTCTCCTCATCTCTGTCTTAAATGAGCGACCCCTTATTTTTAAACAGTGACCCCTATTTCTAGATTCTCTCACAAGAGGAAACATTCTCTCCACATCCACCCTGTCAAAACAGCTCAGAATCATAAAGGTTTCAATTAAGTCACTCTTACTCTTCTAAATTCCAATGGATACAAGCCTAACCAGTCCAGCCTTTCCTCATAAAACAATGAGGAATGCATGCGTGGGAAGAGGAGAGGTAATGATCAATATTGACACCTTGTACATAATTCAGATTACTCAACATGCATGGATTAAGATTTTTTTTATTTATCATTCATGGGATGTGGGCTTTGTTGTCTGGGCCAGCATTTATTGCTCATCTGATGACTGCAGAGAAGTCAGATACTGTCTTCTCTTCTTCTTAGGCAGTGCTTCAGGATTGAGGATGACTTGCTTCTACTCCGGTTGGATGTGTTCTGGAATGGCTGATAAATCCAATGTGTGATCTGCAGACTCTGCCATGTGTGGCAGGTGGTGCTTTTTGGGTTGGACAAATTGGGTGTTTGGAGGTTTGTGTGGTCTCTCTGATGCCTTGACCTTGCATCTTCGTGTTCTTGAAGTCTTTTTGTGTGTTTGGTGCCTTCCTGAATAGACCTCCATTTTGGTCAGTCATGAGCCAAGGACTCCCATGGGTCAGTGGGATGTTTGGTCTCTTCATACGTGCTTTGAGGACATCCCTAAAGTGTTTCCACAGTCCTCCAGGGAGTCTCCTGCCACAACCGAGTACCGCGTAGGAGAGTTGCTCCGAGAGTCTGGTCTCTGGTATCGTGGTCAGCTGTCCCTCGATTTGAGGATGACAACTCTTGGCAGTGAGTTTCTGCCATGGGTCTTTATGTGACTGAACAGGCCAATTCTCGACTCAAGGATCTTTGGGTACATGGAGTGGGATCTGGAGTGTGAGATTTGCTTCCTTTTCTTTCCTTCTCTGGTGCTATTCTGCCTCATCATTAAGACATTGTGACTCAAAGCATGATGCAGCTTGATGGGCCAATTGTCACCATTTTGAATGATTGGTAGCAAGCTCCTCCTAGTCATTAGTGTCAATGTGGCCATGCTTCAAAGAGAGATTGATTGTCTTTGAAGAGTTTTCTTTGTCCTCTCTGGGATGTTGGCCATTTGAGAATTGAGAAAACAAGACCTGGCGGGGGAGACACCTTTCGGTCATCTGGCACGGTGTCTAGTCCATCGAAGTTGATTTTGCAATTTTGCCTGAATGCTAGTGGAGGAGGCTTCAAGGACAGTAGCATTTATTTGATGATCCTCCTATTGAAACTGGAGGACGCTACAGAGGCACTGCTGATGTAATTTCTCTAGTGCTCTTACGTGTTGCTGATACACAATTGTATCACCAACACATGAGCAGTACAAGAGTGTTGTGATGACAACTGCTCTGTACACAGGACTTTTTTTGACTTGTGGAGGTCTTTGTTGTCAAACACTTGCTGTTGTAGTTTGTAGAAGGCTGAGCTGGCACAGCTGATCCAATGTTGGACCTCCCCGTCAATGGTGGCCTTTTGAGAGAGGTGGCTGCCAAAGCATAGGAAGCTCTCAGCATATTCCAGAATCTCTCCTTCAACATATTTGAGAGGTAGAATAATTGGCTGACCATGTGTGGGTCGATATGGGTTTTGTTTTGACAACATTCAAAGACAGGACAGATCAGACATATGCATGTATTGTTGCTACCACCATGGCAGCTTCACAAATGCAGCACTTACAGAATAGCTTCATTTTGCAATTAAGGATAAAAATAAGCCATCATATAAGAATGTAAATCAGAATATAAAAGCTTTAAGTGTACACATTAAACTTGATTCATGAAAATGTAGACAATAACACTGAAACCTGAACTTACAAATGCAGAAATCATTTTTGCTGTCATTACACAGAACTGTATGTGAGGAGAAAGAACATGGATGAATTTCATCCACTGATGTAAAGACTTGGCAATGATGCACAAATTTTTTGGAACATTAGAAGTTGATCCCACTTTGCAAACATGCCTGCTCACACTCACATACACACACACACACACACACTGTGCCAAGAAATGAGCAAAGAAAAACCACCAGAAGACAAGCATCAATTTTTCAAAACTTACAGCCTTGTGCCAATTACTGTAGTAGTACAGATATACATTGTTTTAATTTGTCACTCTACAATACGTATTACACATCTGCTACTGATTTGATAGACACAAATCAGGATTGTGATAGACTACCATTCACTTGCCTGGATGAGTGCAGCTCCAACAACGCTCAAGAAGCTTGACACCAAAGACAAAGCAGCCCACTTGATCAGCACTCATCCATCACTTTGAACATTCACTTTTCCACCACTGAGGCACAGTGACAGCAGCAAAAAACATTAACATGTGGGCATTGCTGACAAAGCCAAGGTTTGTTGGCTATCCCTCATTGACCTGATAAAGTGACAGTGTGCAATCTTCTTAAAATCTTGCAAGTTATGCAAGATTTGGTGCAAGCAACAGGCTTACTAAGCAACTTCAAACAGGAGTTAAGAGTGACATTGGTGTGTGCCTGAAGTCACACGTAGAACAAACTGGGCAGGTTTCCTTCCCTAAAAGACATTAGTAAATTAGTTGGGTTTCTATGACAATCACAGTTTCTTGGTGACCTTTAATGATAGCAGCTTTTATTTTAAACTGATTCAAACGTTCATACTGCGATGGTAGGATCTTAGACTAGACCAGGCTTCTCAAATTTGAGTCCATTAACATAACTATTACATCACTGAACCCTTCCTGTGCAGAAACATTGATTATGTGGCTGAAGAACAAGGCAAACTTTGTCACAATGAAATGTTGATGTTAAATTCAAGCAAGTAAATAAGGTACAATTGATTGAACTCAGTGGTGTAGTGCCAAGTTTTGAGGTGCAGGAGCCCTAAGAAAATGTGCTGGCCATATAATTTCTAAATCTACTATTATGTTATTTCCCTATGTATTAATCATTTGAGTCCCCAAACTATTCTTTTTAAGTGAAAAATATTAGTGTTGGTAGACATTTTATTTCAAAATATGTGGTATTTTGAATCATCAGCCTTTAGCATAGTTAGAATTTTGTTATGCAACCATTTAGTTATTTAATTCAAGCCTATTAAAAACATGAATTACAGAAAACTATACTTACTTCTGACTGGGGGATGGTATATAGAGGGACTTCTGCTTTTGATTTATATTAATAGCCTAGACCTGGGTGTACAGGGCACAATTTCAAAATTTGAAGATGATGCAAAACTTGGAAGTGTTGTGAACTGTGAGGAGGATATTGATAGACTTCAAGAGAATATAGACAGGCTGGTAGAATGGGCAGACAAGTGGCAGATGAATTTTAATGTAGGGACGTATGAAGTGATACATTTTGGGTCAGAAGAATGAGGAGAGGTGACATAAAGTAAAGGGTACAATTCTAAAGGAAATGCAGAAGCAGAGGGACCTGGATGTATATGCGCATAAATCATTGAAGGCGGCAGGGCAGGTTGAGAAAGCAATTACTAAATTATAATGAATCCTTGGTTTTATAAATAAGGGCACAGAGTACAAAAACAAGTTATGAATCTTCATAAAACACTGGTTCAACATCAATGGGAAGGATGTGAAGGTTTTAGAAAGGGTGCAGAAAAGATTTACGAGAATGGTTCCGAGGATGAGAGACATCAGTTATGTAGATGGTTTGGCGAAGCTGGGGCTGTACTCCTTGGAGAAGAGAAGGTTGAGAGGAGATTTGTTAGACATGTTAAAAATCATGAGGGCTCTGGATCACGTAAATGGGGAGGAACTGTTCTCATCAGCAGAAGGTGATTAACAAAAGAACCAGAGCGACGGAAGGGAAAACTTCTTTATGCAAGTGTTTGATCTGGAATGCACTGCCGGAGTGTGTGGCGGAGACAGATTCAATTGCAGTTTTCAAAAGGGAACTGGATAATTGTCTGAAGAGAAAATATTTTAAGGGCTATAGGGAAAAGGCGAAGGAGTGGGACTAGCTGAGTTGCTGTTGCAGAGATCTGACACAAAGTCAATGTGCTGTAACACATGTGTAGGTGCATTCAAGGAACTTAATCAACACAAATAAGAAAAAAAGCTGAAGGTTACCCCTGATAGTGTGATCAAGAAGGGTGGGAAAAGACTTTAACTGCATTGTAATGAAAGAGGATCCCCACTCCCCACACATAGTGAGTGCAGTTTACCCGCCTTAATACAGGACTCAGAACCTATGAAATGAAGTGAAAAATTCTTGTTCTTGTTGCAGATAAAACCTTATCTGAACAAATTGTCCTGTTAATCGCTTATTGCTTTCATGGTGGTGTTAGGAGGGAAAGTGAAACAGTTCTATTGAACTGTTATCATTATTTGTCATTAAACAGTCGAGTAAGTTGTTTTTTAAATTGAAAAAATTGCTTCCGATTAAAGTTGCCCGGGAGCTTCCTAAATTTGAAACACTAAAAAGTGGGTCGTGAGGTTCATTTTCTTTGCCCCAGCCGACCGACCCTGCCCCTGTGAAGCTACTTCGCCAATCAGGAAGCTCGCAAAACTTTTTCCGGCCAATCCCAGAGCGCATGTAATTTTAGGATCAGAGTGTAAAATTGGCGCGTGAAGAGTGCGCAAAAAATATAAGGGCACTGGTTTAAACATTAGGTTAAGTAGCTGCACCATCCTCCCACCACCTTCAGGACACACACAAATTGTTTTATACTTGGCACCGTAATATATTTTTTGGTAATTAACGTTTCCCTAATTGCTTTAAAAACATAAATTGCATTCAGGTTCCCGATCGCTGACATTTGTACTCTTGATGCTCATTTTGGACAGTTATACATTCGGATTGTTGTAGCTTTCTCCCCATTTGGATATTGCTCAATTAACACATTAATACTGCACAAAAATGTGCTGAGACATCAGAATAAGTGCAAAGGGATTTCTCAAAGCATGACACACCGTGAGAGAAGACATGGCAGTGGGTGCAGAAATAGTTTTCAAAGCTGATGCTCGTTTGATTTATATGAATAAACTTTTGTATTAATGACAATGAGTTCAGAACTACGTATTTTTGTGTTCATTATGATTTTTGTTCATGTGGTTTATCAGGTTTGGGACCCTTTGTTACTTTTCTTTTCTAGCGCTGGCCGATTGTAAATTGAAATTGTGAAAAGTGGACGGTGCTGACAATTTTTGCAGCTTCCTACTTCTTGGCTTAATAGTCTGAGCAAATTCAAAAGAATGACTCAGTGGCTCACCAGTAAATAAACAGCCCAGTAAGTCTGAAAATTAACTAACTACTGGGGATTGCGCATCTGTAGTTTAAACTGTGTCTAAAAGGACACAGTAATTCTAAATTCTAGGTAATTCTAAAAGTTTTCCACTTCAAGCCTTTACTGTGTGTGTGCGCTTCCATCGTTTAAAAAATTGTTAATACTTTTGAGAAAATCACAGAAAATATTCTGTTTATTTGTAATTTGGTTCATTGTAAGATTGACACTTATGGAACCAAATAATGATTCCGACTCCTCCTCTACCACCCCAACACCCCTTCAACTTTCTCCCCACTCCCTTACCCCACCCTCCAAACCCCCAACACCACCTTTCCCCACCCCAATCTTCTCAGCAGCAGCGCAGCAATGAGTGAAATTGACCTAACAGATCAGCTTCAAAAAATCGGAAGCGAGGAGGACAAGAACTCTATGTTTAAAACACCGAGCCCGGGCCCCCCCTAGCCCATGGTGATTGGAGCCGTCTGCACCTCCCTCTCCCGGGCCCCGCTTGGAAGTGTTGGAACAGCGCTCTTGGCAGCAGGACAACCCTGATTGAACTAAAGAATGGGATAAGATGTCAAGCACAGGGAGGCTTAATTAAAAATCCCGTGCAAACAAATTCTTTGCTTATTATTCCTAAGGACAGCATTTGCTAATATTAGCCTTTGTACTTTGCACCAGTTATTATTATTCAACCAACCCTTAGCAGCAGAGAAATTGTATATATTTTTGACCTTACACGGAATTTAAGAAAAAAGGTATTTAAAAAAAACTTGTAATCTTCTATAATGACCTCAGGACATTTCAAAATAACTTACAACTAACGAATTACATTTTAAATGTAGTTACTATTGTTATGTAGACAAACACAGTAGAATATTTGCATCACAGCAAGACTTCAGGAATTGTCTGGTAGTGTTTGTTCAGAGAAATATTTGACAACACACCAGAATTCCAGCTCTTTAAATGATGCCATAGGATCTTTAACATGTACTTCAACAGGCAGAGGAGATCTCAATTTAACATCTTTTTGGAAAGTCAGGACTTCTGACAATACAACAATACTAGATTATGTGCTCATGTCTACAGTAACAGTTGGAAAGAATAACTGAACTCAGCCAACTGAGCCAGCTCAGTCATGCTGGGCGCGCATTACATTCTATGTTAGACCATCATGCTTAGGCCAGTTCTTTGAAACAACCATTCAATTAGTCCCATTGCTCCACTCATTTCCCACCCAACCCCTTCAAGTATTTACCAATTTCCTTTTGAAGGTTACTACCAGCCCAAAGTGGCTTCTTGGAGCTGCCTTGTGGGCCCACCACCCGCAATGTGAAGGGTAGGGGTTGGGTGCGATGCCAGTATGACAGTGAGCGAGAGCGGGACAGATCAAGACAGACTCGACCTTGGCAATGGAAACTGGCTGTTGGGATGTGGAATGTCACCTCACTGGTGCGGAAGGAGATGTAGCCAGAGCTGGAGGAGGAGGTGGAGGGATACAGACTAGATATAGTTGGTCCCACTTCCACACATAGCGTTGGCTCTGGAACTCTGGAGAGGCCCCCTCATGAGAGGCCCCAGGCGGGTGTGGGGATACTCACAAACCCCCAGCTGGGTACCACACACTTGGAGTTTGTCCCATGGGATGAGAGGGTCACCTTTTGAGACTTCGGGTTTCAGGGAGGAAAATTTTGACTGTTGTTTACGTTTATGCATCAAACAGCAGTTCGGAATCCTCTGCCTTCTTAGAGACTATGGGATTGGTGCTCGATAGGGTGCCACCTACCAGCTCTGTAATCTTACTGGGGGACTTCAATGCTCACATGGGGAATGATGGGGATACCTGGAGAGGAGTGATTAGGAGGAATGGCTTCCCTGATCTGAACCCGAGTGGTGAGTTGTTATTGGACTTCTGTGCTAGTCATGGATTGTCCATAACGAACCCCATGTTCGAACACAAGGATGCTCATAAGTGTACCTAGTACCAGAGCACCTTGGGACGAAGGTCGATGATCGACTTTATAGTTATGTCATCGAACCTAAGGCTGTATGTTCTGGACACTCGGGTGAAGACAAGGGCGGAGGCTGTCAACTGCTCACCACTTGGTGGTGAGCTGGATTCGGCGTGCGGGACTTGGGCCAGACAGTCATGGGAGGCCCAAACGTGCTGTGAGGGTTGCCTTGGAGTGTCTGGCAGATGTTCCTATGTGAAATGATTTCAACTTGCTCCTCCAGAAGAATTTCTCTTGTATCCCAGGTGAGGATAAGTACATTGAGTCCAAATAGACCATGTTCAAGACCTCAATCGTTGAGGTGGTCATGAAAAGCTGTGGCTTGAAGGCAGTTGGTGTCTGTTGTAGCAGCAACCCTAGGACCCGCTGGTTGACACCAGTGGTGAGAGAGGCTGTCAAATCGATGAAGGAGGCCTTCCGGGCAATGCTCGCGGATAGGTATCCTGATTTGGTTCAGAGGTACCGGCAGGCCAGGAGGGCTACAGCAGCAATGGACACTGTAGTGAAAGCTTGAACTTGGGAGGAATTTGGAAAGGCCATGGAGACGGACTATTAGATGCCATCAAAGTTGCTCTGGCAAACCATTTAGCGCCTTAGGAGGAGTCGCCGGGATGTCACCCAAGCTGTTCTCAACAAGGGCAGGGAAATACTGACCACAACTGGGGAGATCGCAGAGAGGTGGAAGGAGCACTTTGAGGAACTCCTCAACCTGGTGGACACACCCTCCTTATAGAAGGCACTGCCAGAACCCTCAAGTGAGATTGGATCTATAGCGGTTGCTGAGGTTGCTGCGGTGGTCAAGCGCCTCCGTAGCAGTAAGGCAGCAGGCAGAGATTCATCTGGAAATGTTGAAGGCACTGGACAATGTTGGGGTGTCTTCAATGTTGCATGGAAGGCGAGGACAATACTGCTGAATTGGCAAACTGGGGTGGTGGTCCCCATCTTTCAGAAAGGGGACCAGAGGGTGTGTTCCAATTATAGAATGATCATACTCCTCAGCCTCCCTGGGAAAGCCTATGTCAGAGTGCTGGAGAGGAGACTTTGTCCGTTAGTCAAACCTCAGATTCAGGCAGATTCTGACCTGGCCATGGAACAGTGGACCAGCTCTTTGCCCTCTCACAGATATTTAAGGGTTCATGGGAGTTTGCTAATCCAGTCTACCTCTGTTTTGTAGACCTGGAGAAGGCATACGACCGTGTTCCTCGGGATATTTTGTGGGAGGTGCTGCGGGTAATATGAGGTGCCGGTGCCACTTCTGCATGCTATCAGGTCCCTCTATTCGTAGAGCGAGAGTCGGGTCCGCATTCTCAGTGTTAAGTTGAATTCGTTCAAGGCATGCCAAAGATGTGTCACGTCTCCACTCCTGTTCGTGATTTTCATGGACAGGATATCAAGGTGTAGCTGAGCTACGGAGAGTATCCAGTTTGGGGGCTCTGCTATTTGCAGATGATGATTAGGCTTCTTGTCTAATCTGACTGTGGTCTTCAGCTCGCACTCGAATGTTTCGCTGCCAAGTGTGATGCGGCTGGGATGCAGATCAGCCAAATCTGAGGTCATGTTCCTCTCCCGGAAAAGGGTGGGTTGCTCTCTCCAGGTGAGGGGGGAACAGCTTCCCTTAGTGGAGGAGTTCAAGTATCTCGGGATCTTATTCGCGAGTGATGGTGGGGGGAGTGTGAGATTGGCCAGTGGATCGGTGAGGCGGCTGCAGTCCTGCGGTGCTCTACCAGTCCGTGGTGGTGAAGCAGGAGCTGAGTTTTAGCACAAAGCTCTTGGTTTACTGGTCGATCTACATCCCCATCCTCACCTATGGTCATGAGCTGTGGGTAATGACCGAAAGGATAAGATTGTGGGTACAAGCGGCGGAAATGATGTTTCTCCACAGGGTTGCTTGGCATTTTCTCCAGGCCAGGGTGAGGAGTTCGGCAATCTGCGAGAGCCTCGGAATAGAGTCGCTGCTCCTCCGAGAGGGATCAATTGAGGTGGTAGGCTCCTGCTGGAGCTGTACCTGGCACGTCCCAGTGGGCAGAGACCTTGAGGCCAACCCAGGACACGCTGCAGGAATTACATCTCTAAGTGAGACTGTGACCTCTAGTCTAGGCTCCACAGCCAGGGGAACCATCATTCCTGCATCTAAAAATAGAAAATGCTGGAAAAACTCAGCAGGCCTGTGAAGAGAGAAACAGAGTTAATGTTTCAAGTCCAATATGACTCTTCTTCCAAATTACAGAGAGGTAGAAATGTGATGGGTTTTATGTTGTTGAAAAAGGGGGGAAGGGTAGGTGGAGCAAAATGGAATGTCAGGTGAGTTAAATGAGAAAAACGTCATGGGAGTGGTAATGATAGTATAAAGATGAAAGCTTTGGTCAAGGGTAGGTGTTAATTCCAGAATAAAGGTCAGCACTGTCTGAAAGTAAAATAGCAGAATGTGCTAAAAGCAGAGAAAGAGAGCAGCGCTGTCTGAAGGCAAAAACATGAGAATGAGATACAGTCTGGCACTTGGGGAAAAAAATTCAAATTGGGGGACATAGTTCATGGCCTGAAGTTGTTGAACTCAACGTTGAGCCAATGAGGCTGTCAACGGCCTAATTAAAAGGTGCTTTTAAAACATGCTGTTTTTCCAGCTTGCTTTGGGCTTCATGGAACATTGTAGCAGGCTGAGGACAGAAATGTGACCATGAGAGCATGACAGTGAATTGAAATGGCAAGTGACAGCAAGGACGGGGTCATGCTTGTGGACTGAATGAAGGTGTTCCACAAAGCAGATACCCAGTCTGCATTTAGTCTCCCCAATGTAGAGGAGACTGCATTGTGAGCAGCGAAAACAGTAGACTAAATTGAAAGAAGTGCAAGTAAATCGCTGCTTCAGTTGGAAGGAGTGTTTGGGGCCTTGGACAGTGACGAGGGAGGTGGTAAAGGGGTAGGTGTTACACCTTCCGCAATTGCATGGGATGGTGCAGTGAGAAGGGGATGAGATGTGGGGGGGGTGATAGAGGAGTGGACCAGGGTGTCACGGAGGGAAAAGTCCCTTTGGAATGCTGACAGGGAAGGTGAGGGGAAGATGTGTTTAGTGGTGGCATCATGCTGGAGTTGCCGGAAATGGCAGAAGACTTGAATACAGAGGCTGGTAGAGTGGAAAGTGAGGACAAGGGGAACCCTATTAAGATTCTGGGAGGGAGGGGGAAAGAGTGAGGGTAGAATTGCGGGAAATGAGTCAGACATGGTTGAGGATCCGATCAAATACAGTGGAGGCGGGTGGGAATCCTCAGCTGAGGAAAAAGGAAGACATGTCAGAAACACCGTTGTGGAAGGTAGCATCATCGGAACAGATGCAATGGAGATGGAGAAACTGAGAGAATGGAATGGAATCCTTAAAGGAAGCAGGGTGTGAGGTGGTGCAGCCATGGTGGCTGTGGGAGTCGGTGAACTTGTAATAAATATCGGTAGGCAGTCTATCACCAGAAATGGAGTCAGAGAAGTAAAGGAAGGGAAGTGAAGTGTTGGAGATGGACCATGTGCAGATGAGAGAGGGGTGGAAATTGGAAGCAAAATTGATGAACTTTTCAAGATCCAGATGAGAGCACAAAGCAGCACTGATACAATCATCGATGTGCCAGAAAGAGAGTTGTGGGAGGGGACCCGAGGAGGACTGGAACAAGAATGTTCCACATACTCCATAAAAAGACAGGAATAACTAACACCCATGCAAGAACCCATAGCCACAACTTTTATTTGGAAGAAATGAGACAAATTAAAGTACAAATTGCTCAATGAGGGAACAATTTCAGCCAGGCTGAGAATGTTGGTGGTGGATGGGGATTGTTTGGGCTTTTGTTCAAGGAAGAAGCGGAAACCCTTTAGACTGTCCTGGTGGGGGATGGAGGTGCAGAGGGATTGGACATCCATAGTGAAGAGGATGTGGTTAGGGCCAGGAAACTGGTAACAGTTGAAATGACATAGGATGTCAGAAGAATTACAAATGTGAAGAGACCGGACAAGGAAAGAAAATAGTCAAGATTGGAAGAAATACGTTCAATGGGCAGGAACAGGCTGAAAAGATGCGTCTACTAGGACAGTCCTACTTGTGGATCATTCCTGCATCTACTCTGTCAAACCCTCTAAGAATTTTATGTTTTTCAATGAGATCGGCCACTTCTAGGCAATATAATCTGATTCTACTCAACCATTCCTCATTAGGACAATTCCCTCATCCCAGGAATCAGTCTAATGAACTTCTGATACATTCCCTCCATGGTTATTATATCCTTCCTTAGCTAAGGTGGCTAAAACTGTACACAGTATTCCAGGTGCAGTCACACAAATGCCCTGTACAATTATAGTAAGACTCATTCACTCTTATAAGACCATAAGACATAGGAGCAGAAGTAGGCCATTTGGCCCATCGAGTCTGCTCTGCCATTCAATGAGATCGGCTGATCTGATAATCCTCAACTCCACTTTCCTGCCTTTTCCCCATACCCCTTGATTCCCTTACAGATTATACTTAATGTCCCAGCCTCTACAGCCCTCTGTGGTAAAGAATTCCACAGATTGACTACCCTCAGAAGAAATTCCTCATTTCTATTTTAAATGGGTGACCCCCTACTCTGAGATTATGCCCTCTGGTCCTAGACAATCCCACAAGGGGAAACAACTTCTCAGTATCTACCCTGTCAAGCCCCCTAAGAATCTTCTATATTTGAGTAAGGTCACCTCTCATTCTCTAAACTCCAATGAGTACAGGCCCAACCTACTCAACCTCTCCTCATAAGAAAATTCCTCCATCCCCAGGATCAACCTAGTGAACCTTCTCTGGACTGCCTCCAATGCCAGTATATCTTTCCTTAGATAAGGGGACCAAAACTGTTCACAGTATTCTCGGTGTAACTAGTGCCTTGTATAATTTTAGCAAGACTTCCCTATTTTTATACTCCATTGTCTTTGAAACAAAGGCCAACATTCCATTTGCCTTCCCTATTACCTGCTGAACTTGTATGTTAGCTTTTTGTGATTCATGCACTTGGACCCCCAAATCCCTTTGTGCTGCAGCTTTCTTCAGGCTTTCTCTATTTAAGTGATATTCAGCTCCTCTATTCTTCCTGCCAAAGTGCATAACTTCACATTTTCCCACATTATATTCCATCTGCCAAATTTTTGCCCACTCACTTAACCTGTCTATATCCCTCTGTAGACTCCTTGTGTCATCCTCACCCCTTGCCTTCCCACCTATTTTTGTGTCATCTGCAAACTTGGCGATAGTACATTAATTTCCCTCATCCAAGTCATTTATATTGTAAATAATACTCTAATCCCTTCAAAATAAAGGCTAACATACCATTTGCTTTCCTAATTGCTTGTTGCACCTGTATGTTAACTTTGTGATTCACATATCAAAGACACCGAAGATCCTCTAAACACCGTTTCCCAATTTCTCACCATTTAAGAAATATTGTTTTTCTATTTTTCTTTCCAAAGTGGAGAACCTCATACTTCTCCACATAGCGTTCAATCTCCCACATTCCTACCTACTGAACTTAACCTGCCTACAGTGCTCTTTGTGTGCACCTCAGTTAACTTTCCCACCTTAATCAGCAAACTTGGATACATTACACTCAACCACTCATCTGCCATTGACAGATTGTAAATAGCTGAGGCTCACACATTGATGTTTGCAGTAACCTGCTAGTTATAATCTGCCGAGCCCCCTCTGTTTTCTGTCTGTTGACCAATCCTAATACGAGTATATTATCCCTAATCCTGAGCCCTAATTTTGTATAATAATTTCTCATGTGGCACTTTATCAAATTCTTCTCATTGGAATCCTTTGATCTGCCTAAAATGATAGACGCTTTATCAAATGCTTTTTCGAAAGTCCAAACTCCGCCCCCCCCCCCCAATCTACCATGCTAGTTACAACCTCAAAGCAAAATCTAACCTTTCCAGAATGTCATAACATTAATGAAAGAACGAACAGTAAGCCAAAAACACAGACGGGGAAACTGGCGCAGAATGCACAATAAACATCGAAGTGTACGTGGTCTGTGTGACACACACACACAATGTTCTCTCCCACCCCCAAAACAAATCCATCCATCCATCCCATATCCAATATCCAGTGGCTCCATAGTTAGCGTCCGATTTGGATATTTTCTAGCGAGAAATACATCCAACATGACTCCGACTCGAGGGCATATTTATTTGCAGTGTCGACCTCAGGTAACCTAAGTTTTGATGATCAGGACAAACTCATCAACAAGGCCCACGAACCAAAGCGGGAGAGCAGCTAATTGACACCACCTGAGCAGCTCTCCCGCAGAGCGGAAATCTTCTTCTGATGCATTGTGGGAATTGTGGTCCGTTCTGGTCGAACGCTTACCCATCGTTCCCCGCAAACCGGAAGCCGGCGACGGGCGAGTCGACAACAACCGACCGTTTTTTTTTGACCTCCGCCCCCATGGCAAGGAGCTGTGGTGCGCATGCGCAGCCGGCTGCGTCGAAGCGACGGCGCTGCCTGTCCACGCCACCGGTCCTTCAGACAATAAGCGGTTGCGTCATCGTGGCTTAGTTAGTTCGCTTTTTGTTATAAAAAAGAAAATACTCGCTGGTTATCGTTGACGTTTCGTTCAGTCGGCGCTCTTCCAAGCCATCAAGGGACCGTCTACGGGTGCAGTTATGTCGGCGGATCAGATCACAACGCTGTGCGAGCAGTTGATGAAGGCGGTAAACGTGATCATGGATGGAGGCTCGAGTTCGCGCTACCGGCTGGAGGCCCTGAAGGCGAGTTCTCGCTAAGCGAGGAGGCAATTGGGACACCTTTGTCTAAAATACATCAACCACATGTGTTTCCATCCTCCCCATTTCAATTTTTAAAATTAGTTTTGCAGGAAGCCTGATTTTTCCTTTACAAATTATATATATTTTTTTCAAAATCGTTATTCCAGCAGGAAGTTAATGCAGCAGTGGCAAGTTTTAAATGTGTTCTTATCCCGGGTGTTTCTGCTTTGTGTTTTCATATATATATAAATGGACCAATCCCTCTGCAAAGAAATAGTAGCGCCATTGCGGCGCGCTTTGCCTTTTCATTCATTCTGTGGAGTTGCCCGATCAGCGGCAATAGCTGCTTGCATTCGTATTTAACCTTTAATGTAGGGAACGTCCCAAAGCTTTTCTCATAATTGAAATCTGAATTTGAAGCAGTTTTCCTTTTTGCGTTTCCTTTCATTTTGAGATCACGTGTTGTGTTTGTATTTCACTCTTGTGTATCTAGAAATTTAGCTGCAGGCATGATAATGTCGCGCATTGGTATCATTTTCTAAAAAATATATCTCTTATTTACACGTGCTGGTAGAGTGTTAATAATTGAATTTTGGAGCCGCAGTTAGTTGGACAAATCTATTTGATCTTTGTATTGGATGTTGGAGTCATTAGATATGTGTGTTGCCTTTCTCCATCGAGCTGAATTGACTTGATAAGAGACATTCAAAATCATGAGGGGTCTGGACAGACAGGGAGAAACTGTTCCACGCAGCGAGTGGTTAGGATCTGGAATGCACTGTCTGAGAATGTGGTGGAGGCAGGGTCAACTGAGGTTTTGAAAAGGGAATTAAATCATTTATCTGAAAAGAAAAAGTTTGGAGGGCTCTGGGGAAAAGGCAGGGGAGTGGCACTTGGTGAATTGCTCTTTTGGAGCACAGACACATCTGAATTAGCACCAGGAGTGGGGCACCCAACCCCTCGAGCCTGTTCCACCATTCAATAAGATCATGGCTGATCTGATTGTAACCTCAACTCCACATTCCTGCCTACTTCCGCTGATAACCTTTCACCACCTTACTTATCACAAATCTCTCTACCTCTGCCTTAAAACATTCAAAGACTCTGTTTACACTGCCTTTTGAGGAAGAGAGTTCCAAAGACACTCTACCCTCAGTTTCTCCTCATCTCTGTCTTAAATGGGTGACCCCTTATTTTTTAAACAGCGACCCCGAGTTCTAGATTCTCCCACAAGAGGAAACATCCTTTCCACATTCACCCTGTCAAGACCCCTCAGGATCTTTTATGTTTCAATCAAGTCACCTCTTACTTTTCTAAACTTCAGTGGATACAAGCCTAGCCTGTCTCATCTTTCCTCGTAAGACAACTCGCCCATTCCAGGTATTAGTTTAGTAAACCTTCGCTGAACTGCGAACACATTTGCATCCTTCCTTAACTAAGGAGACCAATACTGTACACTACTCCAGATGTGGTCTTACCATTGTCCTGTGTAAGTGAAGCTTGATCTCTCTAATTGTGTATTCAATTCCCTTTGCAATAAACAATAACACTATTAGCTTTCCTGATTACTTGCTGTACCTGCATGCTAACCTTTTGTGATTCATGCACTAGGACACCCAGATCCCTCTGCATCTCAGCTTTGCAATCCCTCACCATTTAGACAATATGCTTTTTTTTCTCTCTGTCAGAATGGACAATTTCACCGTTTCCCGCATTACACTTCATTTGCCAGATCTTTGCCCACTCATTTAACCTATCTACATCCCTTTATAGCCTCTATATGTACTTTTCACAATTAACTTTTCTACCTGTCTTTGTATCATCAGCAAATTTAGTAACCATACCTTTGGTCCCTTCACCTGAGTCATTTATATAAATTGTAAAAGGTTGAGGTCCTAGCACTGATCCCTGTCGCACACCACTTGTTACATCTTACCAACCAGAGAATGACCCATTTATGTCTACTGTTTCTTGTTAGCTCACCAATTTTCTATCTATGATAGTATGTTATCTTCTACACTATGAACTTTTATTTTCTGCAATAACCTTTGATGTGGCACATTATCAAATGCCTTCTGGAAATCTAAGCACAGTACATCCACTGGTTCCCCTATATCTATAGCAGATATTACTTCTTCAAAGAACTCCAATAAATTAGTTAGACATGATTTTCCTTTCACAAAACCATGTTGGTGCTGCCTGATTAACTTGAATTTTTCTAAGTGACCTGCTATACCACCTTTAATGATAGCTTCTAACATTTTCCCTATGACAGATGTTAAGCTAACTGGCCTGTAGTTTCCTGCTTTTTGTTTCCTTCCTTTTGAATAAAGGAGTTGCATTCACTATTTTACAATCTAATGGAACCTTCCCTGAATCTAAGGAATTTTGGAAAATTAAAACCAACACCATCAGCTATCTCACTAGCCACTTCTTTTAAGACCCTAGGATGAAATCCATCAGGACCTGGGGACTTGTCAGCCTGCAGCTCCAACAATTTGCTCAGTACCACTTCCCTAGTGATTGTAATTTTCTTGAATTCCTTCCTCCTTTTCATTTCCTGATTTAGAGCTCTTTCTGGGATGTTATTTATATCCTCTATAATGAAGACTGATGCAAAATACCTGTTCAATTCATCTGCCAGCTCCTTATTTTCCATTCTTTATCCGCAGTTTCATTTTCTATCGGACCAACACTCAATTTGTTAACTTTTCTTTTTAAAATATCTACAGAAACACTTTCCATCTGTTTTTATATTTCTCGCTAGCTTTCTCTCATACTCTAATTTCTCCCTCCTTATTAACCTTCTAGCCATTTTTTGCTGTTTTTTAATATTCTGTCCAATCTTCTGACCTGCCACCCATCTTTGTGCAATTATATGCTTTTTCTTTAAGTTTGATACTATCTTTAACTTTTTTAGTTACCCACAGATGGTGGGTCTCCCTCTTGGAATTTTTCTTCCTTGTGTCTGTTCTGTGTATTCTGAAATATCCCCTTAAATGCCTGCCACTGCTTCTCTGTTGACCTATCCCTTAACCTAATTTGCCAGTTCACTTTAGCTAACTCTGCTTTCATGCCCTCATAATTTCCCTCATTTAAGTTTAAAATACTAGTCTTGGATCCACTTTTCTCTCTTTCAAACTGAATATAAAATTCAATCATATTATGATCGCTGCTACCTTTGGGTGCCTTCGCTATGAGGCCATTAATCCTATCTTGTTGCTCAATACCAGGCCTAGCATAGTCTGCTGTCGTTGGTGCCAAAACGTGCAGTTCTAAGAAACTATCACAAAAACATTCTATGAATTCCTCATCTAGGCTACTTTGGCCCATCTGATTTTTCCAGTCTATATGTAGATTAAAATCCCCGAGGATTATCACTGTAGCTTTCTGACAAGCTCCTTTCTGACACAACGGGCTGAATGGCTTTCTTTTGTGTTGAAACCATTCTGTGATTCTATAGCAATTAATTCGGGGGAGGGGAAAGGGAGAGGAAGCCCTGCACACTGCTTTCAGCTCTGGATCAGTTCAGTTGTGTTCAGACAATTGGGATGATAGTTTGTTTCTGCTGGCTATGACTAATTCTTGATAAATGATCGGCACTTTCAGTCTGATTTTCTAGTGGCAAAAGACGAAGCACTCTATGCAAAATTTTGCATGAATAAGGACCAAAGCGGTGGCCTTTGAGGAAAATAGAAAAATCTTGCTTTTGAGACATGCTTTCCTGTGGTTGAGTGTAGACTTCCATGTGCCCTTGCTATAACTAATCTGGAATTGCTTAGGTAATAAGTGACAAAAATGAAAAAAAAATTGGTTGTATAACAGGCTTCTTTCTGTGCCCCAGGCTGAAGGAGAGCGGGCTTACAAATTAACTTTATGGTCTTTGTGTTATTTCAGATCCCATCCTACCATAGCTGTCTACTCCAAGCATGCCTTTTTGCATATAAACTTCACTCAATAAACTTGTCATCCAGAACACTGTTGCCTGTGTCTTGGTGACACTTGCTGACTCACAGCAAGCCCTGTTCCCCTCTGATCATTGATTTACATGGGCTCTTGGTTGAACAACAGCTTGACTTTAAAATTCTCATCCTTGTTTTCAAATCCCTCCATGACTTTGCTCCTCCCTATCTCTGTAATCTGCTCTAGCCCCACAATCCTCCGCTTTCTGCGCTTTTCTAATTGTGGCCTCTTGAGCATTTCAAATTATAATTTTTCCACCACCGGTGGCTGTGCTTTCAGTTGCCTAGGTGCCAGGCTCTGGAATTCCCTCAATGGACCTCTCCACTTATCTACCTCATTTTCCTACTTTGAGACACCCATCAAAACCAACTCTTTGAGTAAAAGTTTGGTCATCTGACCTAATATCTCCTTTTGTGGTTTGGTGTTATACATTGTTTTATAATGCTCCTGTGAAGCATCTTGGAATGTTTCATTCTACATAAATATAAATTATTGTATGATACAAGCCTAATTACACCCTCAGCATGATCATAGCACTAGAGTACCATCCTTGAGACTGTAAGTTCAAATCTCACATAATATATTAGAACCTATATTGGCTAAACTATAATTCGAGGGCAAGCACCATGAAAACAAATGCCAGCTGTGGCTCAGATGGTAGCACTTGCATCTAAGTCAGAAGGTTGTAGGTTAAAGTTCCACTCTTGGATTGAGCACAAAGAATTAAGGCTGACAGCCTGGAGTAGTACTGAGAAAGTGCTGCATTATCAGAGGTGCTGTCTTTCAGATGAGATGTTAAATCGAGGCTCTATCTACCAGCTTGGGTGAAAAAGATCCCTTGGTACTGTTCTAAAGAAGAGCAGGGAAGTTATCCCCAGTGTATTTATCCTTCAGTCAACATCACAAAAACAGATTATCTAGTCATCATCATATTGCTGTTTGTAAGAGCTTGCTATTTGGAAATTGGCCATTGTATTTCCTGTATTGCAACAGTGACTACACTTCAAAAGTACTTCATTGGCTGTAAAGCACTTTCCTGTGGTCATAAATGGCGCTATATAAATGCTAGTTTTTTTTTTGTGTGAAGGTTTCCAGGTTGTTCACTTAATGTCCTTTAGGGAAGGGAGTCTGACATCCTTCCTGGTCTGCTTAGATGTGGCTTTAGGGCATGGAACGTCAAGTAAATCACCTGCTGCTATGCATTCCCTCATTCTCTTTCCCCTCCTTCCCTCCCGCCCACTCCTAAGATAAAATATTCTTCTATGTTGAGTTTTGAAAGCTCTGAACAACACAGACACAGAATGTCTCCTGGATAGAGGACCTTTAATGTAAAGTCACCATCTTTCTGAAACTATCTTCAACCACTGAAAGGTCTGCACCTGGCACTTTAGTGCGTACACCACATTCATGGCTGTCATCGTCTTGCTCTTGGTGTGCTCAGTGTAGGTGACCAAGTCCCTGATAACATTTTCAAGGAAAACTTTCAGGACTCTGCCGACCTCTTCGTATGTGAGACCGGAGGTGCGTTTGACGCCGCCACGGCGAGCCAGGTGCCGAATGGCTGGCTAAGTAATACCCTGGATATTATCACGAAGGACTTTGTGGTGCCACTTGGCTCCGCCTTTGCCCAATTCCTTACAATCTTTCCCTTTACCCGACATGATCCGAAACCACTGACAAACAAGCAAGGAGGACCTCATTGTAATGGCACAGCTGAAGGACAAATCTGTCAGTGAGTTTGTGTCAGGTGGCCAAGGAACCAAATTAAGTAAGTTACCTGCTTGAATTTGACATGGCCAAACTGCCTATCTGTCCTTAACAGCATTGGTAGAAGTTACCACCCTTGTGAAGGCTAATTTGTTCCAACTGACTGGACATAGTTGTGTTGAAATGCTCAGGGGACTGCTGTCTTAAGTGGGACTGGCAGAGATACATCTGACCGTGAGGCACCGTGGATTATCTGCAGTATAATTGTATAATCTGTAACTCTGATCACTGTCAAGGCAGGAGATCAACCCTGGTCTGTTTGGAGCGCAGAAAAGCATGACCGGTACTGGACCAGGCATATTTAGGAATGAAACATCAAACTACTGAAGCTATAATGCATGGTTACATGCATTCTAAACACTATAAAAACAGCAGGCTACAGACTGAGCTAAGCTGATCCACAACTAATAGATTGGAACAAAATTCTAACCTTATCATATTCTGGTTGAGGATGGTGGTGGACAACCAGGCAGCTACAAGAGGAGATAACTTCATGAACATGCCTAATCTTGTGCTGTTGGAATCCTGCATATAATTGTAGTCACTGAAGGTAAAGTGTTTGAAATGACTTCAGCCAAAAATGGCAAATAGTTGATCTTTCTTGGCCTGTTCCTGAAGTCCCCAACAATAATTCATGTTTATATAGCACCTTTAACATCATAAAATGCACCAAGGCACTTCATCGGAGCTTAATAAAGGAAAATTTGACATTGAGCCACATAATATTATATTAGGGCAGATGGTCAAAATGGAGGTTATGATTGAATTTCTGGAGGCCAGAATTAGAGGAGCAGAGATATCTTGGAGGTTTGTAGGGCTGGAGGGGAGATGCTGCAGAGGAATTTGAAGACACAGATGTGAGAATTTTTAAAATATAGGCTTGTTTGACTGGGAGTTGATGTCAGCCACCAAATAAGGGTGATGGGTGAATGGGACTTGTGCATGTAAGAACAAGGACACCAGAGATTTGAATAGCCAAGTTTACTTAGGGTAGAATGTGGGATGCCAGCCAGGAATACGTTTGAATAGTCAAGTCTGTAGGTAACAAAGGTTTGATTGAGGGTTTCAGGATATGTGGTCAGAAAATCTCGGGATCAAGTATGACGCTAAGGTTGTGAACAGCCTGGCCCAGCCTCGGACAGTTGCAAAGGAGAGGGATGGAGTTGATAGCTAGGGAATGATTTGTAGCAAAGATCCTACCAGTATATATACTCACTATCCAGCCAATTCTAATCATTCGGTGTCAGGTTAAGTGGCTGAATGCACTGAACACAGCAAGTCCTGTCAACAAACTGGTTGTAGTGCTGAAGACCTGTATGTCAGAGCTAGCGACTTTGTACTTGATAGCGTTGAAGATTGCCTAATTCTGTCCAACCATACAAACTGAATAAATAAATGTAACTCGGTTAATTATTGCTCTAACAGCCTCCTTCCAAACTATTGTTAAAGTTTAGGAGGAAGTCATCAATAGTGCTATCGAGCAACATCAAGGCCGGGATTTTCCGGCCCTGTCGTGGGTGAGGCACCATCCCAGCCAGAATCCATTGACTTGCGGTGGGACCGGAAGATCACAGCGGCGGGCGGGTGTAGAAAATCCCGCCCCAAAATTTGTTCAACAGTCTGTTTGGTTCTACCATAATCACCCAGCTCGAGACTTCATTGTGGTCTTGACATAGACATGAATGCAGAGCTAAATGACTAAAGAGTCACTGCTTTTGACGTCAAGGCAGCACTTAACAATATTGCACAAAGTAGCTAAAGTGAAATGGAGATCATTCAGGGCTAGTGAAAAACTTTCCAGTGATTTAAAACCATACCTGATGCAAAGGAAGGTGGTCATGGAAAGTCAGCATCACAGCCCTAGGCAATCACTGCAGAAGTTCTTTGGTCCCAGCACATCCAGTTGCTTCATCAGTAAACTTCCCTCCATTAGAAGGCCAGGAATGAGATTATTTACTGACTAGTTCCTTTCATGACTCCATTTATAGTGAAACAGCTCATACCAACCTACATCAGACCCTGGATAACATCCATATTTGTGTGACAAGTAGCAGATTATTTTAATACCATATAAATACTGGATATTAATCTTTAGGAATGAGAAATCTCATCCATTTCTGGTTTCTCAACGGCTGCATCACTATTGGAGTTCCCCACCATCACCATCTTGGATGTTACTGTTGACTGGAAGCTGGATTGGCCCAGTCATATCAACACCATGACAGAGGCTGGGTACTCTGACCAATGGCTCACCACATGATCCTTCAAAACAGGCCCACTATCTTCAAGGCTCAACTTAGGAATATGACATTGAAAAAGTTCAAAGCTGTGCAGGTCAGAAAGTTGAACCCCATATCTACTTTTTCATAACTGCCATATTGTGACTGCATTGTATATTCAATCTGAAGGATACACTGCAACAGCTTTGACGGCTCTGTTTCCCTTCTGCATCTACCACTAAGTTGGATAAAATAATCAATGTCATGGGAGCAGCATCACCTGCGAATTGTTCTCCAAGTTACAAAGATAGGTAGGGAAGTAAATTGTTTATAGAACATAGGAGGCTACAAAGGGACATAAGTTAAATGAGTGGACAAAAGATCTGACAAATGGAGTATAATGTAGGCAAATGTGAAATTGTCCATTTTGGCAGGAAGAATAAGAAAGAAGCATATTATCTAAATGGTGAGAGATTGCAGCGCTCTGAGATTGAGGGATCTGGGTGTCCCAGTGCAGTCCTAGTATGCAGGTACAGCAAGTAATTAAGAAAGCTAATAGAATGTTATCACTTTTATTGTGAAGGGAATTGATTACAAAAGTACAGAGGTTATGCTTCAGTTGTACAGGGCACTGGTGAGACCACGTCTGGAGTATTGTTTACTGTACTGGTCTCCCTCTTTAAACAAACATCTAAATGCATTGGAAGCAGTTCAGAGAAGGTTTACCAAACTAATACCAGGGTGGGTTGTCTTATGAGGAAAGGTTGGACAGGTTAGGCTTGTATCCACTGGAGTTTAGAAGAATAAGAGGCGATTGAAACCTTCAAGATTCTGAGGGAACTTGACAGGGTGGATGTGGGGAGAGTGTTTCCTATTGTGGGGGAATCTAGATCTAGGGGTCACTGTTTAAAAATAAGGGGTCGCTCATTTAAAACAGACAGGCGGAGAAATTTTTGTGAGGGCCGTGAGTCTTTAGAACTCTCCTCAAAAGATGGTGGAAGCAGAGTTTTTGAATATTTTTAAGGCAGAGCTAGGTAGATTCTTGATCAACAAGGGATGAAAAGTTTTCAGGGGTAGGCAGGAATGTGGAGTTGAGGTTACAATCAGATCAGCCATGATCTAATTGAATGGTGGTACAGGCTCGAGGGGCCGAGTAGCCCACTCCTGTTCCTAACATATGTTCGCACCATCCTCGACCATGCATCAGCTTGTCCAAATCATCACTGGATTATTATACAGGAATTCCTTACTTGTTACCATTGTGAAAGCAAGATCACAAGGGCTGCAGGGGTTCAAGACATCCTCAACCACCTTGGGGCAGCTAATGATGAGGAATAAATGTGGCATTGTCATTTTTGCCCACAAATGACAGGCAAATATTTTAAAACCCTGAGTCACTGTCTGCCTCCTTTCCTTCACTACCTGCCACTATCTCTCCCTATTGATAATTCTCTGGCCACTGTTTTTGATGGAACTAGACTGTAGCCTTAGCATCCTATTTGCTCTCAGGCTGAGTTTTGGACTCCATATCTAATGAATTAGAGTGCCTGTAAGGAACTCCTATTTCAGCTGATCCGCTGAAACAATTTCATGTCTTTATGACCTCTTGACCACTTCAATGCTTTCAAGACCAGATTGCCAGTGCCCATCCTTCGCTCATCCAAATTTTTGTATCTTGTCCCACACTGTCCTTCTCACCCATCTCCTGTCCTTACTAATGTTGGCTCCCAGTCCTTTCGTGCCTCAAATGTTATACCCTTGTCTTCATTTTCAAATCTCTTCATGCTCCTCATCTCCCTATTTGTAAGTCCGACACCAAAACTCACTCGTCCTCTGACTTTGACTCTGGCCTCTTGTGCATTCCCTCTGCTGCCCCAATACGGTCATCTATCAACTGCTAAGACAGGAAGCTAATCTTTCTTTAAAACATCCTTAAAACCTACCTTTTTGAGCAAACTATTAGTCAACACTTTGATTTGGCTCAACATTCCCTTTTCAAAGTAATGCCTCAAATGAAGTATTTTGGGGCTACATTACTACATTAAAGGTGCTATATAAATGCAAGTTGCCAGATACCATACCCTTTCAGCCCAGCTAAAATTGTGTGTATGCCAACTGAAAAATAAAACTCACTCACTTTCATATTGTACAAAACAATTTGGGACGAAATTGGGACTGGATGACCGAAGACTTAATTGAAAAGTTAGTTTTTAAATATGAAAGTATTTAGGGCTAGGATTGCTAGAGAGTTGGGCTGAGATGGCCCCAAGGCCCTGTTTTGTGGTGGAGGAGATGCACAGGGGTGACTGGAGTTAGGGCAATAGTGTACTTGTGAACGGCCATAGAGATGTCATACAATGAGACTTATAAAATGGATGAGGTTTTTAAATTTAATACATTGATGCATCATTTCCAAATGGAAATCACTAAGTATAGGGTTGATGGCTGATGAAAGGCAGGATGCAAGCTGCAAATTTTGGATAGTATTGGGAATAGTTGACTGGAGATGACAAAGCATGTATAAAGGCTTGAGCAGCAGAGAATGGAGGTGGGAGATGTAGCTGGAGATAGTAAATGGGCTTGACAGGATGTAGGGTTTAAAGCACAACTTGGGATGAAATGGGATGTTAAAATTACAAATGGCTGTGTTTTCCATGAGAGGGTGGTCAAGTGTGGGATAAGGGTACTGTCGACCGTGCAGCATTTGACAAGGCTGCAACTAATGCTTTGATCATGTCTGTTACTGAGCTGCAGGAAGTTGACTGATCTGTATTTGACGATCAATCGCTGAGATGGATAGGTTCTTGATTGGTAAGGGGATCAAAGGTTACGGGGAGAAGGCGGGAGAATGGGGTTGAGAAACTTATCAGCCATGATTGAATGGCGGAGCAGACTCGATGGGCCGAATGGCCTAATTTCTGCTCCTATGTCTTATGGTCTGTATTTGATTTTGAGCAGGCAATCTGACAGTATTGAACTAGTCAAGAAGTGATCGGAAGATAATGATAGATGCCTCCCTTGATTATTAAACATAGAAGCTGAACCCACATTGAATAGCAGAAGGCCCGGGATAGATCTTTGAGTGACCCTGGAGATAATGCAGAGGTGGAGAGCTATTTCTGACAATATGCTGAAGGTGTTTAGATAGGGGAAAATGGAACAAAGTAGATCCAATGTTTCAGTCAACTGAGAAGGTGAAAGCCTTGAAATGGAAGTAGAGTACCTCAGTTTGAGTTAGAAATTGTGGAATTCAAGCTTCATTGCGGGGCTTCATGTAATCCAAGGTAACACAGGTGCAGTGGGAGGGTAATAATGGGACAAGTACATAAACAGACGATGGATCCAGGAGAGATGTAAATGCCTATAGAAGAATAGCAGAGGGGGAGGGAGGAAGCATGAAAAATCTGACCAAGTGAAGAGGGTCACCATGGCTCAGGAATGCAGTGAAATGCAAAAGTTCATACCATTCTGCTGGCCAGATTCCTATCCTAAGCAGCAGCTCACACCTCCTGCACCTCCCAGTTGATTTAATGCAGCCATCCTCCAATATCAGCATTTGCTGCCCAAGTGAAAATGGGAGTTTCAACTCAATGCTAAAACTGGAAGACTGCAAAATAGTCAGCAGAAAGATGGGGTTCTGTTCCTCGACCTTGCATAGAGCTTCAAGGGAACACTGAGACTAATGATAGAAGTGAGAATGAGTATTAAAGTGGAAAGTGACTGGAAGCTTACGGACTGAATGTTGAGCAGGTCTGAATGTGTTGCACATCCCGAATTGTCCTTGAGATGGTGGTGAACTGTCACCTTAACCTGCTGTAATCTATCACAGATTAGATACACCCATAGTGCTTTTGACCCATTCACAGTGAATGAATGGTGATATATCTCCAAGTCAGGATGGTGTGTGACTTGGAGGGAACTTGCAGGCGGTGGTGACCCATGTGCCTGCTGACCTTGTCCTTCTAGGTGGTAGAGGTCATAGGTTTGAAAGGTGCTGCAAAGCTTTTGGTTAGAAACACTAAACTCAGGACTGCATCATGCTGCTAAAACATGGCTGTTTTGTTTTCTAATTCCCTCTACTGGCACAGTGCACATGCTCCATCAGACATATATAGTAGCCTCAAATGAACAATGCACTACATCTCTCTCCTTGGTAAATGAGGGGCATATCTTCTTTTCCTTGAATCAATAGAATATTTGAACTTCCAAAACAAACTATTTGGGCCAGTGTGTTTCAATGATTTGTTTTCAAAAGTGTAAACAATAAACTTTAACAGAACTTGAACATGCACCAGTGACACTTGGCCTCTTTAAATCATATTCATTTCCATTTCTTCCTTTTTGTTTTTTAAACAAGGCTTGTGGTAAACTTTCACTATTAGATATGCAAACTCTTTTGTATTACCTAACAAAGTGGTGCAGGCTTTGCACTCAGTTGATTATGATAAATGAAAGACTTGTTCACCAACTGAAAATAGTTTACTTTGTAACATAATCATTTAAGTATGGTGAATGTTACTTCCTACAAGCAGGATATTGATGTGTGACATCAGATGTTGTCTCATTTAACTTGTATTTTTCATCAGAGGTGCTGCTGTCTCAATCAGATTCAATGCTTGCAAATGTTGTTTTCAGTGCTTTGAAGAATGCCGCGTTTTGTTTGATTTTGGAACCGCAGTGATCATTGATTCTTTTGTGTTGGTCACAACAAATGGCGATGTCTTTGCTTTCCAATCCAACTTAACCATGTTTCAGAAGCACTTTGTCACCTGGCTTTAGCAGTAGCTCTGAATTTCATGGTTTGCTCTGCGTTACTTTAATTCGGTCCTTCTGTTCTCTGGTCATTAGCTTCGTGGTGCAGCAAACATGAATGTAGCTGGAGGCTTCCTCGCAGTCGAGTGTGGAGTTGCTCTGTAATTGTGAAGAAAGTAATACAACTCCTGCTTCCACACCTTGCTCTCAGCAGCAGTTGTACAGATCACTTTTCTTCAAGGTACACAAACCTCTATTATTTCTTGGCCAACGATGTGTAATTTTTCGGTGAGTGAAGCCCAGGTAGTTCGTGAATTTGCTGAACTCATCACTGTTGAATGGGGGACTGTTGTTACTTATCATTATTTGATGAACTCCAGACAAAGCCAAAATCTAGTCAAACTTTGGAATGACTACTTTTGTTGAAGTAGACATAACTATTTATATGACTAGGAATTTGCTGTAGTTGTCAGTGACAACAAGAAGTTCACTAATGGGCCAATCTACAAAGTCAACGCCAACTTCAATCCATGGGCTGGCAGGTAGCTCGATTATGTTGAGCGGATCATGAAAATTGGACACTGTGTTTGCTTGACATGGTAGACACTGATTTTGTGCCTCACCTTGCAGTTAATTCCTGGGAACCATATTTTTTCCTGAAGGAGTTGCTTGATTTTGACAATTTCCTGGTTACCTTCATGTGGTATATTTACAATACATTCTGAACAACTGCGGAATAACCCTACAGTTGTTGTGTAACGAGATCAGATATGGTTGCAACTCTGGGGTCATTTTGAACATTGTGAAGACCTTGTGTGAGAATGATATTGATGTCGCTATCGCATCTTTCCAGTTTCGTGATCCCATGGCTATCATACATAGCTGCAACGTCTCTTCTTGTTGCCTCTTTGTCAGCTAATTTTTGTGACTTTGGCACCACAGTTTATGCTTGGGTAGTTGAGATGTTGTTCAGCAACCTTTTCTTCATAACTAGTAAGACTGATTGTTGGCAAAGGATGACATGGAAGTTGGCTGGGTTGAGCTTTCTTGATACTCACCACAAAATTTGTACTCTTGTAGTTTAAGTAGCCAATGCTGTCTTTGAGTAGGTGTTTGCTATTTGGACTGTTGAACTGGCTTACCAGTGGCATACGATGGGTTATCACTTAAAATTCGCTTCTGTACAAGTAGAGATGAAAGTGTAAAACACCCCTGTGATTGAGAGTATTTCTTTCTCTCTCTCTTTGCAAATAACATTGCTCTACAGTTGTTAGCGATTTGGTTTGCAATCATGATGGTTGATGATGTCTTTCTGTGTGAGAACTGCATCTGAGCCAACTGGACTTCCCTCCATAACTAGCCAGGTGTTCTTCTTGGGTCGAAGTAGGCATTTGTGCAACTTGCTGACAACCATTGTTTTACAGCCTGTTTGTATGGTGTGGCCTCTCCCATTGTCAGGCAAAAGTCGTCACATACACATCTTGACACTCAGTTGAATATAGCAATGTGCATCATAACTGAAATTCTTGGTTCAGCACCTCTTCCCCAGCTTCCTGTCTTTGCAGACATCACTCTGCTGACTGACGAAAATTCTCAAGCTGGTCGAAACCATCCGTGCTGCACCTCACTTACCATTCTATGATAACCTGTTCAACCCACTGTTGCTTGCCTTACATATCGGCACCCCATATGTGGTACCCTTCCTGAGCAAGATCTACCAGTAAACATCCTTTGGATTAAGGAATGGGAAACATGGGAATTCACTAACAAGTTCCTTCTGACAAATCCCCATCTATTGAATGGCAGGCTTTGAGCTATGATGGCGATAGTGGTCCTTGTTTAATAGTTCAGGATTGGCCAGGGCCCCTGTGCAGCCAACCTCCACCACTGGAGCCTTGGTACAAACCCCTTATGCACATATGAAGAGACACAAACAATGTTGCACATTACCGAAGAGTGTCCCTTCTACAGACTAAGTGGCGGACTAATAGTTCCCTGATGCATTCTCCATTGCAAAGTCTCGACCAATAATTTGACTTGCCAACCAATCAGCGCACTTTTCTCATACACTATAAATTGTTGCTCCCTTTGAAATTTGACGTTCTTGCATCTATCCTCATGAATACAAGATGAAGTACTTTGGCAGCATGTCTCTCTTTTTTTCAGCAATATTCAAGTTCTGTACCACTGAGCTTTACATTGTTTGTCAGCAGCAGGACATTCTGCCTGGTGTGGATAAGCACTGCCACAGTAGAAGCATTGATTGGATGAGTCTCAATTCCATTTGTGAGACTGCTGTTGCTTTGCTGGTGGTCTCTTGGCACTTAAGTGATGAACATTGTTCACACGAGTTGAACTTCAACTGTGGCTGTTACTGTTGGCAGCCTCAACTTCAGTAGTTCTGGACTTTGAAAAGAATAGCAATGTTGCTAACTCCAGTAGCTCTGACAGCTTTGCCTCTTTCAAGTGCTTTTCTGCATAGTTGATGGAGAGAGACAACCATAAATTATTTATGTTTTGATTTCCCGTTTGACATGTTCACTGAAGTCAGATTTGGTTGCCATATGCCTCAATTGTGTGCAATATCGACCAGTTGTCTCATTTGCTGCTGGTTTGGTACGCCGGAAAACAATTATTTTGGATGTTGTATTCTTTTTGGGCGTGAAATGAGTTTTTGGTGCATTTTTGGCTGAGTTGTAATCGTTGCACAGGCCTAGGTGTTTCATAAATGACTTCCAATTCTTCATCTCCTTGGTGGAGAAGTGTAAGGCCTTTTGTCTTGTCACCTGTAACTGCTATTGTGCCTTCGAAATGTTGCAGCCACTTATGTCAAATTGTGATGCTGATGACTCAAAGAGTCCACATCAAAGTGTGATAGGTTGGCATGGCCATCACCATCTTGATTGTCTGTCTGTCTGTCAGTGCAGTGACAGTGTGTGATCAAGGATCCAATGTAGCATTCTTCTTTGGCCTTGTTCTCAGATGGGTGTCTATAAAAACTGGAAGTCATTCCTCTTTTGGGAATATTCTGGTTCGTTAATTTATTGCACTGCCTGCTTGAGTGCAGTGACAATAGTTTCAATGCGAGGAGCACACCTTGAACGGCCAACAAGCCCCAACTCAGAAAATAAAAATAAAAAAATGGATTGGGCACGGGATGAATTGAGCGAATTCTCACCCTACCACTAATCTGCCCCGAAAGAAGAAAATCTACTGTAATGTGACGAGGGCCCAACTGTGATCTTATGTCAGTAATCTGGTTCACTCGAGGACAATAGCACGCCACACAACAATTGCTGATAGGTGGTCAGCCAAATTTTCCTTATCAGTCGTCAGTTTTTGCTTGTAAACGGCTTTTACTTCTGAGTCATTGTTAAGTTCTTGATAAGAAACATTCAAAACTCAGGACTGCATCGTGCTGCAAAAACATGGTTGTTTTGTTTTCAGACTCCCTCTAGTGTTGCATTACTCATGCCCCATCAAACAGGTATGCCACTCAAATGAAAATACACTAAAGGCACCGTAGGAAAATTCTTGCCCAATTGTTGCACTGCATCTTGTGTTGTAAATACCTAATTCTTAGTTCAGAATAATACTTCAGGTAATTTTTAGTCATGAGAAGACTGAAATTTAACCGTAAAAAATGGGATAACTGCAACTAAATTCGCTTGAATATTAGTACACTTAAAGGTTGGGGCCTTGTTGATTTAAGAGGCTAACTGCTAGAAAGGTAAGATTATAAAACCGCAGGTGGCCTTACTTGTAAACGTTGTATGCTGCAGCCATGGTGACCTGGTGGTGGAGGAAGGGAGTGTTTTAAGGTGGTGGATTGAATGCCAATCAGATGGGCAGCTTTGCCTGGATGGTGTTAAGCTTGTGCCTGTTGGAGTTCCACTCTTCCAGGCAGGTGTGGAGAATATTCTATCACGCCTGATTTGTGCCTGGTAGATGATGGAAAGGGCTTGGGGAGTCAGGAGGTGAGTTAAGAACATAAGAAATAGGAGCAGAAGTGGGCCATTTGGCTCCTCAAGCCTGCTCCGCCATTCAGTGAGATCATGGCTAATTAGATTGTGATCTTAACTCCACTTTACAGCCTGCCCTCCACAGCCCTTGACTCTCATACAGAGCAAAACTGTCAAACACACCCCTGATAAGAATTACTGCAGAATACCTAGCATCTGACCTCTTTTAGCCACAGTTTAGCAAAGCAACCACCAAGCGCTTGAATCATTACAGCAAAGAAGGCCATTTTTTTTTCTGTTCATGGGATGTGGGCGTCACTGGCCAGGCCAGCGTTTATTACCCACCCCTAGTTGCCCTTGTTCAGAGGGCATTTAAGAGTCAACCACATTGCTTTTGGTCTGGAGTCACATGTAGGCCAGACCGGGTAAGGACATTCCCTTCCCTAAAAGACATTAGTGAACCAGGTGGGCTTTTACAACAATGGCGATCATTAGACTTTTAATTCCAGATTCTTATTGAATTCAAATTCCACCATCTGCCGGGATTCAAACCTGAGTCCCCGGAACATTACCCTGGGTCTCTAGATTACTAGTCTGGCGACAATACCACTACGCCATCGTTTGACCCATCGTGTCCACACTGGTCCTCCTACGGAGCAATTCACGTACAGCCACTCCTCTGTCCTCTTCCCACATCCCTGCACATTCCTCCTTTTCATATATTTAGAAAAGGTAGAAAAATTTAAGGTACAGATGGAGGCCACTCTGCCCATTGTATCTGCTGGCTGAAACACGAGTCCCCCAGCTTAATCCTGTTTTCCAGCACTTGGTCTGTAGCCTTTGAGGTTATGGGACTTCAGGTGCATACCCAGACAACCTTTAAAAGTGTTGAGGGTTTCTGCCTCTACTACCCCTTTAGGCATTGAGTTCCAGATCCCTACTACCCTCTGGGTGAAAAACCTTTTCTTCATTTTCTCTATAATCCTTCTATCAATCACTTTAAATCTATGCTTCCTAGTCACTGACTTCTCCGCTAAGGGAAATAGGTCCTTCAGATCCACTTTATTCAGGCCCCTCACAACCGTGACACTTCGATCAAATCTCCCCAAAGCCTCCTCTGTTCCAAGGAGAACAACCCCGGCTTACCCAATGTATCCTCATAGCTGCAATTTTCCAGTCCTGGCAATATCCTCGGGAATCTCTTCTGTGCCCCATGTAGTGAAGCTACATCCTTTCAGTAATGAAGTGACCAACTGCATATAGTACTCAAGTTGTGGCCTAACTAGTGTTTTATATAGCTCCAGTATAATCTCCCTGCTCTAATTCGGCTAATAAATGGAAGAATTCCATATGCCTTCTTAACCACCTTATCAACCTGTCCTGCTATCTTTAGGGATCTGTGGACATGCACTCCAAGGTCCCTGACTTCCTCCACAGACCTCGGTATCCTCCCAATTGTTGTGTATTCCTTTGCATTGCATGAGCCTTCCAAATGCATCACCTCACTTGTCTGGCTTGAAATCCATTTGCCATTTTTCTGTCTGCAGCCTACAACTTTCCTTCTCACTTTGGTCTCCCCAGTGTAGATGAGACAGCATTATAAAGAGTGAATGCAAATACTAAGTTGAAAGAACTTCAAGTAAATTGCTGTGTCCTCTGGAAAGGTTAGTTTGAGGTCCTGGTACTATCTGTTGTTTTCTTTTTCTTTATTTATTGGATGTCAGTGTTGCTGCCGAGGCCAGCATTTATTGGCCTTTAAGAGTCAACCACATTGCTGTGGAGTCACATATAGGCCAGACCAGGTAAAGATGGCAGATTTCCTAAAGGGCAATAGTGAACCAGATGGGTTTTTACAACAATGGACAATGGTCATAATCAAACTTTTAATTCCAGATTTTTTTTTTTTACTGAATTCAAATTTCACCTGTTGCTGTGGTGGGATTTGAACCTGGGTCCCCAGAGCATTACCCTGGGTCTCTGGAGTACAAGTCCAATAACCATACTAATATGCCACCCTGTTAGAGTCGTATCTCTCAAGACTGAAATTTTCTTTTACAAAGTGGAAGGATTTGGCATGATCTAGAAATGTGAATGCTAACCTGGGAATTTTTTTTTAAAAGGCCGTAAGTTCACCTTGGAACTGTCAACAAGCAGGCCTCTTCCAAGAAATCACCTGACTTGTATGGTACTTGAGAAGGGGTTTTGCTTGTGTTGAACTGCAAAGCACTTTAATGAAAAGCTGGGTGACAAACAGGCAATCACACGGGAGAGGGTGAAAAAAAGAATCTTAAGTTGTGAACCTGCTTGTTTTGAAGGCAATCTTGTTGAAGAACAGGCTGAGAGAGGAAGGCTACCTTGACTGGCTCCCTCTTTCTACCTTACCTAAAATTGTGTGTGGCTATCAACCTGTAGCCAGAGAACCCTCATCTAGGTCTGCATTTGGATCTGCAAAGCTGAGACCAGTGGTGAGAACTTCCAGGCATCCACCAGGACTCCAGGTTGACGGTGTTGAGACCCTCCGGACCTTATCCTTTTTTTTAATAATACCCATCCTTCATAGCCCATCTCTGCAGAGAGACTTGTCCTTTTTTTGTCTGTGTGCTGGGGAAATTCTTTAGGAAGAGATAGATAGTTATACTTCCCGATTACAACTGTGTGTTAACCAGTGCTTGCAAATTGTTAAAAGAAGTTTTGTTTTTAAAATAAATTAACCATTCTGAGTGTCTGAAAGAAGCCTTGTCAGAGTCTCTTTTCTTCTGGTTATTAGAGGTATAGGTACACAATTTGCCATTTTGGTGAGAAAGTTAAACATTTAAATTAATGGTACAGCCTGTGGAGTAGTGAGGCTTGATGATATGCGCACTCCTCCCATCCCGGTCATTACAATGTGTTTTCAGATTATGTCTCTGAAAGGTTATGTCAAATTTAGCGTGCACACAACACCCAGTTCTAATTCAGCACCACTCTCTCTCGATCCCCTCTACTGCATCTGATTTCTTTTTTTGTGTTCTGTACATCCAACATGCAGTATTCAGTGAGCAGTAATTTCCTCCAATTAAATATTAGGAAGACTAAGTTCATTGGATGGAATTTAAGGCTCTCACCAATATGGAGTTTGGTGGTTGGGGGGGGGGGGGCAATTAATCCGACGAGAGGGTTGCATATGGGGGGACACCCGGACACACACACACACACCCCCCCCCCCAAAACCCCACTTCCTGCCACTGTCCTGAGTCTGTAGCTGGAAGGCCCTTGGGAAACCTCTGCCCCGTCACCAACTGAGGTCCATAAGTGGGCATTTAATGTCCACTTAAGGGTATCAACCTGTCACCACGGGTATTCGCCTAGTGGTGTGGGAGGTGGGGGGCTCACCATGCAGTGAGCCTTAAAAGCAAACCCTGGCAGGGCTGCTTGCAGGCTCGGGTGGGGGGGCGGGGGGGAAGAATCCCTTACACAAAGGCACTTGATGCCTGATCAAGGAACCTGGCATCAGGAAAGGGGCATTCCGCTGAGAGCTACCTTCTGCCCTTGCTGCCAAGCTCCTTCCCCAGTGACACCACCTACTATCACTTGGCTGTGCCTGGGTCCATAGGTCATCCTGGACCTTGGGTGGGTGTCATACCAGCAGCAGCCACCGCCTTCCTGATGGTGCTGCTAAGCGATGAGTTGCTGGCCTCTGGCTGGCAGGACTTCTATTCCAGGGATCCTTAATCCCAGGGAAGGCCAGTTGCTGCCCACTTAACTGTCTGATTGAAACTTAATTTTGCAGGCCTCCCTGAAAAGGCAACACAGTGCTTTCATCGGCTCTCCAACTGGAAGCGGGACTGTTTCCACCACCCCACCCCACCACTGGCTTCCATTAAATACATTGATCTCCAACCACTAATTCCTTCCCCTTAACTGGTCCCAGGTTCGTATTTAACACTAAATGAGATTCTGCCCTCTTCTTCACCAAGGCCAACTATATCTACCTCTGTTTATACCACCTGCCTCCAACTCTGCCTTGACCTATCTGCTCCTGAAACTCTTGTTCATGCTTTTATCTCCATTCAGGATTATTTCAGTGCCAGTTTCCCATTCTCATAAACCTGAAGTCATGAGGCTTTGCATGTATATTAAATAATACCCGGCCATTTACCCATCACCCTTGTGTTTGCTGGTCAGCAACAGCACAGGCCTGCATGCATATTGAATAGCAAAAGCAGCATGCTATATACAGAACCGAGCAATCCCATAAACAACAGATCCGATCAATACTTTGCAGTCCTGCAGCATCCAATCATGAATGTTGGTGGCTGTTAAGCAACTACTGTAACAGTAGGGAAGGGTGTCCATCAACATCCCCATCCTTGATAACGTCAAAGCTCAGCACGTGAGTGTCAAAGGCACAGCTGAACTATTTGTAACCATCTTCCTCCACAAGTACAAAGTTAATAATCCTTCTCTGCCTCCTATTAAAAATATCTCAGAATACACTGGACAGCAAAGACTATAGGTCCTGGTAACATCCTGGCTATAGTGCTGTAGACTTGTACTCTAGAACAAGCCAAGCTGTTTCAGTAGAACTATAGCATCCATAGTGTTGAAAATTGCCCAGGTAGATCCTATCCACAAAAGAAGGACAAATTCAACCCAGCCATTTATTACCCTATTTTAAACACCCCCCCACCCCCGCAACCACCACCACCAGTGAATTGAGGCTACAATGTGCACTGTCTACAGGATGCACTGAAGTAATTTGCCAATGCTTAATTGACAGCACCTCCCAAATGATCCAAACCCCACCATGTAAATGGACAAGGGCAGTGGGAACACACACCATTCCGATTATAACATGTATTACCATTGCTTTGTCACTGTGTCAAAATCCTGGAACTCCTCTCTACCTCAGCGCAGTAGGAATACCTTGACCACGTGGACTGCAGTATTTCAAGAACGTCGCTCACCACCATTTTCTCCAAGGCAACCAGGGATAGACCTTGATCTGGTCTGAATTTCTGAAGTGGCCCAGCAAGCTGCTCAGTTGTACAGTCACTACAATGGGGCACTAAGGATTGGCCAAAAATATGACCTTCCAGAGTGCCCATGTCTCCAAAGCCTTTGTTTTAAAATTGCCAGTTCATGCAGTATCTCATGAAATATAAAACCTGGAATAGGCTGACCCAATGTATTTTGGATCGTGAACAATGTATTCATGGATCATGATTATATATGATCTTTCCTCTTTATAAATATGCTATAATTACTTCACTGCTGATCTTCGGAGAAAGAATATTGTAAACAAATTTTATTTTTCAGTATTGAAGAGCTGGTCTTCTGGCTTCTGTGGACTAACCTATGTTACACTGTTCCTGATTTTCTTGGTTTAATAAACTCATGACTGAATACTTGTTTATATATTTTGCATACTTATCCTGGCATTCACTCATAACTTCTCAAGGACTTGTGCAGCAATTCTCAATCATAAAAAAAATGCGTGCTGGAAATCAAATAGTACGGAAGAAAATGTGGGTAACACTCAGGCCAGGCAACCTGTGTGGAGAGAGAAACAGAGTTAATATTTTAAGCCAAAGATCTTTTGTCAGAAGTCTTTAATAATAAACATTTAAAAAAAAACACTGGATGAATTGTTTCATTAATGTGCTTAGAGAAGGAAATCTGTTGCCTTACCTAATCTGGCCTAAATGTGACTCCAGACCCATGGCAACATAAATGACTCTTACTATCCTGCGAAATGTACCTGCTAGCTACTCAGTTGTGTCAAACCAAATGCAAAATGATAAAGGAATAAAACCAGACAGACCACCTGGAAATGACAAAGGAGAATGCAGCCAATCAACTCCCTAACATCTGGCTAGTTGTGTCATAGACCAGTCAAGCAACAACCCTCATTAAAACCTTTGTTTCCTCTGGACTTGACTATTCCAGTGCTATCCTGGCTGGTCTCCTGCATTCTACCCTCCTTAAATTTGAGATCCAAAACTCTGCTGTCTATGTTTTAACTTGCAGCAAGTCCTATACCCCTATCACCTCGTTGCAAGCATCACCTTGTGTTTAAAATTCTCATCCTTGTTTTTGAATCCCTCCTTGGTCTCTCACCCACCCCCCCAATATCTCTGTAATCTCCTCCAGCATCACAACCCTCAGATATCTGCAATAAAAACAAAGTGCTGGAAAAACTTAACAGGTCTGGCAGCATCTGTGGCGAGAGAGACAGATTTAATGTTTTGAGCTGAATATAACTTCTTCAGAGCTCTGATATCTGTGCTCCTCTTAAGTCTGGCCTCCCTAGTTTTTAATTGCTCCACCATTGCTAGGTGTGCCTTGAGTTGCCTAGGCTCCAAGCTCCTACACCTTTCCTACGCCTCCATCTTTGCACGTCATTTTCTTCCTTTAAGATACTTAAAGCATACCTTTTTGACCAAGTTTTTGGTCATCTGACCTAATTGTCATCCTCGTGGCTTGGTGTCATATAATGCTCTTGTAAAGTACCTTAGGACGCTTCATTACGTTACAGGCACTATGTAAATATTTGTTATTGTTGTGATGAACATGCTCACAGGTCCATACCTTTCAGTTAAAGTTCCAGACAGCACGTCTGCCATTATTGGCTATGTCCTGTCCCATTGGGAGGACAGGCCCACCAGAGGTACCAGCACAGATATACAGTCGGGAGGGTGTGCCCCTAGGAGTGTCAGATATTGATGCTGGACTCCAGATCTCATGGCATCAGGTCAAACATGGGTAAGGAAACCTCTGATGATTCCAATCTACCGCTCTCTCTCAATTGATGAATTACTGCTCCATGTTGAACATCACTTGGAAGGAGCACAGAGGGTAACAAGGGCCTGGAATGTACTCTAGTTATAGGACTTGAATGTTCATTGTCAAGACTGGCTCGGTTGCATGACTACAGACCTAAGCTAGCAGAGTCCTGATGGAAATGGATGCTGGACTGAGTTTGTTGCAAGTTGAGAGAACCAACATGAAGGTCAAACCTAATTTTATTTATACAAAAACAAAACTCTGCAGGTGCTGGAAATCTGAAGTAAAAACAATGTATTTTTTTCCCCTCATCATCCAGTCTTTCATTCCCTCATTTCTCCACCTGTCTCTAATTTGACTTTAATGTGCCCTATTTCCTTTTCCATCATTTGTTCAGTTTCTTTTTCCTCCTTTGTTTCATTGATTAAAGAGTTGGATCATTAGGTATGAGTTTTGAGGTTCCAGATGCCACATTGACATCATTGTGTTATGATCAGTTTTCATTTTTAGCAACTTGCAGCACAAATATCATTCAACGTAAAGCATGAGGTTAATTAATCCAGTTCATAGAGTGTATATGGGACAAAATTTTAGAACCAGGGCACAGGCTATTTTAGACCTGGTAATGTGCAATGAGACATGATTAATCAATAACCTCACCGTAAAGGAGCCGCTTGGTGACAGTGACCATGACGTGATAGAATTTCACGTTCAGTTTGAAGACCATAAGATGTAGGAGCAGAAGTAGGCCATTTGGCCCATCGAGTCTGCCCCACCATTCAGTGAGATCATGGCTGATCTGATAATCTTCAACTCCACTTTCCTGCCTCTTCCCCATAGCTCTTGATTCCCTTATTGATTAAAAATCTATCTATCTCTACCTTGAATATACTTAATGACCCAACCTCCGCAACCCACTGTGGTAAAGAATTCCACAGATTCACCACCCTCAGAGAAGAAATTCCTCCTCATCTCTGTCTTAAATGGGTGACCCCTTACTGAGATTATGCCCTCTGGTCCTAGACTCTCCCACAAGAGGAAACAGACTCTCCGCATCCACCCTGTCAAGCCCCCTAAGAATCTTTTATGTTTGAATAAGGTCACCTCTCATTCTTCTAAACTCCAATGAGTACAGGCCCAACCTACTCAACCTCTCCTCATAAGAAAATTCCTCCATCCCAGGATCAACTGAGTAAACCTTCTCTGGACTGCCTCCAATGCCAGTATATCTTTCCTTAGATAAATGGACCAAAATTGTTCACAGTATACTAGGTGTGGTCTAGCTAGTGCCTTGTATAGTTTTAGCAAGACTTCCCTATTTTTATACTCCATTCCCTTTGAAATAAAGGCCAACATTCTATTTGCTTTCTCTATTACCTGCTGTACTTGTATGTTAGCTTTTTGTGATTCATGCACGAGGACCCCCAAATCCCTCTGTACTGCAGCTTTCTTCAGGCTTTCTCCACTTAAGTGATATTCAGCTCCTCCTCTTCCTGCCAATGTGCATAATCTCTTGTTTTCCCACATTATATTCCATTTGTCAAATTTTTGTCCGCTCACTTAACCTGTCTATACCCCTCTGTAGACTCCTTGTGTCATCCACACCACTTGCCTTCCCACCTATTTTTGTGTCATCTGCAAACTTGGTGATAGTACATTAATTTCCCTCATCCAAGCCATTAATATATATTGTAAATAACTGTGGCCCCAGCACTGATCCCTGTGGCACTCCACTTGTTACCGGTCCTTTACTTTTCCCCAATGGTGGATGTTTAACTAACTGGCTTATAGTTACCTGTTTTTTTGTCTCCCTCCCTTTTTGAATAAGGGTGTTACATCGGCAGTTTTCCAATCCTCTGGGACTTTTTCAGAATCTAAGGATTCTCACCAGTGCATCCACTATTTCTGTAGCTATTTCCTTTAATATCCTAGGATGCAACCCATCAGGTCCAAGGGACTTATCGGCCTTTAGCTCCATCAGTTTCCCCAATACTTTTCCTCTAGTGATAGTTATATTTATTTCCTCCCCTCCTTTTGCCCCTTGATTATTTAGTATTTTTGGAATGTTATTAGTGTCTTCTACAGTGAAGACTGATGCAAAGTATTTATTCAACTCCTCTGCCATTTCCTGGTTCCCCATTATTATTTCCCCAACCATATTCTCTAAGGGGCTTATGTTCACTTTGGCCTCTCTCTTCCTTTTTATATATTTAAAGAAGCTCTTGCTGTCTGTTTTTATATTACTTGCTAGTTTACCCTCAAAGTTCATTTTCTCCCTCTTTATTGTTTTTTTGGTCATCTTTTGTTGTTTTTTAAAACATTCCCAATCCCCTGGCTTGCCACTAATCTTTGCCACATTGTATGTTTTTTTTTCAATTTGACACTATCCTTCACTTCCTTGGTTAACCATGGTTGGTTTACCCCTTCCTAGTATCCTTCTTTCTCACTGGGATATATCTTTGTTGTGAGCCATGAGCTATTTTCTTAAATGTCTGCCATTGTTCAACAACCATCTTTTCTGTTAAACTCCTTTCCTAGTCCACTCCCAGTCAATTCTGCTTTCATTTCTTTGTAATTACCCTTATTTAAGCTTAGCACAGTTGTTTCCAACCAAGGGGGAGATGTGTGTGTCTAAGGCTAGTGTTTAACCTTAAATAAGGGTAACTATAAGACTATGAAGGCAGAGCTGGCCAAAGTGAACTTGAAACTAGGTTTAAAGGCAGGACAGAAGAGTTGCAGTGGCAGACTTTTAAGGAGATATTTAATGACTCTCAGCAAAGATTTATCCAAGTGAGAAAGAAAGAGCCTATGAGAAGGATGCATCATTCATGGCTGATTAAGGAAGTTGAGGATTGTATCAAATTGAAAGAAACAGTGTACAAATCTGGAAAAATTAGTGGTAGGCTAGAAGATTGGTCAGGTTTTAAAAACCAGCAAAGAATGACTTGGAGAAAATAGAGTATGTTAGAAAGCTAGCTAGAAATATAAAAACAAGTAGTAAGACTTTCTACAAGTATTTAAATAGGAAAAGAATAACCAAAGCTGGTGTTGGTCCTCCAGCGAGAGAGTCTGCGGAATTGATAATAGAAAACCAGGAAATAGCGGAGGCATTGGGCAGGTGTTTTGTGTCTATCTTCACTGTAGAAGACTTCAAAAACTTTCTAAAGATACTTGAAAATCAGAGGCAAAAGGAGGGAGGAACTTAAAAAAACAATGACAATCACCACGGAAAAGGTACTGGAAAAACTATTAGATCTAAAGGTTGACAAGTCCCCAGGGTGAGATGGCCCCCACCCTAGTGTCTTTAAAAAAAAAAGTGGCTACAGAGATAGTAGAGGCATTGGTTATGTTCTTCCAAAATTCCTTAGAATCTGGAAAGGTCCCAGCGCATTGGAAATGGCAAATGTAACCTCTTTTCAAGGAAGGAGGGGATACATAGAGCAGGAAACTACAGGCCAATTAGCCTACCATCTATCATAGGAGAATTGCTAGAATCTACTATTAAGGTTTTAGCAGGATACTTAAAATTATAATGTGATTAGGGAGAGTCAACATGGCTTTGTGAAAGGGAAATCATATTTAACTACTTTATTAGAGTTTTTTTGAGAAAGTAACAAGCAAGGTGGATAAAGGGGTACCCATAGATGTAGTGTACCTGGATTTACAAAAGGCATTTGATAAGGTGCCACAGCAAGGATTACTACACAAGTTAGGAACATGTGTAGTGGGGTGGATGGATAAAGGATTGGTTAGCTAACAAGAAACAAAGTAGGGATAAATTAGTTCATTTTGGGTTGGCAAACTGTAACTAGTGGAGTGCCACGGGGTCAGTGCTGATACCTCAACTATTTACAATCAATATCAATGACTTGGATGAAGAGACTGGTAGCTAAATTTGACGCCAAGATAGGTAGGGAAGTAAGTTGTCAAGAGGAGGCAGAGAGTCTGCAAAGGGGTATTGATCGGTTAAGAGAATGGGCAAAAATTTGGCAGTTATTAGAGTATAAACGTAAATTTGTCCACATTTGCAGGAAGAAAAGAAAGGCAGTGTACTTTTTAAATGGAGAAATATTGCACACGCAGTGGCACTGAGGGATCTAGGTGTGCTGGTACATGAATCACAAGTTAGTATATCGGTACGGAAAGTGGTTAGGATGGCAAATGGAATGTTCGCGTTTATTTCAACGGGAATGGATTATGTAAGTTGGGAAATTTTACTGCGACTGTACAAGGTCTTGGTGAGACCACATCTGGAGCAATGTGTATAGTTTTGGTCTCCTTATTTGAAAAAGGATAAAATTGCATTAGAAGCAGTTCAGAGAAGGTTCACTCAAGTAATTCCTGGGATGAAGGGCTTATCTTATGAAGAAGGTTGAAAAGGTTGTGCCTAAACAGCACCCTTTGGAGTTTAGAAGAATGAGAGGTGATCTTATTGAAATATATAAGACCTTGAGGGGACTTAAAGGGTGGATACTGGAAGGATGTTCCCTCTTGTTGGGGAGACTAGAACTAGTGGACACAGTTTAAGAATTAGAGGTTTCCCTTTTAAGACTGAGACTTCCCTTAAGACTTTCCTCACAGTGGGTCATTAGTCTGTGGAATTCTCTTTGCCAGAAAGCAGTGGAGCCTGGGTCAATTTAATACTAAGTTAGATTGTTGATGGACAAGTGAGTCCAGGGTTATGGCGGTTGAGACCACAATCAGATCAGCCATGATCTTATTGCCTGGTGGAGTAGGCTTTAAGGGTTGAATGACCTACTCCTGTTCCTAGCTCCTATGTTCATGATGCTGACCATAAAAGATGAATTCCAGCAATTTCTTGTTTACATTAATAGGTGTGGTTCTATCATAATTAGGATTAGCAAAGATCCAAACAAGGTTTTCACTTGTGGCTCCTTTAGCTACACAGCAGCATGAGATTGTACTTTATTCCCAGTTGGTTTTCTTTCATGCTATCTTATGTTACACCTATTGAACAAAAGTGTCAATTTTCAGTTGGCACATTTGCTTTCCAGCATTCAGTTTACTGAATGCATTTGTTTTCAGATTCCAAAATGCCTTGTTCAGATCTAATGTTGCTGAGCGAGCTAACATGTTCATTGATTTTTTTTTTGTTTTGTGTGGTTTTTTTTGCTGGGAAGTATTCTCTTGAGCAAATTTTCACAATGGTGGCATTCTGTAAGTAAACTGTAGAAACATATATATTTCTTACTTCAACAGTTCTGTGAAGAGTTTAAGGAGAAGTGTCCACATACAGTGCAGTGTGGGCTACGTCTGGCTGAGAAAAACAATACAGGGATTGTCCGCCACTTTGGACTTCAGATACTGGAGCATTCTATCAAGTGAGTGAAATTTTCACTGTGCAACTGCTATTATATAAACCTAATGCCAAAAAATCATAATGTTATTTACAAGATTAAGTAGAACATTGTGCAGCTGTAAATCAAATTTTGTGAATCCTAACTTTTTATTTACATTTTGTGCATTTATTTCAATGAGTTCTCTGATACGTTCAGCTTCCAGCTCAATCCGACTTATGACTGTGGGTTAAATTTTGCAGTCAGTGGCAAAGCAATGGTTCTTGCCCCTGACCTTTGAGAAAGCTGCCCATAAAGATCTAGCGATCCCTGATGTAGACATTCCCTTTCCCGAAGCAGTTTAAATTTAGTGCCAAGCCAAGGTGATTTCCAGGTATGTGGCAGCAGTGATGTCAGTAAGCAGGGTAAGCAGCAAATGACAACTTATTTTTATAGCACCTTTAGCATAATAAAATGTTCCAATGAGTTTCACAGGAGACAAATAGGGCTTAGGGACTAATGTAATTGGGGAATCGAGCCACATGAGATATTGGGTAAGATGAAAAGCTTGGTCAAAGAGGTGGGTTTAAAGAGTGTGTTAAAGCAGGGAATCGAAGGGGAGGCATAGGGAGGGAATTCCAGAGCTTGGGACCTAGGCAGCTGAAGGCACGGCCACCAATGGTGGAGCAATTCAATTTGGGAATGAGAGTACGTAATTAGATGAGCACAGAATCACAAAGTGTTCTCACAGACAGCAACTCAGGAAGTTAACAGCTCATTATCCTTTTAAATTTTCAGTTAGTGAAATAAATGATTGATTGGATTTAAATAGGAACTATATAATTGATATAAACAAAGTTCAACATTTTTTTTATCATAACTTTTAAAATCATAATTTGACATTACACAATATAAAATTACTGATTCAGAGTCAGAGAGGTTGTTTCATAGTAATTATGAAGTTATTATGCCATTATTGAACCAAACAATCCTCATTCATTAAGATGTAACTCTTTTAGAGGATTTTTACAGTAAGACTAATGGTATAAAAAGACAAGTTCTCATCTGATTTTGTTAGGGATTTCACTCTGGGGGGCCTTAAATATGCATGCTCTGCAGGAACATAAAATCACTGTCAGCAAGTTCTGACTTTCCGTGTTAATCTGTACATATGCAGGCTTCCGAAGTTGCTGTCGCTTTCAGTGAAGTAATGATAGCAAACCATTTCATTCTCCAATACCACTCCAAAACTTGGGCCTTGAGTTTCAGGCATGATAGTAATGAGGACAAAGACCAATTCCTTGCCCCTGCATCAAATGCTTATTCGTAGCTGATTTGGATTAAACACTTCCCCTCCCAACCCCCAACCCCACCCCTGGCCATTTTTCTACCACTGCCCACTTCCTTCTCAACTCTGGTTTAGAGTATAGGCTAAACAGAGACTTTTGTTCCATATGTATAGTTATCAATCAGTGAATTTTTCCTTGACCCCATTTTAATTTTTTTTTCAGTGCATGCTGGTGTATGCTGCAATTCTTTGAAAATAGTAATAGTTATAAATGTTCTAATTCTTGTGCAGCAAAATACTGAAGTGTTTTCTCTTTGTAAAATATATTTCAAAAACAGAAAAAATTCCATAGTATTTACAAAATGATGTCGTGAAGATAACTCCTGGCGTTTTTTTAAGGTTTCGCTGGAATGGTATGGTGCACCGTGATAAGGTCCAGCTGAAGAATAGTGTGATGACTCTTCTATCGCGTGTAAGTTGTCTTATTAACTTTCCTGCTTTTCTGACCTCAAACCTCACCACCAACTACATGACATTTACAGTGAAACTTGTGCAAATAGTTGTCTCCCAGTTAATGGATACTTACTGATGGACACAAATAACTAGCATTGTAATAGGTGTAAACTGCACCTTGAAACCATGGACTCTTGTAAATTGCGGATTATGAACACCCTTCAATGCACCAAGTCTGTCAACAACTTAAACACCAGTGGCACAGATAGATATGAGGTGACAGAGAAACTGCCCTCTCTCTGGGTTTGAATGTTTGCATGGCTCTATCCTGGATAGAGGGTTTTTTCTGCCACTGTGGATGCCGGGTAAAGAGACCTCCTTTACATAAATGCCGGGGGGGGGAAGAATTGGGGCTAAGGAGATGCGATGGAGACTGGGAGCTTTGAGGGTAACACAAATTATTTCCCCTCTCCTCTGCTTTTGTTTTCCTCTTTCTCACTTTCTCTCAGGTGGTCTCCTGCTGCTTGGAACTTCTGTAGCAGCTGCTGGCGTAGGGCATAAAACAGACTAAGATTTTCAACTACAGATGACCCAACCTAAGATAAACCCATTAACATTTGTATAAGTCATGTGATCCAATGCTATGCGGTCAGAACTTTGTGTGGTCAAACTTTCAGGAATACCTCCAACCAAAGTTGACAACCTGACTCCATCCTTCTTGATAAATACTGAACACTGCCTAGAATTTCAACTTGTCCCCAAGCAGCAGGAGACATCAGAGAGAAAGTGAGAAAGAGGAAAACAAGAGCAGGGGAGAGGAGAAATCATTTATGTTACCCTCAAAGCTCCCAGTCTCCATCGCATCTCCTGAGCCTCAATTCCGAATTCTGCAATTTCATTGCCCCCCCCCAACAAAGCCCACATTATCTTGTTTCACCCCACCTGGTGATTTCTGCAGGACAATAACTTTTCCCCAAGTTTGTTTGGGATCTGCTAGGTACTCTGGCCCATAGCAATCTTACCATGTACAGCCTGCCAACATAGCAGATCACAAGATCTGCAATGTTTCCTCAATGCAAATGACTCTGGGATGGCAGTGAACTAGGAAATCCAATGAACTAATATCACATGCTGTTGTCAGGGCTCCAGAATCGGGCACAATCCAGAGTCAGGGTAAGATAAAAGACCAATGCTGCAGGCGATATAGCCAATCACAGAATATTTGCTTCCTCCAGTTTACTGTACATACAATGGGCATTTTTCAAATAAAGGGCACCTAAGGCCAGACCCATTGGTGTCTCTAATTTACATGTCTCACTGCAAATAGTTCCTAGAATGTTTGAGAATGGTCTTGAATGAGATTTGTACCATTTTTGAATATTTAGATTATATTTTAGCAGTTAATAAAAACATGGTAATTAGGAACGGGAGTAGGCATTCAACCTTTTTAATCTGCTCTGCCATCCAGTACAATCATGGCTAATCTTTGACCTCAACTCCACCTTTCTGCGCTATTCCAATATCCCTTAATTCCCTTAGCATCCAAACATTTATCTCTTTCTGGCTTGAATATACTGAATGACTGAGCATCCACGGTCCTGTTGGGTAGAGGATTTCAAAATCAATAACCATTTGACTGAAGAAATTTCTCCTCATTCCAGTCATTAGCTGACTCCGTGTTCAAAACTGACCCCTTGTTCTAGACTCCCCAAAGAAAACATCATCCCAACAATTGCCTTATCCAGTACCTTGAGAATTTTTAACGTTTAATTAGATCACCTCTCTTTCTTCTAAGTTCCCAGGAATACGTCTAGTCAACCTTTGTTGTAACTCCCTCCAAGATGGGTTTATCCGTTCTTGGGTAAGGAGACCAAAACTGAACATGCTACTCCAGGTGTGGTCTCACCAACGTTCTGATTTTAGCAAGACTTCCTCACTCTTACATTCTAATCCCTTTGAAATAAAAGTTAAATACACTAATTGCTTTCTAGGTTGTTTACTGTACTTAAAAAAAAAAATCACAAAGTTAACATGCATCAGGGACAGTGAAGGACTTGTTGTGCAGAACCAGCCATAGGTAAGATAGGACATAAAGGGACACCACTTTTGTATCTCTTGTACAGCCCATACATACATGGAGGCAGCAGGCTGAGAGGACGAACCCTGTCATGTTTAGACCGAACCGAGTCTATTGCAAGCCTACCTTCACCGGTCAATATATGCTTTGAGATTCTTACTGTCCCATGCATTTCAGTGCTTCAAACATCAAGTACTTCGGATCACCAATATTTTCTAGTTTCTCACATTTTAAAACATTCTGCTTTCTGTTTTTCCTTCCAAAGTGCATAACTTCACATTTTATTCTTATCTGCTTGATAGTACAGAACTTGAGTATTACTAAAAAAAAAGATTTTTTGTCAAGGCTTTTTGTCTTGCACTCATCAGGACAATTTGCAAGAATACTACATATGGAAGGAACAACAATTTATACTGTATGAGAAGAGTGCTGAGTGGCTGGCAAGTGGACTCTGATAGAGGCGTTACCATGGATAATACACCAGTTGATGGTGACTGACAGTTAATTAACAAGCATTGTTTGAAATTTAAACCAGAGCTTGATTCTGTTTGGTTGAGGCATTGCCCTAAGGAATGAACCAGCAAATGGCTGTCACTTATTTTGTTTAGTTGAAACAGGTGCAATGTGTGTACATGTTTCTTTCAGCAAAGAACAGGGCCCTGTCTATTAACATATGTAGTTTCCAGTACACGCAAATGTGCCACACTGTGAGCCTAACTGACAATCTTAAATTGATTGTCAGCATAATTTTTTAGCACACCGAGGATTATTTAGCAAATGTTATCCAATTGCAGAATCACATCTAATGGTGGACGCTGTTTTGCAAACACGGACTGATTGGGTATGGTCTGTATCTTGCCTGTTGCGAAGTGTGGAAGGGGCATGTTGTTTGATACGATCTGCCAGTTTTTGATCGTTTGATACGATCCGCCAGTCTCTGGTAGGGGCATTACCATGGAGAATGCACTGGTTGTGGTGACTGACAGTTAACTGCCAAGCACTGTTTGAAATTTAAACCAGGCAGCTTGACTCTGGTCAAGGCATTGCCCTGAGGAATGAACCAGCAAATGGCTGTCACTTATTTTGTTAAGCTGAAACAGGCGTAATGGGTGTACATGTTATAAGACCATAAGACATAGGAGCAGAAATTAGGCCATTCGGCCCATCGAGACTGCTCCGCCATTCAATCATGGCTGATAAGTTTCACAACCCCATTCTCCCGCCTTCTCCCCGTAACCTTTGATCCCCTTACCAATCAAGAACCTATCTATCTCGGTCTTAAATACATTCAATGACCTGGCCTCCACAGCCTTCTGTGGCAATGAATTCCATAGATTCACCACTCTCTGGCTAAAGAAGTTTCTCCTCATCTCTGTTCTAAAAGGTCTTCCCTTTACTCTGAGGCTCTGCCTTCGGGTCCTAGTCTCTCCTACTAATGGAAACATCTTCCCCACGTCCACTCTATCCAGGCCTTTCAGTATTCTGTAAGTTTCAATCAGATCCCCCCATATCATTCTAAGCTCCATCGAGTATAGACCCAGAGTCCTCAAACGTTCCTTATATGTTAAGCCTTTCATTCCTGGTATCATTCTCGTGAACCTCCTCTGGACCCTCTCCAGGGCCAGCACATCCTTGCTGAGATACGGGGCCCAAAATTGCTCACAATATTCTAAATGTTGTCTGACCAGAGCCTTATAAAGCCTCAGCAGCACATCCCTGCTTTTATATTCTAGTCCCCTCGAAATAAATGCCAACATTGCATTTGCCTTCCTAACTTTCCTAATGTTCTTTTTGTCTGCAAGGAACAGGGCCATGTGAATTAAAATATGTACATGCAAATGCAACAAACTGCGAGCCCAACTGACCATCTTAAATTGGTTGTCATCGTAATTCTCAGCACACTGAGAATTATTTAGCAAATGTTCTCCAATCATGGAATCACATCTAATGTTGGACACTGTTTTGCAAGCACGGACTGGTTGGGTACAGCCTGTCTCACCCATTGCAAATAGCGCAAGGGGCATGCTGTTTGATGCGATCCACGAGCCTTTGGGATGTACGGCCTTCATACCTTGCATCATGCCAGCACTGAACATACCACATTACTCGTTTATGCGATAGACAGAACATCTTTTTGGCTTGACGGCAGCATCCTGTTAGTTGTAAATACCACTTGTGTTGCCACTGCATTGTAGCAGCGTGAAACAGCTAGCTTCACCCGTTGCTCATATTTTTGAGATACCTTGCCCTTCCAGAGTAATCAGAGGTCGACTGGACACTTTTCAGGGCAGAAAGTGACAACTTTAGGCCCATTCATGAGTTTGCACAATATACAGCGTGAAGTGATCTGATCAGGGCAGCCATTATCCTGCAGGGTGCCTTTGTGTCCTATTTCAGCACCAAGCTTGCATGGTAAGCAAATGGCTTGAGCCCTATTTACGAGGTTGCCGATAAGGCCAATCCTATAAGTGCGTGGGACAGTAAGAATCTCAAAGCATATATTGACCAGTGAAGGTAGGCTTGTGATAGACTGGGTTCGGTCTAAAGATGACAGGGTTCGTCCTCTCAGCCCGCTGCCTCCATGTATGTATGGGCTGTACAAGAGATACAAAAGTGGTGTCCCTTTATGGTCCTATCTTATCTATGACTGGTTCTGCACAACAAGTTGCACTGCAGAAACTCACCAAGGCCCCTTCAGCACCTTTCAAACCCATGACCACTACCATCTAGAAGGACAAAGGCAGCAGATAGATGGGAACACCACCACCTGGAAGCTCCCCTCCAAGCCACTCACCATCCTGACTTTGAAATATATTGCCGTTCCTTCACTGTCACTGGTCAAAATGCTGGAGCTCCCTCCTTAACAGCACTGTGGGTGTATCTACCCCACAAGGACTGCAGTGTTTCCAGAAGGCAGCTCACCACCACCTCGAGGGCAATTAGGGATGGGCAAAAAATTCTGGCCTAGCCAGTGAGGCCCACATCCTGTAAATGAATAAAAAATACTGTACTTAGGTTCTGTAGGATCTGCCTTATCAGAAAAAAATAAATATTAACACATTATACCTTCTAAGTTACAATATGTTAGATTGTTAAATTACATTAGGAAATGAAACAGCTTTTTTATATTTTTAAACTTATCGTATTTTGAAAGAAAACTAACTTTCCACTTACAATGGCGAGTCAGGGAGCTGGAGGTTCAGAGAGAGGGTGGATTGGGGAGGGGGTTGAGGCTGCAAATCTGACGTCAGGAAGCAAGGAGAGGCTGCAACTCAGAGGTGGGGAAGCCGCTCCGAAATGTCGTCAATTAGGTCACGCAGGAAACAATGTTAAAACGCATCTTGTGATATTTAACATGATTACAGGCCCCATTATACCAGCGTTAGGGAGAAACAATGTCAAACGGGGCAACGTTAAACGAGGACTTATTGTACAACCCCTTTATCTAATCTGGCAGTTACAACCTCAAAAAAAAAATACCCAACACATTTGCCAAAACACCATTTCATTACCATATCCTTAATAATAGATTGCAGCCAGTACTTTTCCTACTGTTGATGTCAAACTAACTGGTCTATAGTAATATAATAAAAGCAAAAAACTGCGGATGCTGGAAATCCAAAATAAAAATACCTGGAAAAACTCAGCAGGTCTGACAGCATTTGCAGAGAGGAACACAGTTAACATTTCGAGTCCGTATGACTCTTCAACAGAACTAAGGAAAAATAGAAGAGAGGTCTATAACTGGTCTATAGTTCCTTGTTTTCTCACTTCCCATTCTTTCTTGAATAGCATGGTAATGATTGCTACCTTCTAATCCCTGGGAACTGTTTTAGAATCTATAACTCTGGTGGAATGTATCTTATTATTTCTAGTTACCTCTTTTAAATCTAGGATGCAGGCCATCAAATCCAGAAGTCCCATTAATTTCAGTAATACTATTCCTTAACTAAGAATAACACCCTTTATTGGAGGTGGCAGTGTTCTGCTTTTCTTTACCCGCCATTGTAACAAAACAAAACTTGCATTTATATAGCACCTTTAAGGTAGTAATATGTTCTAAGGCACTTCACAGGGCTATTACACAAAATTTGTTACGATTACTTACCTGCAGTATGCTGCTAGGGGTACCAGCAACTCTCGGATGAAGGTATTAATGAAAGTGGTTTCTAATGTTGTTCCTTGACCTGTCATGTTCTTTATTTATGCCAGATTCAGACTTCAAACAACTTGGGTGTTTATCTTTGCTAAACAGAAAGATTGACTCAATAGATTTATCTCCAATACAGAGTTATGTAAAGTGATGTTCAGCCTAGGGTGACTATTCACTTTATCTCGATTCCTGCAGCTTCCGTATTCCTTTTTCCACAAGATTCTGTAACAGCAGCAAATGGGAGTTAATTCATTGCTGTATAAAGGAATGATGGCCTCTTTGTTTCTTGGGGACCTATAAGTGGCATTCCATGTAGATTTTAGGCTCCTGATACATGAAAGATATAAGGCTCCGAGGTGATTCTCTGATTCTACAGAGTCTCTATGCCCAGAGCCAGGGCAATGACTGTTCCAAAAAAGCTTCACTGCTGAGGGCCGGTCAGCTTAATGGAGAACATTCTTGTTACATTTCAAGTTGACTTTTGTTGGTGCTGGGCTGGTTTCTGTTGGTAAGTACCTATGATTTCCATAAATGCCAATCAGTGGGTTCTGCAACTGGCAGTGTGTATCAGCAGGTGACATGAATGATTAGTTTCCCTTCAGTTTAAAAAAAAATAAAATTTTTGGAGTCAGTTTGACAGAGTGGATTTGAAGATTATTTATCCGGTATTCAAATGACTGAGATATTATAATCAGTATATGTACTTTAGAAGGGAGAAGCTGCAATATTTGTTTTCATGAGCATGTGACTTTTTGATATTGTGCAAAAATTAAGTTTTCCCTTGATAAGTCTGTTTTCCTGCTTAACATATGACTGCAGTTCTAGTTAAACACATAGATGCGTTTTCTAAAGTCTGTATAGATTTGAAAGGAATTGTTGGTCAAACATTTCTTCTGTATCCTCAGGGTACTCATAACATTATGGTGGAAGAGGCTTACATTAAAGATGCACTTTCCCGCATTGTGGTAGAAATGATTAAGCGCGAGTGGCCACAGCAGTGGCCAGATATGCTAAATGAAATGGATAAACTAACTGCCATGGGGGTAAGTCCAAATCTACCATTAATAGATACTCCAAAGTGAATGTGTTCTTTTGCAACAGTTTGTGTAAGTTCTATGCTGTTAATGTTTCCATGCAAATCCAACTTTCCCTTCTCTTCTGTTTCTCACTTTATCTATACACAGTTTTTTTTTATTCATTGGATGTGGGTGTCATTGGCTGGGCCAGCATTTATTGCCCATCCCTAATTGCCCTTGAGAACTGAATGGCTTGCTAGGCCATTTCAGAAGGCATTTAAGAGTCAACCACATTATTGTGGGTCTGAAGTCACATGTAGGCCAGGTAAGGATGGCAGATTTCTTTCCATAAAGGACATTAGTGAACCAGATGGGTTTTTACGACAATCGACAATGGTTTCAATTCCAGATTTTTCATTGAATTCAAATTTCACCATCTGACTGGTGGGATTCGAACCCAGGTCCCCAGAGAATTACTCTGGGTATCTGGAGTACTAGTCCAGTGATAATACCACTACGCCACCATCTCCCCTACAGTTACATAGAATGTATAGAACAGAAGCAGGCCAATCAGTCCATGCTGGTGTTTATGCTCCACTTGTGTCTATCCTTCACCCTTCTTCGCCTAACTCGTTGAGTATAATCCTCTGTTCCCTTATCCCTCCTATGCTTATCTGAACTCCCCTTCAATGTAACCAAAGTGTTCACGTCAACCACTTCCTGTGGCAGTGACACATTCTCACCAGTTTTTGAGTAAAGTTGTTCCTTCTGCATTCCCTGTTTGGTTTCTTGGTGACTAATTAATATCACTGTTCTCTAATTTTTCTCTATCTCACAAGTGGAAACACTGCATCTACTCTATAAAAATGTTTCAGAATTGTAAAGACATCTATTAGGCCACCCCAAACTTTTTCTTCTCATTAGAAAAGAAACCTGTTCATCCTTTGCTGAGTTTTTTTATTTTTGCTAAACATTTCATTCTGCAGCAAAATAATTGGCGGTGTATAAGATGTAATTAGTGGTGGTGTACATGCTATATCCCATGAAGTAGCTGGAAAATTACAACTTAAGAAACAAGTTAGGTTGTAACCCCTTCATATGTTGTTACTATCATTAAATAAGTGAAGAAAATAAATTGGATTTAAATATTTCTGATATTCCTTGGTATGCAAGTTTGCAAATCATCAACACATTTGGTATCTGTTTTTTGTAATTATCTCCATGAAATAGCCTGTCAGCGATTGTATACTATCTGTAGGTGATTTAACTTTTTCATTATTTTAGGAGACACAAACTGAGCTGGTGATGTTAATCCTTCTGCGCCTGGTGGAAGATGTGGTGACTTTCCAGACCATACCTGCACAGCGTCGTAAGGACATCCAGCATGCACTGACTCAAAACATGATGCAGCTCTTCAGTTTTCTCTTGGACATCTTGCAGGAGCACACTCAGAGCTACAAACAACTGGTAATTACTGTATATCTGATTATAACTGCTAATTCTGGAAGAATTCCATCAACAAGTGAATTTCATAAGTTGCCTCCAAATAACTGACAAATGAGAAATGTGCCAGGTTTATTTTCTAGTCTTTCCCGAGATAACTAATGTGAACTAGCAGTTCATCTCAGCCTGTTAAGGTAGGGAAGGAGCACCAGACAGGCAAGCCTGCTGCTCTTGATCCCTAAGAATTCAACTGCAAAGTACATGCCTTCAGATAAGTACAGGATTGGGCTACCTGTGGTATGACTGAACAGCTTTTTGACTACTACTGTGCAAGTACTTCCATGGAGTAACCACTTGAGCAAGATACTGTGGAGTGCTTCTGGCACGTGTGGACTTCTGTTGATAAGAGTCAGTGCCTTTGGGGAATGAGAACTGAAGTAAATATAGATTATTCATACTTTAAGAATGTCTCAGACCTGATGCATGATGCATTGAATGTATAACGTAATAGCTATTCATCTGTAACTCTTCGGGTGATTTATCATTTGTAGTGATCCTGTTGCACCATTAATTCTGTTTGTTTGTTATTGCATGAGATTGTGGGATATCCAGCATTTTGAAGATTAACTGCTTCTATCCACTTGTCCATGAAAACTGCAAATCCATGGTCTTAGTCATTTGCTCCTGGTTTAGTAGCCATTGCTTAATTTTTGACTTGTGGGGGAGTCGAGGGTTACGGTGGCAGGCAGGAAAGTGGAGTTAAGGCTATAATCAGATCAGCCCATGATTTTATTGAATGGCAGAGAAGGCTTGGGGGTCAAATAGCCTCCTACTGTTCCTATTTCTTATGTTGGCCTTTTGCAAAATATCCATTTTCTAACTTCTTTCTTTTAATTTCCTGCAGAAAGCAGATAGCACTCAAGAAAATAAGGTGGGTTTGCATTTACATTATTTCTTCTATTAGTGCTGTTTTTTTAAGAGCTTCTTGAAGGTCCTGCATATTTTACCAAATAGTTGAATGCAATTTTGCAATTAATTTTCTAGCTGAAATGTTGTGCAGAGGACAGTTGGTGGGGTTGGGGGTAGAATATTAGCATGGATAGAAGATTGGCTAATTAATAGAAGACAGAGTTGGGATAAGGGGGGCATTTTCAGGATGGCAACCTGTGGAGTGCCACAGGGATCAGTGCTGGGACCTCAGTTATTTACAATATATATTAATGACTTGGATGAGGGAAGTGAATGTACTAACGCCAAGTGGTGAGGATGACGCAGAGTCTACAGAGGGATATAGACAGGTTAAACGAGTGGGCAAAAACTTGGCAGATGGAATATAATGTGGGAAAATGTGAGGTTATGCACTTTGGCAGGAAAAATAGAGGAGCTGAATATTATTTAAATGGAGAAAGACTGCAGAAACTTCAGCACAGAGGGATTTGGGGGTCCTCGTGCATGAATCCCAAAAAGCTAATATATAAGTTCAGCAGGTAATAAGGAAGGCAAATGGAATGTTGGCCTTTATTTGAAAGGAAATGGAGTATAAAAATAGGGGGAAGTTTTGCTAAAACTATACAAGGCACTAAGTAGACCACACCTAGAATACCGTGAACAAATTTGGTCCTTTTATCTAAGGAAAGGTATACTGGCACTGGAGGCAGTCCAGAGAAGGTTCACTAGGTTGATCCTGGGGTATGGAGGGATTTTCTTATGCAGAGAGGTTGAGTTGGTTGAGCCTGTACTCACTGGAGTTTAGAAGAATGAGAGGCGACCTAATTGAAACATATAAAATTCTTAGGGGGCTTGACAGGTTAGATGCTGAGAGGTTTTTTCCCCTTGAGGGAGAGTCTAGGACCAGAGGGCATAATCTCAGAGTGAGGAGAGTTACTCAGAATAATCTCGCCCATTTAAGACAGAGATGAGGAGGAATTTCATCTGAGGGAAGAGAATCTGTGGAATTCTTTACCTCAGAGGACTGTAGAGTCTGGGTCGTTAAGAATATTCAAAGCTGATAAATAGATTTTTAATCAGTAAGGGAATCCATGGTTATGGGGAAAAGACAGGAAAGTGGAATTGAGGTTTATCAGATTAGCCATAATCTCATTGAATGGCGGAGCAGACTCGATGGACCAAATGGCTTACTTCTGCTCCTACGTCTTTGGGGTTGCTATTATGTCAATTTTATGCTGTTTTCCCCTCTGTTGCTTAAAGGAGCATTGCTAGAAATCTGGTTACTGCTCCTTTAATTTAGCAGTGCCAAATGTAATATTGGGTGTAAATAATCCTTTAACAATACATTGTATGCAGTTTTTAAATGTCTCTATAGATTTAAAAAATGCTGAATAAACAATGTGTTTTAATATATGAGCACTTGGTTGCTGATTTTTCTAAACCATAAAATTATTTCTCTTAGGCCAAGGCACACTGTCGTGTTGCAGTAGCAACTCTCAATACGCTGGCTGGATATGTGGACTGGGTTGCGTTGCACCACATTACAGCTGATAGCTGCAAGCTACTTGAGGTGCTGTGCATGTTACTAACTGAACCAGAATTGCAGCTTGAGGCAGCAGAGTGTCTGCTCATTGCCATCAGCAGAAAGGTAATACCTTCTAGCAAAAGATAAATGGTTAATTTTTCAAAATTAAACAGTTTTAGGCTGGGAACTTGGAGACCTAGTTTAAACCACAAATAGAATCCACTTCTAATGATTTCAAGCTTTTTTTGGTAATGTTTGAAGTAATTAAAATGAGATTATTAATAGTCGTTTGGTAGTACAGAACTTGAGTATCGCTGAAAGAAGACATTTTGTCGAAGCTTTTTATCTTGTACTCATCATGACAATTGCAAGAATACCAATGTTGGGGGAGGCACAGTGTGGCACATTTGCGTGTACTGGAAGCTACATATATTAATACACAGAGCCCTGTTCTTTGGAGACAGAACATGTACAAACATTGTGCCTGTTTCAGCTAAACAAAATAAGAGCTAGCCATTCACCAGTTCATTCCTCAGGGCAACGTCTTGACCAATTGGAATCAAGCAATTTCAAATTTCAATGAAATTTCAAACAATGTCAGTCACCATTAATTGGTGCATTCTCCATGACAGCGCCTCTGCCAGTCAGTGTCCACTTGCCAACCAATCAACACCATCTTCTCATACAATAAAAAGTTGTTGCTTCCTCTGACATTGATTATCCTGATGTGTGCAAGATGAAAAGCTTTGACATAATGTCTATTTTCAGCAATACTTAAAATAGTTATATTAAAATTGCACAGAATGTTTTCATAGTTGTATTGGAATCTAGTAAAATGATTTAACATGGATAGACTAATCAAATTTAATTTGCAGTCAAGATTTATAATGGCACACATTGGGTGAGCAGGAGTTGAGGGTTACATCATTTTAAATATGTAGATCAATCTTGTAGTGTCAGTACTCTCATGGCTCTTTTGTACTGTAGTTTGCAAGCTGAATATACCTTTTAATTTAGCCTGTGGATACTCTGCAACTGTCCAGGTGCTGCTGACAGTCTAACAGATAACTTACATTTCATTAAAAGTGTAGGTGCTTTACCCGTAGTTCTGCTCAGTTATGATAACTTTGGCAGCCATAGCCAGGATTTTTCAGAAGGCGGATTTTCTCTTCCTGCCATCTGAGGAGTCGGTGGTGAGCACATTGCTGCCAATACTTGGCTGCCCTGCAGCTGTTTAATGCTCCAACAAACATTAATTGGCTGGAGGTGGGACTTCACACCCCACCCCGCCCCTCAACTTGGGAGGAAGAGCTGCTGGCCAATCTGATTGGCCAGTAATTTTCTAGTCCCAGCAGTACCAGAAGCGACAGTGGACAGCACTAGAACTACAAGCAGACCCAAAAGTCCCAAGTCCCAGGAGTCCAGGACCAGGTAAGTGTGGGGCCTCAGGAAGGGGAGGTGAGGCCTGGGGTTGGAGGGGGTAGTTGTGGGGCAAAGGGGGTTTAGGGGTATTGGTGGTGAGGCCAAGTGGGGGAGGAAGCACCCACAGGGGCTAGACCTTTTGGAGGGGGGTGGTGTCCAAAGTTGAAAGCAGGCTGCTGATGAAGGTGCCTCCCTTTTCCCACCTGGGGCCTGAGCAGTGTCACTTTTTGGGCTTCCCCCATGCCATTGAACTCTTCCCATCACCCTGGAAATTGAAGTTGGGTTGGAAATGGCCATTAAGTGGTCATTATTTGGCCAGTTAAGGCCTCAATTGGGGGAAGGGCTTAGGCCTCACCCATCCCACAATAAATTGCAGAGAGGTTGGGATGGGCGAGAGCTGAGTGGGAAGGCCATCCGAAAATTTTACGGTCACCTTTCCCACTGCTCCACTTCTCCCAGCCTACTGACTTGCCAGTGGGTAATTTAAAATTCTGTGTCATGAGTGTGACCCTAATATTTAACTATATCTGATCAAAAGTAGATTGTTTTAATTTATTTCGGGTTAAATTTTCTTTGAAGCTTCTTAAATTGCCCTTTGTAACAGGATTTTCTATAGAAGTCTGATTGAAATTCCTAATGCAAGTTATATAGTTGATTTTATAATGAATTTTCTTATCAGTTTTCTTCCCTTTTTTATTCATATTCTATTTACTTTGTATAGAAGATAGAGGCCTGGACTTATCTCAAAATTCTAATAAATCCAGGCTGAATTGCCTCTATTTTCTTCACTTATTAGGGTAAGCTGGAGGATCGTAAGCCTCTCCTGGTCCTCTTTAGCGATGCTGCCATGCACTGCATTTTGTCAGCTGCACAGTAAGTGTTTATTTTCCATCTGGTCAGAGATAGGATGTTAATTTCTTAAATTCAATTACTCAACTTGACAAACTTCATTTGCTTTTGAGCAAATTGTATATTGACTAAATTATCATCATTAGCCTTTTGTATTTAAGAGGTCTTGAATGGATAGAAAAATCAAAATCATATATTGGAAATTGATATATTAGATTCTGTACTTGAAAATAAACAGTAATATTTTGAGCATGGAAACTTCCTTTTCAAAACAGGTGGGGCAGAATAAATCTGCTTAATTGCAAGCCAATCAGTCATAATGTCTGTGGTTGTGGTGGGAAAGTTACTACTAGAGACCATTGTTAAAGTTGAAATGAATTCTCATTTTGAAAGCATGGTTCCTCGAGGGATAGCCAGCACTCATTTGCTAATGGCAAATTGTGTCTGATTAACCTGATTAAATTCATTGAAGTAGCAGAGGTACAGTGATGATAGTGAAGTGGGTGCTGTATATATGGAATTCCAAAAGGTATTTTATGTAGTGTCTCATAACAGACTTATTTGGAAATTGGATGAAAATGGTATTAAAGGGAAGTACTAACTTGGGCAAGTAAGTAACAACGGATAGGAGACAGTGGGCAAAGCTGAACGAATGCTTTTCTCACTGGAGAGAGATATGCGGTGGGGTCTCCCCCAGGGTTGATGTTAGGTCCATTGTTTTTCTTGTATGTAAATGACCTCTAAAGAGCACAATTTTGAAGGTCATTGATGATACTTAAGAAAGAAATAAGACACGAACGACAGTGCATAAGAAATGAGAGCAAGATTAAGTCATAATACCCCTCGATGCATAATTGACCACAAGGAAAATAGTCAAGCTATAGACTCCAGGAGGAAATAGACTAGCAATGAAAACAGAAACAAATGCCAGGATTTTCCCCTCGGTGATTTGGGGGCGGGGCCCGCTCGCTGAGGGGAAAATGATGTGGGATGACTTCGGGAGGAATCCCCGACGTCTTCCCAGTCCATTTAATTTTTAGGAAGGCGGGCGGAAGGCAGCTGTCCGCCCACCGACCTGTCAATGGCCAATTGAGGCCATTGACAGGCTAATTAAGATAATTAAAGACCTGCCCGTCCAACCTTAAGGCTGGCGGGCAGGCCAGGAGCCCCAGCGGGCTTCTGATAATTCATGAAACTTCATCCACTGGTGGGATGAAGTTTCATGTCCGTATTGTAAAAAATTAATAAAGTGTATGTGTTCTTTATTAACATGTCCCATCTTGTGTGACATTGTCACATGAGGGGGACATGTTAATAATTTTTTAATCTTTCTATTTTTAATGTTTTTGACACAATCAGTATTAGAACCATAGAACCATAGAAAAGTTACAGCACAGAAGGAGGCCATTCGGCTCATCTTGTCCATGCCAGCCCGAGGACACCCAGGTGCCCTTTCTAATCCCACCTTCCTGCACCCGGCCCATAGCCCTGCAGCTTACAGCACTTTAGTTGCAGATCCAGGTACTTTTTAAAAGAGTTTAAAGTTTCTGCCTCTACCACCAACTTGGGCAGCGAATTCCAGACACCCACTACCCTCTGCGTAAAAAAAGTTCTTCCTCATGTCCCTCCTACATCTTCTGCCACTTATCTTGAATCTATGTCCCCTGGTTCTAGAATTCTCCATCAAGGGAAACAATTTTATCCTGTCCACTCTATCTATTCCCCATATAATTTTGTACACCTCAATCAAGTCACCTCTCAGCCTTCTTTGTTCCAAGGAAAATAACCCCAACCTATCCAATCTCTCCTCGTAGCTACTCTTTTCTAACCCTGGCAACATTCTTGTAAACCTCCTCTGCCTCAGGGAGAAGTGCGCTCTTTCGCACGCATGCTTTGACAGATGGGGAATCCCCAACCCCCCCGTACAGGAAGCGCATAGCGCTTCTCATCGGGGATGTCGCTGGGCGGGCCTTAATTGGCCCGCCCACTTAAAATGCCGGCGGGCCCCGTTTCAGTGGCAGGGGGTCGGCTGCCCGCCCACTGCCAAGCCGATGGGGCCTGCCCGCCATCCAAAGGCAAGATTCTGCCCAAAGAAATCATGCTAAACCTTTACAAATCACTGTTTCAGCCTCAGCTGAAGTGTTGTGCTCCATTCTGGGCGCCATGCTTCAGGCAGATTGTTTAGGTACCAGAGAGGATATAGAGGAAGTTTAACAATGGTACTAAGGATGAAGGATTTGAGTTATGTAGAGAGAGATTGGAGAAGTTGGGATTGTTCTCGCTAGAGCAGAGAAAGTTAAAGGGAGACAGCAGAGGGAGTTTTTGATAGAGCAAGTTGGGAGAAACTGTTTTCTCTAGCAGGTGGGTTGCTAACCAGTGGTCATAGATTTAAAATGATAGGCAAAAGAACTAGAGGGAAAATGATAAATTTTTATATGCAGTGGGCTACTAAATTCTGGAACTACCAAAAAAGGCATTGGAATCGGATTCCAGAGGGGAAAAAAGGCAATTGGATATGCACTTGAGGACAACTAATTTCCAATATTATGGGGAAAAGCTGTGGTGAGGAACTAAATTGCACAGCTGTTTAAAATATCCAGAAGGTGCAGCATAGGCCCAATGGGCTCGTCTCCTGCTCTGTAAGATTATATTCTATGGAATGCTGTTGAAACGGCTTTGTTACCTATCAGGAAAGATTGAAAATTCCATATTTCTTATTACAGGACAGCTCATGGAGCAGGGCTTGTGGAACAGCACTACATGTTTCTAAAGAGGCTTTGTCAAGTACTTACAGCCCTAGGTGGACAGCTAACTGCACTGTGGGTATGTTGAGCATATAAGCATCCTTTCTGTCTGTTTTAATGGTAGCATCTTTCTAAGTCATTGCCTTGATTTACAATAGAATGTATTTGTGTAGTCACAGTAGGATATGTGTTTTTACAAAGATAAAAACTGGTGAAGCATAGCATTAAGTTAACATTTGTGGAGAGAACACAAGGGTTTTCAATTTAACCCTCATCAGACTATTTTCTCCAGAGATGCTAATTGACCTGTTCTATGTTTCTACCATTTTGTGTCCGATTATATTTGCTGTATTTTCTTTTTCTCTTATATTTGATTTTAGGGTGGTCATAAGCCTAATGGATATGTAAAGCTCTGCATAACTGTGAGGTTTCCATTCAACCTTACACCTAGTGGATTTACATGTTAAACTGCTAGATTTTCTGAACTCATGGTTGTAGAGTAATTTTACATTAGAATAAAATTGGTGCTGATTCTGTGGTCCTGCCAATATATTTTTTGTATCTAATTGAAACTGTGTCTCTCTCTCAACATAACATCTTTTAAAAGATATATAACTTAGATTTGATACTTCCGTTGAATTCAGGATTGCAAATAATTTTTTTGTAAATATTTAATTGATCAGACTAACTTTTAGGTCGTATTTGTGGTAGGTGAAAAGGTGGAAACAAAGTTTTAAAAAAAATTTTGTTTCAAAGTCTGCTGAAAAAGCCTATAAAATGGGCAAAAAAAAACAAGCATTCTTAATTTTGTAATAATCATCTACAAGTTGTGGGTCATGAAATAATTAAACTGCCTTTTGTGCTTGTGTTTCTTACCGTATTCAGTTAGTGTCAGAAAACCAAGCAAATTTTATTTGAATATCCTTATAATTAATATCCTTAATAAGTAGATCATGTTGTCATATCTACCCCTCTATGACAATGAAAGATGAATTTAACTTGTACATGATTTACCTTTATGTTTTTAGAATGCATGTATGCCAAAATTGAACTGAGATTTTTTTTCAGGGTAGTGATAAAGATGTTGGCCAACCTCCTAATTTCAACAAATATTTACAAGCATTCTTGGCTTTCACCAATCACCCTAGTCAGGTAATTTGTTTATTTTTTAAGTTGATTGTGTGTGATGCAACTTCCTAACAGTAATGAGTGTTTGAATGTGCACCATGCATGAGTGCAATTTGTATGCTGTTGCCTTGAATTCATGTGTAGTAGTAATATATAAAAAAAATAAATAGCCTGGATTCAGTAACTCAATGCAAATTATAAAAAAAGAATTTGCAAATGATACAAAAAGGGGAATAAAATCAGATGGTACAGCTCAGAAATGAGAGTATGTTGGATAATGCATGTAAGTGAACAGTGCAGTTGAGCTAACTATGATGTATAACGCACAAGGAAGAAAAATAGGTGACATCCGTATTTTATGAATGGTGTTGAAATAGCTGCAAGCGAAGTTGGGACATAGGAATCTAAAACTTGATGTTAAACATGCCCAATTATTACAACACCACATCAATTAGGAGTTAATATTTGGTTAACTGTTTAGCCAAACCTATAGAAGTCCGAAGAGATAATATCAAACTGTACAGTGCTCTGGTCCAATTGCTTTTTGTCATAAACACTTGGAAGCATTGTAGAGAAGAACCATGAAGCTGATCCTTATTGTTGGGTGTTTTAAGTTTGAGGAAAGAGGGAAGTACTTTATCTTGGAATGAACATGTGTGAGTAGTCATCTTGCAGCAATATCTAAGATTAAGAGGTAGAGAGTCCAAAATATTACTAAAATGTAAACAAAGTCTGTTATTAGGAGGCATGGGCTCAAACTAGTAAATGACTGATACCAGGAACCCTTCATACCAATGATCCATGTGTGGAATAAACTTCAAATGTCGAAACAATTAGGTGCTACAATGTTAAATTTCTGTATGAATTAGGAGCCACTGAATAGCCTTCCTGATCTGTGATTATCCTGTAATGTCCTAAATTGATTGTCTGCTCTTTAGTCCAGTTGCCATAAAATCCAAGTCAGACCTGCTGAGTTTTTCCAGGTATTTTTGTTTTTGTTTTGGATTTCCAGCATCCACAGTTTTTTGCTTTTATCTAAGTCTTTCCATGTTTTGAGGTAGGAAGGAGACATGAGTACAGAGCAGGTGCAGATTGGTGAGCTATCATTGAATGTTCTAGCAAACAAAAAAAAGCCAATATGAATGCTTCTGGCCAAGAGTTAGGCAGGATGGCAGTGGATGGGGTGGGATTGGAAGAAAGGGTGGCTTCAGAATTAACCACTTATTTCAAATTTTTCTTTTGTCCAGTATTTAAGATCTTCAACCCAGATAGCTTGGTGCTCATTTTTAAGACATGAGCATGTCTCTAAGGACTCGGTATTGCTGGAGGTCATTCCACAATTGTTGCATGCAACAATGGCTAATCTTCTGAAGGTATGTGGACTTGGGCATTTCTTCTGCAGACTTTCTCCCTTGAGTAGTGGTGATTTCATTCAGGCAGTTTATATCTCATTTATCAATTTGAAGGCAGCACTGACTTGGGTGGCAAAGCAATAATCAACAAGGTGCTGCTATTGCATTAGGAAGGTTTGAGAGTTGCCAAAGTAGGAACTTCTACAAGTTCCTGGAAGTAAGACTATCACTGATAGTAAGCCAAACACTCCCTTCAGAGGCAGCTGTGTTTTCTGGTCATTGGTTACAGAGTGGATCAGCAGTAATTTTGATTTAGTGAAATGTCCTTGGTCACTTGGAAAGTTTAACTTGATGGCACGAAAAATAAGTTATCTTTCGGTTATGGAAGCCATCTTGCAGTATGGAGACATTTGCTAAAGTAATGCAAAGGCAAGCTGAATCATTTCCTTCTGAGTCCCTAAGGAGAGTCATATTGGACTCGAAACATCAACTGTTTCTCTCCACAGATACTGCCAGATCTAGAGTTTTTCCAGAATTTTCTGTTTTTATTCCTTCAGGTGTAAGCCTTTTTTAACTGGGAACGTGCAAATCCCATCCTAAACTGAGAAGCATCGAGGCCAATTGTAGTGTTCTACTTCTGCTTGCCACCTCAGTATGATTGTATGGCCCACTATAATACTAAGTTATATATTTGTGCGTTGAACTTCTATGGTTAACGCAATAATTTCCTTTTTAAGGGCTTGTCTGAATTCACCTGCTTTTTCATAACGTTAATTGGATCTAAATTTAGTGTAGTTGGAAATTCATGACAAGAAATTGCACATAGAATTTTTTTAACTGACCTTTCTTCTGACTAGGTTGGATTTCCTTCCAAGAGTGACAGTCCAAGTTGTGAATATTCTCGTGTGGACTTTGACAATGATGAAGACTTCAATGCATTTTTCAATTGTAAGTTCTGTGCTGTTATATTAATACATCAAAGCATATCAAATTCCATTTTTTAACAGAAGAACTGTGATTCTAATCCTTTTAAACAGTCAGCCATTAATTATAAGATTCCAATAGTTCAAGTATGTTTGTTTCTATCTTTGTGCTTGCTGAAGTGGTGGTCTGCTCTAGATAAGCGTAACGTTTTGATTCCAATTTACCCAATTGATGATAGTGAATTTGCAATTGGATTTATAAGATCAGTATACTACTTTTAATAGCATATTGAAGCACTTTGAATGAAAAGTTTTGTTTATGCAGGTTAACTTTTTATATTTTGCAGCATTCAGAGCTCAGCAAGGAGAGACCATTAGACTCTCTTGTCGTCTGTCACCGATGACTGGATTCGGCATGGCTTCTGAGGCACTGCAGTATCAGCTTACGGCAGTCATTGATGTTGGCCCAACTATGTGTAAGCTGTTAAGCATTCTGTTTCTATTTAAGTTATTCAGATGTTTACACCTATTATATACTGAGGCAAATACTGAGCAAATTCAAATTCATTATTCAAATGATGGTGCAACATATGCTATTGGTTATTGTGTCTGACTCAAAATTACTTGCCTGATTATAAATGAGTTGGAAAAAATTACACGTATGCAAATTGTAGACTCTTCTGTTTTTAAACAGGACTATGTATTTCTGCTGTGATTTTTGAAATTGTTCTGATCAATTTGTTTAAGCTACTTTATGAAGCTCACACACTTCCCGTGTTAGTTTTGTCCTGAAAGTATAACAATTCTTATAATATTATTGTGATTTATTGTAAAAGTAGGTTAAAAGTGGGGTTTAGATAGTTTGTGCGTGTGTGGGATTTCACTGAATTGGAGACAGCTGGCCTGGAGGCTTTGAATCATCAAAAAGAAACTAGGTTTGAAATGTTAACTATGTAAACATGGCCAAAGTCTTAGAATGTAATGTGAGGAGAATTTGCATTTTTGGATAAATCAGGGCAGTTTGAATTTCAGAGATGGTAAGATGTTTATACCTAGCCAGAGAAGCTAGGCCAAGCAGTGTGCCAATCAGCGTGTTTATTTTTCCCAAAGGTTACTAACAATATTAGCACCATGAAAAGATTTATATTATGAGAAAGGTAACATTCCAAAGAGACATGGGACAATGGAATTTGCATTAAAAGGGAGAAACATGTATAAGTGAGGCTGTGTGTCAGGGAAGGCATTGTAAGATCTCCCAGAAGTGTGAGAAGCCTCCAGTATTTGTACATTAAGTCTCAGGTCTACAGAAACCGGAACTGGGAAAAGCCACTTTGAATTTTACTGTCCAGAGCATTGTGTTGACTTGCCTGGACCTGTTTAAAATCTATTTTTTAACTGTTGCCTTAATGGAGGTGTAACAGGAAGATTAGTTAGGGGCTTTAGGAGTTATTATAGTAGTAATTTGTAGACCTATGTATGTGCTTGAAATCTTTTCTTTTGTTAATAAATGTTTAATTTAGTTTTTTTTAATCTCTGAAGTCTTGGTGGACTTATTACTTCTGAATTCAGGGCATGCATCTCGAAATAAATACAAATTGCAAAACCATTGTGATGGCATGATCAAGCTTCCCTTGTGAATTTGATCTGCCTTGTCATAACAGTCTCTTGTGCTAAACAAAATAAAACTGTTATGCTTTATTTAGCCCCACCCCCCACCCCACAAAGGAAATGATTGCGTTAACCATAGAAGTTCAACACACAAATATACAACTTAGTATTATAGTGGGTCATACAATCATACTGAGGTGGCAAGCAGAAGTAGAACACTACAATTGGCCTTGATGCTTCTCAGTTTAGAATGGGGATTGCATGTTCCCAGTTAAAAAAGGCTCACACCTGAAGGAATAAAAACAGACCAAGGACATTTTACTAAATCAAAATAACAGAAAAACATTAGTCTTTAAAATTATGCTTTTGCAGGTGAAAAATTATGGGAAATGGAAATTCCCACTCTTCGTTATACTGAGTAGCTCCAATGCAATTATAGTCCAGATTGTGTGAACAATAAAACTTTACTCTGCCTTCATGTGACTTAAATGCAGTTTGGACAGAAGAACAGAAACAACTTGCATTGCTGTATTGCCTTTCAGGACATCCCAAAGCGCTTTATAACCCATGGCGCACTTCTGAAGTTAAAACAGAAAATGTTAGAAATGCTCAGGTAGCATCTGTTGGCGGGTGGGGGGGGAGAGAGAGAGAGAGAGCTGGGAAAAGTTAGAAATGCGTTAGGTTTCAAGCAAGTGAAAAGGGGAGGGTTGGAAAAAGGGCAAAATGAAAGGTCTGTGATACAGTGGAACACAGGAGAGATTAAGCGACAACAGGGTTGGTGGTGCAAGGTCATAGGGGGTGATTTTGGGACATAAGAAAACAAAAGATATGTCCAGAGGAGGTGTAAATGGCTGAAGAATGAATGGCTGATCCCAAAAGCAAAGAGAGAGAAAAACAAAACTCTGAAATCAAAACCTGCAACAAAAAAAAAAGAAAGAAAATGGGACAGATGCTTTGGTCTGAAACTGTTGAACTCAATATTGAGTCTGGAAAGCTGTAAAGTGTCTAATCAAAAGATGAGGTGCTTTTCAGATTTCCACTATTTGGCTTTTGAAGTACTTTTGGCGTTGGCGTGTAGTCACTGTTGCAATGTAGGGAATTGTGGCAGCTAGTTGTGCACTGCAATGTCAAATAAATAGAGAGATAATCTGCGCTGTTGGCTGAGAGATAAATATTTGCCAACGTGCTGGAGAGAACTCTGCTGCCTTTCTTCAAATAATGCCACTGAATATTTTATGTCCACCTGAGATGGCCTTGATTTTGTTTTAAGTGGCTCAGCTGGCGATATGAAAATAAGTCATGTGGCAGGACCGTTAGATCTGTTTCTAAAACATACAGTATTCTAGGCTTCATTAATAGGGGCATAGAGTACAAGAGGCCATGATGAACTTATATAAGGCACTGGTTAGACCTCAGCTGGAGTATTGTGTACAGTTTTGGGCTCCACACTATAGGAAGGATGTCAACACATTGGAAAGGGTGTAGAAGAGGTTCATGAGAATGGTTCCAGGGATGAGACACTTCAGTTATGCTGAAAGATTGGAGAAGTTGGGACTGTTTTCCTTGGAGAGGGGAAGGCTAAGAGGAGACTTGATAGATGTTGCCAAAATCATGAGAGACTTGGACAGAGTAGATAGGGAGAAACTGTTCCCGCTCATAAACGGATCGAGAACCAGAGGGAACAGTTTTAAAGTGCTTTGCAAAAGAAGCAAATGCGAGGTGAGAAAAAAACTTTTCCACACAGTGGGTGGTTTGGGTTTTGAATGTACTGCCTGGAAGTGTGAAGGCAGGTTCAATTGAGGCATTGAAGAGGGCATTGGATGATTATTTAAATAGAAACAATGTGCAGGGTTACAGGGAAAATGCAGGAGATTAGCACCAATTTAAAATGCTCAGAGAGCTGGTGCAAACATGATGGGCCAAATGGCTTCTTTCTACACTGTAACAATTCTGTAGTAAATCTTCCCTTCAGCTGAAACGTAACCCTATAGGTTCAGTTATATAACTATTGAATACTTCACTGCACAACACCTACATCGAGTTAGGCTTGGTGGCTCCTTTTGGGAACACTGACATTTCAAATGTAACCCTACACCACCTACCCTCTTGCTGCACAGCTGCTGAATGTTTCAGGGTTTTTTTTTCTCTCCCTCTTTGCTGTTTACCAGCCTATCTATGCTGGAATATTGCTGACATAATGCCTGGTTTGCAACATTTCTGCCATGAGGATGCCGTCAGTAACTGGGATTGTGACCTTCAGCTGGTCCAGTTATCGGCTCAACTACTGTACTGGATGAAGAATGCTGAGCTGGACTGTCATTCCAGGCCTTACAGATAAGGCTGGTTTGGCAACTCCTTCCTACTCCCCTTCCTCTTGTCTCCTTTCTTAGGATTCTCAGTCAGTCTGAGGCCCCACCAGTACCATTACCATTACATGTCTGTTTTTGGAGCTGCCTTGGCCCCAGAATGCTCATGCCAGTTGCCCTCGAGGCCTCACATTGAACTCTCCAATGACTTGAGTTCTCAACTGTGGTGCTCGAGAGGAAAATCAAACTATGGGCCAACAGTGTGTGCCTGGTGAAAGAATCAAGTTGCTTGCTTGTACTTTTTTGTGTTTTAACAATATAGCGCAGTGGTAACTATGAAACAGCCAATTAACATACAATTTTGCCTTTTATGAGAGGTTAATAGTTTTTTTTTACAGTGAATAAGTTTAATTCATTATTTTGTTGCACAAGTTTCTGGGAGTTGTACTGGCTTATTGCAAGTCACATTTCCTGTGAGTTCAATTCATTTTTTTTCTTTTAAACCAGCGCTGTCGGTCAACACCTAATTGGTAACATAGTGGTAGTGGTTCTATGCATCATTGCAGATGTTTCTATCTTACAGATAAATTAATAGACAAGTCCTTTTGTCAGTGTGTTAGATGTTGTTCTTTTCTTTCTACAGCTAAGACTGGCAAAGGTTTGTGTTCCATCTTTTCACCATCTTTTGTGCAGTGGGATGCATTAACCTTCTTTATGGAAAGTGTGATGAGCCAGCTATTCAGAACAATGGAACCTGAGGTGCGTGTGAATAATGAAAGGAAACTAATGTTTAGTATGGCTATAATCTAACTGCCAGCCAGTACCCACATAAGCAGCCTTCCTTTTCAAATGGCACGAGCCATTGAAGTTTCGGATATAACAAGAAATGGGAGCAGGCCATACAGCCCCTTCACCATTTAATAAAATCATAGCTGAACTTCTGCATCAACTCAATTTTCTGGCCCTATTCCCATGCCCCTTGATTCCCTTTGTGCCCAAAAATCTATTGATGTCATGGGTAAATATGCTTATTTGACTGAGCAGCCATAATCTTCAGGGCTAGAGAATTCCAAAGGTTCGCTACGCTCTGAGTGCAGAAATTTCATCGCAGTTTTAAATGGCTCACCCCTAGTTCTAGACTCTCCAGCCAGGGAAAACTCAGCATTTATCCTGTTGAGTCCTCTAAAAATTTTATAGGTTTAATGAGATCGCTTATCATTTGCTAATTTAGAATATAAACAGTTTCTACTCTATTTCTTCTCATTAGACAGCCCTTCATCCTAGGAGTCAATCTAGTGAATCTTTGTTGCACCCACTGTAATACAAGTTTCATTTCTTGGGTATGGAGACCAAAGCTGTTCATAATTCCAGGTGTGGTTTCTCCAAAGCCACACATTTGTGTTTCTAAAAGATCATTTTGTGGGTGGTATATAAGTACATACTTTTGCTAATCTCCTTTTTTTTTTAGTATTCAGCCTTGTATGACAGGATCTTACATTTTCAATTCACCATTTAGAATGCTAGTCCATATCCTCCTGGCTCTCAGGTGTTATCTAAATTTCCACTTTTCCATTTAGTCCATGCATGTTAAATAGAAGACTATAAGTTAAGCGGTCACCTTTGAAACCTATTGAGTTCACCTTAAGCTGTACAAAAGCAAGATGACCGACTTTCTGTTTTCTTTTCCCTTGCTTTTGGGAGGGTTTTTTTTATTATTCATTCATGAGATGTTGGTGTTGCTGGCTGGGCCAGCATTTATTGACCTTGAGAACTGAGTGGCTTGCTAGGCCATTTCAGAGGTCATTTAAGAGTCAACCACATTGCTGTGGGTCTGAAGTCACATGTAGGCCAGACCAGGTAAGGACAGCAGATTTCCTTCCCTAAAGGTCAGTGGTGAACCAGATTGGGGGAAACAAAATACCAACCTCGATTTGGTGCATCATTGCAGAACTGTGTACACGGTTGGAAACAGCTTTACTCAAATGTTAAACCATTAACAAAGATGGGGCTGTATTTTTGTTTGACTTTCAATTTTCTGTCCTTTTTTTCTCCTACATCTATCAGAGATGTGAGCATAATCCCTTTTTATCTCCCCTTGGCTGTTGGTCTTGTGTGAACTGCTAGGTGTTGGGGGAGTTGTGGGAAGGGACTAGGGCAATAGATTTGGGGATGGAGTAAATTTTCTAGTTTTGTACATGACTTTAATTAGACACATCTCTTCAAAGCTAGATACTTAATGCTGAGGGAAGTGATGCACATTTGCTGTTTTTGCTTGTGTGTGTGGGGAGGGGAATTGGGGAATACAATTTGCTTCATATTTTTTAAAATCACAAGTTTGGGGAAATGTTTGTAGCAGCATAATAAAACAGATGAATGACATCTTGTTCCTTAACGAAACACAATTATAATTTCAGTGTAACATCTAGAATTTAGAATTTTATCTCCATACACAACACTTAATATTGTTTGACCTTAATGAAAATGAAAAATGGCATCTAGATGCCTAACTCTTTGTTTTGTTTTTCAGCAACTTCCAGTGGCAGATGGGATTGAGCTGCTCAAAGCTGTCTTAAGCTATCAAACCCATGATCCGCTCATTCTGTCATGCATCCTAACAGCTGTGTCCACGCTTTCTCCCTTCCTTCTCCACGATGCCACTGTCTTGCCTCAAGTCCTCGAAAAGGTATATCATTCTTGCATATCAATCTATAGAACTTTAGAAAGAACTGATTACTTCAAAAAAAGCTGGCACAGTTACCAAAAAGCTGACAACTGAAATGCAGTCTAACTAAAGATTGATCAAGTCACAAGTACACAAAAAAATAGGAGCAGGAGTAGGCCACATGGTCTGTCTAACCTGCTTCGCCATTTAATATGATCATTACTGATCTTTGGTTTCAACTTCATTTTCCCACCATTCCCCATACCCCTTAATTCCTTGATAGACCAAAAACCTGTCTGTCCCAGCCTTAAATGTGTTCAACAATTGAGCATCCACAACCTCCTGGTGTAGAGAATTCCAGAGATTCACAACCCTTTGCGTAAAGTAATCTCTCTCTTAGTCCTAAATGATCATCCCCTTGTCATGAGACTATGCCCCTCATGTTTTAGACTCCTCGACTGGCAGAAACAATTCTGCTGAAGGGTCATGAGGACTCGAAATGTCAACTCTTTTCTTCTCTGCCGATGCTGCCAGACCTGCTGAGTTTTTCCAGGTAATTCTGTTTTTGTTCTGTCAGTATCTACCCTATCAAGCCCCTTCAGAATTTTGTAGGTTTCAATGAGATCGCCTCTTGTTTTCCTGAACTCCAGAGAATATAAGCCCAATTTACTCAGCCTCTCAACACAGGATAACCCCCTCCTCCCAGGGATCAATTTAGTGAACCTCTACTGTACCGTCTCCAATGCAAGTATATCCTTTCTTAGATTCTTAGGGTTCCAGATGTGGCCTCACCAAAACCCTCTACAACTGTAGCAATACTTGTTTATTCCTGTACCCCAATCCTCTTGCAATAAAGGCCAACATGCCACTTGCCCTCCTAATTGCTTGCTGCACCTGCACGTTAACTTCTGCGTTCCTTGTACAAGCATATCCAAGTCTCCTTGAACATCCACACTTGCAAGTTTCTTACCTTTCAAAAAATATTCTGTTGTTCTATTCTTGTGACCAAAGTAAATAACTTCACACTTCCCTACGTTATACTCCATCTGCCACCTGGTTGCCCACTCACTTAACTTGTCTATATCATTTTGCATCCTCTCCCCAAAGCTTACTTTCCCACCTAGCTTGGTATCATTGGCAAACTTAGATACGTTACTCTCTGTCTCTTCATCTGAGTCGTTAATATAGATTATAAATAGCTGAGGGCCAGCACTCCTTTCACTGCATGCCAACTTGAAAAAAGCCCTGTTTACACCGTCATTCTGCTTTCTATCCATGCTAAAACATTAGCCCAACTCCATGAGCCTTTATCTTGCCTATTAACCTTTTGTGTGGCACCTTATCAAATGCCTGTTGGAAATCCAGGTATACTACATCTACTGGTTCCCCTTTATCTGCCTTACTAGTTAATTCCTCAAAAAAAACCTCTAATTTTGTCAAACAGGATTTCCCTTTAGTAAAACCATGTTAACTTGTTCCAGTCATACTATACCTTTCCAAGTGCATTGTTAAGACTTCCTTAATTATAGATTCCAACATTTTCCCAACTATTGGTGGTTGGATAACTGGCCTGCAGCTCACTGTTTTCTTTCTCCCTCCTTTCTTGAAAAGCAGTGTAAAATTATCCAACTTCAATCTAATGGGATCATCCCCGAATCTAAGGAATTTTGGAAAATCATAGCCAGCACATCCATTATCTCTGCAGTTATCTCTTATAGAACCCTAGGGTGTAGGCCATCAGGTTCTGGGATTTATCAGATTTTCGTCCCTTAAGTTTCTCCAGTACTTTTTCTCGGCTGATATTAATTTCCTCACTCTAAAAGCTCTCAGGTTACCATCTATTTCTGATATGAAAGTTGTGTCCGTTTTTGCAGTAGAAGACACAAAACATTTGTTCAGTGCCTCTCCTGTTTCCTCATTCCCCAAGATAATTTCTCCTGTCTCTGCTGCTAAGGGACCAATGTTTACTTTAGCTACTTTTGTTTTGCCTTTTTATAGTCATAAAAGCTCTTACAATCTGTTTTTATATTTCTGGCCAATATATTGTCATATTCTATTTTTTTCCCCTTATCAACTTTTTGGTAGCCCTCTGCTGGTTTCTAAAGCACTCCCAATCCTCAGACTTGCTACTTTTTTTTGCAACAATGTAAGCTTTTTAAAATCTAATTCTACCATTAACTTCCTGAGTGAGCCACAGATGGGTCTGTCTTGCTGAGTTTTTGTTTTTCAATGGAATGTATTTTTGTTGAACATTTTGAATTGTTTCATTAGATGTTTTCCACTGTTCATTTACTGCCATACCCAATTACCGTACCCATTTCTCCCTTCATACCTATGTAATTGCTTCTAAGTTTAAGATTTTTGTTTGTGATTGGAGTATTTCACTTTCAAACTTGGCATGGAATTCAATGGTATTATGATGACTGTTTCCCAGTGGATCTTTTACTACAACATTATTAATTAACCCTGCTTCATTATACAACAGTAGATCTAAGATAGCTGTATTCCTAGTTGCTTCCACAATGTATTGCTCCAAGAAACGGTTACAAAAACATTCCACAAACTCATCTTGTAGACCATTCTTGCCAATTTGATTGTTCCAGTCTATATGGAGATTAAAGTCCTCCACAATGATTACATTCCCTTTGTCCCAAGCTCCAATAATTTCTTGTTTAATGCCCTGCCAAATGGTATAACTACTTTTAGGGGCCTGTAAACTACTCCCAGAAGTGTTTTCTGACTCTTGCTATTCCTAATTTCCACCTGTACTGATTCAGCTTCATGACCTTCTAAGACCAATTCCTGTCTCACTAATGTCCTTATGTCTTTGTTATTTGTTCCAAGCCCACTGTTCCAAGACAAGTGAATACATTTTAATGAAAACTGAAACGCAATGCTCTCGCATATGATATAGAAAAGTAAATAGTTACCATAAGAGTGCAGTAGGGCATGAACTTGACATCACTTGAGCCCCTGCTATACTCAAAATATTCCATTAAATGTATAATGGATTGGGGATACCCAAAGTACAGAGTAAAATTGTTTGCAGTGATGGATTTAGAAACGTGAAGAGGGAAAGCAAACTCTGGCGTTGGATTTTTTATTTCACGGGGATGCAGTCAAGGTCTGAAAGTGACATCACCCTTCTGTTTGCTCTTTTTTTTCTCCTACCAAAAAAGGACATTTTGTTATTTGATCTGCAGCTTTTCGGCATTTTCAATTGAGTGTGCAGATTTCAGCATTAGGTTTGTTTAATTTTTTTTCTGATTTTGGGTTTTTGTGTGCATCCTATCATACCGTACTCCAGTATGCCTCAATATTTTTAACCTTTTTACAATTATTGTGACGAATATAGAAACAAGCAGCAAATACCTAATTACGATCAAGGAGCAAATAATACAATGGTGTTTAGAGAGAACGTTCCCAGCACTGTGGTAACAGCTGCTATTTGCTGGATCACAAAATGATACCCGTAAACCTGCAACTTCCCCTTTTGCATCAATTGATATGCTGGTTTTAAGAATGTAAGGAAAAGGAGCAAGAGTAGCCTCTGGCCCCTCGAGCCTGCTCCGCCATTCAGTACGATGATGGCTGATTTTGCCTCACTTCTACTTTCTCATCCATTCCCCATATTTCTTGATCTGTCTATCCCAGCCTTGAATATGCTTAATGATTGAACACCCCCAGTCCTCGGGAGCAGACAGTTCCCAAGATTGAAACCTTGTGAATGTCACCTAATATAAAGCTGTATAAATTTGTTCAATTTTTTTTTTAGCTCTTTGCATCTGCTACTTTTGAAGTGGTTGAGGAGAGCCAGGTAGGACAACTTTCTTTACTAAAAGAAAAAAAATTGGTTCTAAAATATTGGTAGCAGGTCTATACTTAGAATGTGCATCTATTGGGGTTGCAGGCTCCGAGAACTAGAGCAGTGAAAAATGTTCGTAGACATGCTTGTTCGTCCATTCTCAAGATGTGCAGAGATCACCCAGAACTGATCATGGTAAGTGACAAAAGGTCATCTTATTCTCAAGGATTGCTGACAAGTTGTAGTTGAATTTGCTATTTCTTCGGTTGTATTCAAAAGTATGATCTTGCTCAGCCAACACAAAGCTAATAATATAACTACATGTGGTCACTGTTAAGCGACAAGTCCAGTCCAAGTTGACCAGACTAAACCATTTACTACTTGGAAACAGATGATTTTGTTGGTCAGTTTATTTACTTTTTCCTTTCCTCCCTCTTCTCCAAACAGTGTTAATTCTTTGCTGGAGTAACCTTCATGGTTCTGGGCTTCCTCTGGTACCACCTTCCAAGTGGCTATTCTGTGTGAACCTGGACCTGCTGTGTTGACAAGCTATTTTGTTTCTTATTGATTAAATACGTTTTCAGCTGTGACATTCTAGCTAGATTACTTCTCTAGATTCTGGAAGTGCCCCATTAGATTGGAAAATGGTAAATGTAACTCCTCTATTCCAGAAAGGAGGAAGACAGAAAACAGGAAACTACAGGGTAGTGAGCTCAACATCTGTGGTAGGGAAAATGCTGAAATCTTATTAAGGAGGCTATAGCAGGGCACTCAGAAAATCTCAATGCAATCAGGCAGAGTCAAAATGGTTTTATGAAAAGGAAATCATATTCTACTAAGTTACTAATGCTCTTTAAGGACGTAACTAGCAGCATGGATAAAGAGGAACCTCTTGATGTACTTCAATTTCCAAAAGGCGTTTGACAAGGTGCCACATCAAAGGTTACTAAAAATAAGAGCTCATGGCATAGGGGGGTAACATATTAGCGTGGATAGAGGGTTGGTTAGCTAACAGGAATCAGAGTAGGCATAAATGAGTCATTTTCGGATTAGAAAGATGTAATGAGTGGAGTGCCACAGGGATCGGTGATGGGGCCTCAACTATTTACAATTTATATTAATGACTTGGATGAAGGGACTGAATGAATAATTGCTAACTTTGCAGATGGCACAAAGATAGGTAGGAAGGTTAGTTCTGAAGAGGACATAAGGGATCTGCAAAAGGATATAGATAGAAGTGGGCAAAAATTGGGGGTGAGTATAATGTGGGAAAATGTGAATGTGTCCATTTTGACAGGAAGAATAGAAAAGCAACATATTATCTAAACGCAGAGAGATTGCAAACTTACATATGTACGGATCTGGGTGCCCTAGTATATGAATCACAAAAAGTTAGTTTACAGGCAGTGCAAGTGATGAGGAAGGCAAATGGAATGTTGTTGTTTAATGCCAGGGGAATGGAATATAAAAGCAGGGATGTTTTGCTACAGTTGTGCTTGCATTGGTGAGACATCTGGAGTAGTGTACAGTTTTTGTCTCCTTAGTTAAGAAAGGACATAGTTGCATTACAAGCAGTTCAGAGAAGGTTCACTTGACTGATCCTTGAGATGAGGGGATTATCCCATGAGGAAAGGTTGGACAGCTTGGGCCTGTATCTATTGGAGTTTAGAAGAATGAGAGGTGATCTTATTGAAACGTATAAGATCCTGAGGGGACTTGAGAGTGCATGCTGAAAAGATGTTTCCCCATGTGGGAGAGACCAGAACCAGGGAACATAGTTTAAAAATAAGGGGTCTCCCATTTAAGACAGGTGAGAATTTTTTTCTGAGGGCCATGAGCCTTTGGAACACTCTTCCCCAGAGAGTGGTAGAGGCATATTTTTAAGGCAGCAGTAGATAGATTCTTGGCTAACAAGGGAATCAAAGAGTATAAGGGGTAGGCACGATAATGGCATTGAGACCACAATCCGATCAGCCATGATCTTATTGAATGGCAGAGCAGGCTCAAGGGGCCAAATGGCCTACTCCTGCTTCTAATTGGTATGTTCATACAGGGCTTTCAAACTGTTTCCCAAGTGGATAAGGACATTTCTGAATTATGCTAAATTTGCTAATTTAATCTGGAATGGCATTTGATGTCTACAGTTTGTCTATTTACTTTTTAGTCTGAGGACAAATCAGTTAGGATTCTTGCTTTTAATGGTTGGCCAGTGGTCTCTGCTGAAAGAGATATTTGTGGGCAACTGACAATCACTGCAACTTCATGGACAAGTATTTTGCCAAAACTATAGTTTTATAGATTTGAAAAATGGCAATTTGGAGTGCCCATGGAACTGTACTCCAGCAAGTGCTAGCGCCTCAAGGAAAGAAAACAATTGGGGCAGGAAAGAAGGCTTCTGATCTTTGGTTTTTTAAATTGATTTTAGCTGCTGCTACACAAACAGTATGTCAATTTATTTTGTACCAGTGATATTTTAATAGGCCAATGCCATTCAATGAGTGCATAGAGTTGGTACTGATTTGTGCTGTCCTTAATTTTTCCAGGAGAATTAATTCAGGTCACAGATGTGCAAGTATTATAAAAGAGAGTGGGTAGGGAGAGGGGAAATAAGCAGAACGTTTTGATTCACATATTACTTTTGCTAATCCAGTTTGTTGTCTTGGGGAAGTACAGTTGCATTGGCAAATTTGGCCTAGTTTTTAGCAACAAAAAGAGGTGGTTGCTTAGTTGCAGTACCATTCTCATTCTTTGCAGTAGGATTTACCCTTTTCTACAAGATTGTGCAAAAGCTTTATCGAAATGGCGATTCTTCTATTTTTAGCCGGTGTTTGAAATGTTCTACGCCCATGTCAAGCGCCTGCAGCAAGACGAAAGACAACTTACACAGTTGGAGAAGTGTGCTTTAATGGAATCTCTTGTTCTCCTGAGCAATCAGTTCAAGGATTATGAACGACAGAAAGCCTTCCTGGAGGAGCTCATGGCCCCTGTTACTAACCTTTGGTTGTCTGAGGAGATGCAAAGGTATATTTTTGAACAACTATTGTTGTAGTTGATGTCTGGTGTACAAAAGTACATGTTTATATATACTGCATATTGAATTGCCTTTGAAATTAATATGCCTTTACTGTAACTTAATATAAAAGTTATGCCTTTTCTGAATTTATGATATAGATATTGCTGAGTAATTAAGAGTTGATTTTAAATGCCAGCAAGTGGTTGAACTTGTTTTAAATAAGTTAACATTTTAAATATTGAGACTTAGTTGAAGGAGTAACTTGTCATCAGTCTTTGAAAAGTATTTAAGAAGATAACATACATTGCATAGAATATATGACACAGAAACAGGCCTTTTGGCCCAACCATTCCATGCCAGTGTTTATGCTCCATCTAAGTCTCCTCCCATCTTTTCTCATCTGAGTCTACCATCATAACCATCTATTTATTCCCTTCTCCCATATGTGATTGTCCAACTTCTCCTAATTGCATCTATACTACTCACTTCAGCCAGCCCCTGTGGTAGCGAGCTCCACATTCTCACCATTCTGGGTAAAGAAGCTTCTGAATTCCCAGTTGGATTCCTTATTGACTATATTGTATTGACGGCTTCCAGTTATGCCCCGCCCCACAAGAAAACATTTTCTCTGTAACCACTCTTATCAAAACCTTTCATAATTTTAAAGACTTGAAGGTCACCCCTCAGTCCTTTTTCAAAAGAAAAGGGACCCAGCATATCAATCCTTTCCTGATGATGTGTATACCCTCATATCCCTGGTACCACCCTTGTAAATCTACTCTGCACCCTCTCCGGTGCCTATATCCTTTTTTGTAATATGGCAACCAGAACTGTATGCAATACTCTAAATGTGGTCTAACCAAGGTTTGATACAGGTTTAGTGTACGTTCGCTACTTACTGTTTTATGGCCTTGCTAACCTGTGGTGCAACTTTGTGATTGATATACTTATACCCTGAGATCTCTTTGATCCTGTACTACATCTAAATTTGCATCTTCCAAGTAATATTGACCTCCCTATTCTTCCTATCAAAATGTACTACCTCAATTATCTGTGTTGAGCTTTATTTGTCCATTCTGCAAGTTTATTAATGCCCTCCTGTAATTTGTTACAGTCCTCAGTATTTGCAAATTTAGAAATTGTGTTTTTGATTCCAAAGTCCAAATCATTATTGTTAAGTTGTGAACTGTAGAGGTCCCAGTAATTATCCTTGCGGAACACCATTTCCCACCTCTTCCACTCTGAATAACTAGCCTTTACTCCTACTCTCAGTTTTCTGTCTTAAAGCCAGCTAGCAATCCATTCTGCTGCTTGTCCCCTGACTCCACAGTCTCTGACCTTATTCATTAGTCTATTAGTCTATTATGGGGCAGCTTATCGAAGGCCTTTTAAGAAATCCAAATAAATTACATCTAATGCATTACTATTGTCTTTTTTTTCTCTGTTACCTCCTCAAAAAATTCATAAAGTTAGCCAAACAAGATTTCCCCTTTTGAAATTCATGCTGAAAATTCATTATTACATTTTCGTATCTATCATTCTTCTCTCCTTTAGTAGGGGTTCTGTTTATTTTTTCTACCATTGACGTTAAGCTGACTGGTCTATAGTTCCTGGGACAAGTTCTGTCTCTCTTAAGTATAGGAATTACGGTAGCTGTAAGCTAAGTAGCAATTTTGTGATGCCAATCTTTACAAAATAATGATTTTGCAAAATCTACAAAAAACCTGTAGATTTTAGGAGCAAGGAAAGAATTGGGAAGATGAGGGCTTCCATGACTTTGAAAGCCTGGAGAAGATTAATTGTTGTGTCCTATTTGCAAACAATGAGACTGCATGGAGGGAAGGAAGTATGAGTTAGATGGAGTATTTGGAACTTTGAATGAGTGAATGAAAGGAAAGGTCAGAAGGGAATTGTGTTGATTTTTAAACTAAAAAATACAGTGTTTCTTTGGATGCTCACTTCTGGCATCCCCTTTTCCTTTTGTCTAGGAGTACAAAAGATGTGTGAGAGCAATCTGCTTGCATGTAAGAGCACGGTCTAAGTCTTGAACAGACTTGACCTTTACAGAAAATTCATAGAGTATTCTTGAGAACAAATATTTGGTGCTAAAGATAATTTTGAGCTTGCATATTTGGAACTCTATTAGAAGTCAACTGCGTTGCAGTCTTGTAATTTTGATTTTCTAAGAGCGAGGGGTAACTGATGCCCTGTGTAACTTTAGAAGCTGATCTCTTTTTAGTGCATGTACTTAAAGATTATTTTGTGTTGCAGAGTGCTTTCAGATCCAGCGATGTTTCTTTCATACATTGGTGCAGATGTCACTCCAGATGATCCCATTAGAGAAGACCCAGCAGGCATCAATAGATCTCGGGTACGTATGTGTTTGTGGCTAAACTATGCTCAACGACTTGCACGTCCAACTGTTTGTGGATTATTCCAGGAGGATGGCTAATTCAGTGCCATCAAACTGACGGCGTTTAAATTCAAAAGTACTGGAGAACCATTTTAGTTTTGTGACTCAACTAACATCTATCCTGCTACTATATATGAATGTTCAGATAATTTATCAAAGATGATCTTTTATTCAATCTTAAATTTAGAAATCGTGTAACACAGGAATCTTCTTAAGGGATGGTCCTGGAACATATCAAGGCCTGCTCTTCACTATGTATGATGAAGACGTCTACCAGTAATTCTGAACAAAATATGACAAAATATCAAGTACCGTGGAGTGTTTTTTTTAAAATGGGGCATGGGGAGAGATTAAAGAAGCTGTCTGAAATACGTTTTTAAATTACAAGAAAGGTCATGTCAAACGGATCACGTTATGGTGACTTTTGGAGAAGGGACTGGGGTTGTACAATACCGTTGCTTAATCTTGAGATGCTGGTGACAATGAAGAACGATGTTTTGTAATCAGAAATAAGCTTCATTTGTCAGTAGCAGCGTTCCTTATGGTGGACAGAATCTGTTCTGTTGGGAGGTTGTGGAATAACTTGTATATTTTTTGGTATTACAACAATGAAGACCTAGAAGTGTAGTTTATGATGTGTTGTTTACTTCAGGTTTTAATGGCAGGAGCTGCGACAAGTGTGCCTTTTGGGAGGGGAGTGTTGAGAGGAAAAAGATCTCTTTTCTGAAAATATACTTTCATAGGGGTCAAAATGTTAGGCCAAGTACAGTATCAAATAGGTCAAGTCTGATTTTGTCCATCTGATCCTATATTGCCAGTTCCATATTTCGTAAAAGCAGTGGATTTGGACTGCATCTAGACTTAATTGTATATATGCTGTTTCGCTTCAGAAACCAAAAGGTACTTATGTATATTTAGTATGGAGTACTGAAAACCTGCATAGCACCTGTGTGTAATACCACCTTTTGGAATTCTTAGCACTTTCATGCACATTGCCAACCTTTCCCACCTCAAAAAAATTCCTAATCGAAGCCCGCTGTTCCTAACTGTTGCGGTCAGGAATTTGATGCCACAGCTGCCTGGAGGTAACCATCCCCAGGTACTACTGGTAAAGGTCAATGAAATTTTGCGAGAGCTTTCATCTCTGCTTTTTACCTTATTTTGACAGATCAGCTTGTGTGTTTACACCATACTTGGAGTTGTGAAGCGGGCTCGCTGGCCTACTGACCTGGAGGAGGCAAAGGCCGGAGGGTTCGTGGTTGGATTCACACCCAGCGGGTCTCCGATCTACCGCAACGCCTGCACTGAGCATGTCATCAAACTTCTTGACAACCTGCTCGCCCTGATAAGGTGAATCAAGTTGGACAAGAGTAGCAGCACGTAAACCAAAGCCATTATACCAACACTGGATCTAGGCCAGGAAAACATGGTCTTGAGCCAGTGAAAAATAAATGTCAAGACAAGTACACTATCAGCTAGTCTGCATAGTGCTCTTTCACAAAGTCTTTCATTTTGAGCTTGGATATTGTTGCTTAAAACCTTTGTACTGCATCACAGTTTAGGAAAATAAGGAATAATAATTTAGACGGTGTGATTTGTTTTGCATTGCCTAAATCACCATATAGCTTTAAACTTAGAACGTGTTCCACTTCAAAATTAGTCATCTTGCCTAACTTGAATTTTTCTGCAAAGCCTTGGTTTTTTTTTACCGTTTGAAGAAAATTCAGGTAGGTTGTCAGGTAAGTAGGTTCTTTAGAGTTGCTAGTAATCATGTAAAATGGAGCTACAGATAATTACTGAATTCCAGATTTTTGAGGATTCACTGTTTTGTGTATTCCTACTTAATTTTAAAAATTGGCATTTTTTTGACCACACCTGTCCCAAAAGTGATCCTATTACTTTTATAAGACAGAAGTCAAAAGATTTACCACATATAAGAACTTTTTCAAATTATCCTCTGTTGATGCATTTTGCATGACATTTTGTGCACCTTCACATGCCTCATTAAATTTTCCATTGAGCGAATAATCTTAGTAATGCATTTTTAAGATTTCTATTGCTGAAACTTTAAATTTAGAATATACTTTTTCCCGAACACTTAGTATTCTATATTCTTTGAAAATAACTACTAAATTTTAGCATGCTAACATTTTAAGCCCATACAAATTGCTCCATTTTTAATTTTTAAAATTGCTGAATTTTTAACCCAATTAGTAACAAGTTTAACTTTGTTTGATAAATGCCTCTGAATTTCATCTTTTTCCACAGATGTCCAATTTAGCGTATTTACAAAATGACTGGAAATACAAGACTCGCCTGGCTTTTTGTTTAAACTTGAAGAAAATGCTTATCAAATTAATAGCCTCAGCTGGCTTTAAAAAAAGTTGCAGACTGCAGACGCCAACTATTAATGTAATTCTAGGCTTGTAACAACATTTTATCCACAAACAGTGGGAGAGATTTGAAGCCTCCAATCAGCAAATATGGAACAGTAGCACCCCAAAAATGGTGGTGGGGGCCGATTTGCAGTCCTGTTGCCTCTAGTGTGGACGTCGGTACCTTCGCCAGGACTAACTGTTGGGTAGTCGGGCAGTCTTCCTGGGTCAGGTGCTTAGCACTTTAAAAAATCAAATTGGGGCTGTCAGAAGTACATAGGTCCTGATAACCATTTTGGCTGTCCAGACAAAGATGAGTGCAGCTGGTAAGTTTTCCATTTTTGTGAGGCCAAGGAGGAGCAGAAGTGTTTCTCCAGGCTCCTAAAAAATTGTCCTAGGCTGTTGTTGCACCAAAGCCTAGTCTTCAACATGGACTGACCTCCTGTCAAGATTATCAGGACAGGAGGTGTGCCACCAAAAGTCAATCCCTGAATGTTTCTATTTTAATATATCTGATTACTGTTTTGCAGAGAGTGGCATCTTGCCACTGGTTGCCACCAGCTAATGCCTACGATATACTGGAGATTATTATGTTTTTTTCTTATGGATATATGTGATTGGAGACTTAATAGGTTTAAAAAAATATATATGTTGGAACACCTTTTTTGTTTCCTATACATAAAATTTGAAAGGGGTCTTCTAAAAATCTCAATTTCTGCATAGCCCTTTCCTTTTTTAAGTGTATATCCAATTCACTTTTGAAAGTTATTGAGTTTGCTGCCACCACCTTTTCAGGCAGTGTATTCCAGGTCACCATAGATCATCGCCTCTTGGTTCTTTTGCTAATTATCTTAAATTTGTGTCTTTCAGTTAATAATGCTGCCACCAGTATAAACATTTTTTCCTGTTTAAAAATTCCTAAATTTTGAACACCTACATTAAATCCCCCCCTTAACCTTCTCTGCTCCAAAGGGAGAAATCTCGGCTTCTGTTCTCTCCTCATAACTTTAACTGTGGCAAGATAAGTTTTGCGTGTGTGAACCTCCAGGTCTCTTGTGCATCACTTCACACCTTTGGTTTAAATTCCAATTGTCCGTTTCACTAGTTTATCTTCCTGAACTCTGCTACTATCCTCCTTACTGTTTACTGCATTTCCAGAGTTTGAAATTGTGCCACCTGCACCCAAGTCAGTTCAGTATATTTCAAAAATAGCACTGGTCCTACTGTACTTCCCTGCAATTTAAACAATGGCCATTGACCATTACACTCACCTTTCTCATAGAGTTATACAGCACAGAAACAGGCCCTTCAGCCCATTGTGCCCATGCCGGCCATCAAGCACCTATCTATTCTAATCCCGTTTTCCAGCACTTGGCCCGTAGCCCTGTATGCTATGGCATTTCAAGTGCTCACCTAAATACTTAAACGTTGTGAGGCTTCCTGCCTCTACCACCTCCTCAGGCAGTGTGTTCCAGATCCCAACCACCCTCTGGATGAAAAAAAATTTCCTCAAATCCCCTCTAAACCTCCTACCCCTTACCTTAAATCTATGCCCTCTGGTATTGACACCTCCACTAAGGGGAAAAGTTTCTTCCTACCTACCCTGTCAATGCCCCTCATAATTTTGTGTACCTCTATCAGGTACCCCCCCCTCATCCTTCTTTGCTCTAAGGAAAACAACCCTAGCCTATCCAGTCTCTCTTCATAGCTGAAACGCTCCAGTCCATGCAACATATTGGTGAATCTCTTCTGTACCTTCTCCAGTGCAGTCACATCCTCCTTATAGTGTGGCGACTGGAACTGCACACAGTACGCCTGCTGTAGCCTAACTAGCATTCTATACAGCTCCAACATAACCTCCCTGCTCTTTCTGTCTTTTACCTATTTACTATCCGCTCTGCCATTGCCCCTTTAATCCCATGTGCTTCAATTTTGCTAACAAGTTTATTTTATGGCACTTTATCGGTAATCGTTTGAAAGTCCATATATGCATCAATTTCATTATCTCCCGTTGCTGCGTTATTTCTTTGAAGAATGTAATCAGTTTTGTCAGGCACAATTTGCTTTTAACAAATCTGTGTTGGCTGTCATTAATTAACCTATGTTTTTCCAAGTGAATACTTATTTTCTCTAGGATTATGGTCTTCAAAAGTTTTCTCACTACTGTTACGACCACAGCCAGTGTTAATTGCTGCGCAAACCAAATCCCAGAGGGAAACTTGGCTTAAGGGCCATAACCGGTTTTTTGTATTCTGAAATCGAGAAGACGACGTACCGATCTGGGCAGTAAGAGATCCAGTAACACTTTTGGGGTTTTAAGAATTAAAAGTAAAAGTTTTTTATTAACAAAAATAAAAGAAAGCTTAAGCATACAAGATTACAGTTACACAATTAAGGTTAGTCTTATAAAACATTCCCCCTGAAGAACACTCTACTTGGTCAAGCCCACAAGTGAACACCTTCCAGGCAACACACTGTTATCGATGTCTACGATGAAATCCAGTAATATTACACAAGGCAAACTGCTGTAGCTTCAATAAAGGCATACCACATGACCTTTACCCTCTTCCATTCGGTGGAGTCCACTTCAGAATAAAACTGCTTGCTGCAGCCCATGACTTTCCTGACTGAATGGGTGATTCAGACTGCATCCTCTCCCAGCTATAGCTCAACAGCTCAAACAGCTCCAGCTATCTCCAGCCATCTCTAGGTCAACAGCTATCCACAGTAACTCTAATAAATATTTTTTCTCTTTCATTTCCATTCCATTGTTCTCACACCTCTTTGAAACTCGAATCCTTCCAAAACTAAGATCTTTGTTTCCATTATTCTTTGCTTTTAGGTCAATAAAAAATAATATCCTCACTACTGTTTATCTGTGGAACTCCTCCAAAATGCAAACATGTTTCTTATTACCTCTGGTTCCCCATTGATGTTCAAACAAACTCTCAACTTAGATCTAACATTTGCATTTTTAGATAACAAGTAAATACTTGTACCTCAAACTTAACACCTCTATCCCATTTCATGTTTCAAACCCCCCCCCCCCACAACCTGACTCCCATCAATCTCTTGCCCAGCTTAATTAAATCTCGCACGCACGCACACATGCACCCCTAGCCGCGTTTACAGAATAGCACAATATTCCCCAAAATATAAAAAAACCACCCATTCTCACACCACTGAAGTTAGGCTGACTGGCTTCTTGTGCTGGTAGCCAGAGTGTAAAAAATAAGTTGTTTTAATTTGATGCCGGAGCACTTCTGCCAGTTTTTTTCCTGCGGCAACTTGTTGATTCCTTGTTAGGTGTAGTTCTCTGGGACCCTGTTGTGCACAGTCATCTTGTCAAAGTGGATGATAAAATGAGCAGAAGAGAAAGTGTTTGTGCTCCTGCTTGGCCATCATTTGAGGGAGGGGTATGGCTAACCTTAATCCTTCCTCATCCAATGTTGGCATGCACACTTCTAATAAGGATTAATGGTTATGGGTGGCAACCATTACCTTCCATAACCTACCCTGGGATTGCTGAAGCAATTTGTAGCTCCTGTTTCACCACATACCAGACCATATGGCTAAGCTATTCGCTAAATTATTGGGAAACAGTTTTTCTTGCATAGTTTGAGTCTGAAACATTGTCCAGACCAACTATTGTTTGAATTAAATGATGTGTGCTGCTGCTGGATTAAGCATGAGGTGGGAGAATTTGAATGTAGAATTACTGAAGCTAATAGCCCATATGTTTTGTAATCTGACATCTGGGGGAAATTGCAGTTTTGATCAGTGGAAATGCTGGTAGAGAAGGGTGCTTGAGGATTTGAAGATTGGAGATCTGCAGCAAAATAGAAAATTAACCAACACCCTTTTGTTTCCTTAGTGTCTGCAGGATTGGTCCCCCACTGTAGCTTCTAAAGCTTCCTAGTCATCTGTATTGCCTCTCTATGTTGCCTTTGTCACAGCATTCTTTCTATAATCCATACTGGATTATCTTCTCCTTCACTTGTAGCCATGCAGTACTGTGTTGATGGCATGGCATCACACATGCAATGGGTCTTGGATTAGAGAGGATTTCTTTGATATAGTAGGTCCTGGTGGGAATTTAGCCATGCTGTTTTGAAATATGGAAAATCTGTATGCAATTCATGAACTATGTTGTACTGTTATCTAACATTATGATAGCAAACCTGTTTGTATGGTTTAAAATTTTGAAGGAGTTTGATGGAGTAGAAGTAGGGAAGATGCTTCCACTATGGGGGAAATGAAAACTAGGAGCCATAAATATAAGGTTGTTACCAATAAACCTACTAAGAGAATTGAGGAGAAGCCTATTTCTCCAAAGTGTGGTAAGAATGTGAAATTTGCTACCACAAGAAGTAGTTGAGACAAATAGCTTAGATGCTTTTAAGGGGAAGCTAAATAACGCACCTTAGGGAGAAAGTAATAGAATATTCTTGTTGGGTTAAATGAAGAAGAGTGGAAGGAGGCTCACGTGGAACATAAATTCCAGCAGAGATCAGTTGGGCAAAATTGCTAGTTTCTCTGTTCTAGGTTCTATGTAAGTTTTCTGAACACAAAATAGACACTCCATGTTATAGCAGTTGGTAAATATCAAAAGCGAGAATCCACCAAATTGAAGTGGTTCACAAAATTACTTCTTTTAGGAAACATCTGTGCCCTAAATTTATCCTTGCTAAATTAGGTTTAGGCATTTTAATTTAGCCAGCCACAACTAGGATAATTTTCCAGCAAATTAACAATTATAAGTAGTAGATCATCCACACCATAATATTTTCTCATTGCAATTAGTTGTGCTTGTTATCTGTGTTTTACAATTTTTCAGATGAGATGTTAAACTGAGTCCCTGTTTGTCCTCAAGTGGACATTGTGGACATAAAAGATCCCATGGCACTATTTCTCAGAAGAGCAGGGGAATTATTCATGGTGTCCTGGTCAATATTTACTCCTCAATCGTCATCACTTAAAAATGATCACACTACTGTTCATGGGAATTTGCTGTGTGCAAATTGGCTGCCATGTTTTCTACATTATAACAGTGACTACATTCCAAAAGTGACTTAATTATCTGTAAAGTGCTTTGGTACGTCCTGAGGTCATGAAAAGCACTAGGAATGCAAGTTCTTCCTTTCATGGTTATGAACTATATTTAAATATTAGTTTGGCTTTTCATGATCAATTTTTGGTTTTTCCAAAGCATGTCCTTCATTGAAGCATTGTTTCAGCTTGACAATGCACAAGTTGTGTCTTGATTTTTTGATGGTTGTGTGACCCTCAGATATTCATTTAAGTGGCATGCTTTTAAATTGGAAAAACAAATGTATTTGGAATATAATATATTCAAGATCATTGTGAAACTTCTGGTAAAGTTGCTTATTCAATCTTTCTGATTTTTGTAGTAGCCTGTTGGCTGCATGTTGAAAACAAATCTGCATAACCATACTGTGAAATTGAAATTATTTGCTATATATCTTGAACACTTGTGATTTTAAATGGTGCAGTTAAAGTTTAAAAGTTGGAAATTAAATTGAAAGTTAAGAAAGATATGGCACATTTTCTAAGTGTTTTCTTGGGTTGACAGTTTAGCATGAGTCAGAATGCAGAGGTAGTGCAATACAAAGTGTATCTGTACTTTGAAATAGCATATTGTTTTGGTCAGATAGTATTCTAACCAAGTATGTAAAACCTCAATTTCTGGAAATATATTCCAAAGTTTGTAGCTCCCTGTAAACACTTAAAACCATTTTGAAACAGTCTTCATGTAATTACTATTCAACATGAACTAAATTTAAGTATATGGAGTTTATAATGACTGTAGAAATTTGATTTTGAGTGTGCAGGTAAGTGACGCGATCCCAGAATTCTTGTAAATTTTCTGTTAATTGACTATTGTGCTCACTTGCTTTTTTGTCTATCCATTCCGTTTTTCTTTCTCTTTTGCTCTTGTTCTTTTTCTTCCTTATGCTTCTTTCATTTTCATTTGCCAATTCTTGTGCATATTGTTTGAAAACTACTTGTTGATGTGCTGCTAGAATATTTTACAGGAATATGATTGCTGTGTATATTTGTTAGAAAAGGTATTTAACTTATGGTTCACGAAGGGTTATTTAGAAATTTTAAATGAAAAGCATTTTTGCTTGGTGTGGAAGTGATAAACTTTAAAATGTTACTTCTCCCAAGACCCAAGGTTTTGCCTCATCAAGGTGTGTCATTCTGATCATTTATGTGTTATATTAGCAAAATTCTCCATAGTGAATAAGACAGGCCCCTGACTTCTCCAGCAATGCTATCTGTGCATGATGCTTCTGTGTACTAACTCACTGAAGCACTCCAGCATGGAAAGATCCAAATAAATGTCAGTTAATGGGAAAGGATGAGTGAATCCTTGGTGAATTAGAAAATATTAAAATGGGAGGGCAAATTCCAGTGGGTCCCAATAATTGGAGTATCGCAAGTTTTTTGTGAGGATATGAATGCTTAAGAATTAAGAATTTTCTCTTTTTGTTGTGCTCAACTTTGGGAGACATGTGGCAGTGACTGACTTTTTACACCACCCCCGCACCCCTGTTCCCAAATTCTTGGCTCAGTGATCTGAGACCTGTAAATTAGAATGGGGAAATAGGATACATGTTCTCTCAGCACAACTATGCTGCTTTACCTTATTCTAGGACAGTGTAAGGACCTTAATTTCATTTGATGGGGGTGTTTGTACTTGAATATATCCCTGAATATACTTACAGAAGAAAAATTATTTTGAACTAGTTTAGAATTTAATGACTTGGTTTCTCCAACAGTATGAAATTGCACAAACTGATTCAAATTAAAAGTGTTACTGTATGTTATCTAACTGGCTGAGAATTTCTTTTCAGGTTTTGCTTTTTAAATGAAAGTTTAATGAAAGCTACTGGCAAGTCCAGAATGAGTTTCTCACCTCCCTGAAATTATTTTTTGTAATCTGTAGTAGAAAATGCTGGGAATATACAGCAGGTTCAATGTCTGAAAGACAACCAAACTGGATGGAAGCATGCTAATAATTTGTGTGGGAAGAATCAGGACACATGCTGACTAATTTGTAAATGCCCAATAAATTTTCAGATTTTCAAAATTTCTGTTTTTTTCTTTGCCTTAATTCCAACATTTGTTTCAAATGTTTGAGATGAACTGTAATCAGAATAATAAGGTTCCTGACAACAGATTATATTCCATGTAATTAATCTCTTGCGCAGCAGAGATTTGCTGCCTTGATGCTCATTGAATACTGGACCTTTACTGTAATTAGTCTTCCAGCAGACTTGCACAGTGTCCCCAGATTTGTTTGGAGTGGAGGCCTTGAAGGGCATCTCCCAACTATCATCCAGTGAATCATCCATTTGCCTTCAACAAATGCTTGGCTTAGCATAGGATCTCCACAATAGGAGACCACAAAGTGAACAGAGTTCTAGGAATTCATTATTTGGGCATATCCCTCAAAATTCCCTCAGTTCATATTGATTTTTTTTAGGTACAACGTCTCTTATAATAGTTGTCTTTACTTTATTCCCTGTGTTAAGAACTGCACATCCCTTTATGGTGTATAACCTACAAGGGATTGGAAAAATTAAAGTAAGCTGTTACTTATTAGTGCTGTAATGTTTGCTTGTTTGTAGGACACATAATAACCTTTGGCTGCCAGAGATGTTGGCCCAGCTCAGCCCGCACTTCACAAAAGCCCATGACATGCTGGAAGTGGAAAAAAATGCTATTCTCGGTAAAAAAAAACATAATTGAAGGAAGCTCTATGCTTTTAGTTTTTTATTCTTTTGAATGTTAACCGCCTAATCTAATGGTATAATTAGCCTGTACATACTAAGTTTAAAAAAAACTGGTTTGCTGGTGGTTCCACAAGCTGCTCGATCTGGTGTAAGAATAGTTCATTTAATTTAAGCATCTACCATTTAAAGTCTAGTAGGACTTCCCAACTTAATCCCCAATCTAAACTGAAGCAATTCAGAAATACTCAACAGTTGAGTAAATATCTTTGGTATCTTAATTGCTAATTTGCACATCCAAATGGCCTGAAGACTTCTCTAGATTTAAATATACATTTTGTCTATTTCATAAATGTTTTAATAAAAGCAAAAATAGAAATATTATTTGATTTTGTTTTTATCAAACTTGCGGTAGCACTTTTTCTCAGATTTTGAAGTCTCTCAATTTAAGTTGTTTTAGGCCTATTGCTGCTATATTAATACAAAAATTTATTTTTATTTAATAACTACACTACCTTTTCTGCAGATAAATCATTTGTGGCAGCTGCTCCCCTCTTACTCATATCCCCCAAAATCAGGGACTAATATGGTTGATTCAGTGCTATTCACTTCAATACATTATAGTAATTGTTCTGGGGTTGACTGTACGAGTGGAAAATCTTTTTAAAAATCTTGATCTTAGTGTCAGGTTTCATACTATTTGGACTAATTTGTAATTTTCATAAGCTTTCTTTTTTAAGGAGTTTGTAACTGTTGTATACCACAGAACCTGTTTCTTGTTGCCTTCCCTGCAGGTATTCCACAGCCTCTGCTTGATCATGCTGATGCTCCAGTGTACAAATCTGTGTTGGAACGAATGCAAGGGTTCTTCTGTACCTTGTATGACAATTGGTAGGAAGTTATTTTGTCAGTACCTTAAATAGTATTTCACTAATGGGGAGAATTTTCTCACCTTCGGGTGGGCCGGTCGGGAGTGGGTGCGGGCGGGCGCAGAGCCGATCACCACCTGCGATTGGCTGCGTGCCGCCATTTTACATGGGCGGGCCAATTAAGGCCCGCCCAGTGTGACGCGTGCCTGGTAGTGTTCAGCACTACTTGTGCGGGTGGGGGAAGGAGGCAGAGTCGGGGCTTGCGCTCTCTCGTGCATGCATGCGAAAGAGCGCAAAAATTTCCCTGAGACATGGAGCTGCTTCAGGGAGATTAAGTTCAATTTGAAACATCAAAATTTAAAAAGTTAATCATTTACACATGTCCCCTCATGTGACAGCATCACATGAGCTGGAACATGTTTATCAAATGTTTGAAAAATATTTATTTAATAAACCCTTCATGAAACCTCATCCCGCCTGTGGATGAGGTTTCATGAAAAATGCGAAGGCCGCCTGGGCTCTCCGCCTGCCCGCCAACCTTAAGGTTGTTTGGGAAGCCCTGTCAATTTGGTTAATTTAGTTCACTAATGGCCTTAACAGGCCTTTGACAGTTCGGCGTGCGGGCCCGCCAAAGAAAAGATCGGAATGATATGCGGTGACATTGGGACACACACCCGACGTCACCGTGGGTCATTTTACGTGTTGACGGGCCCCTGCATGCCGAACAGAAAATCCTGGCCAATGATTAACATGTTTTGAAAGCCAAAACGGTGATCTGTGCCTGATGTTGAGCATAGCGCAATTAGAAATTGATAATGCTGCTCTGCTTTCATGTGACTACATCATACCAAATCATAAACCTGCATATCTGTGGTTCTGATGTATACTTCTACATGCTCAAATTCTTTAGTTGAAACTCTGCTATACAAGTTTTTGTAGAAAAGAAAGCTGTTAAGGTGTCAGGATACTTTTCGTCTCTTGCCAATAGTTAAACTTCTTTCTACTCTTCCTGGTGATGATAGTTTGTGTTGAGGTATGCTAATGTTCTATGCCAGCAGTCCTCTGGCTCTTTGCTTATTATTGGGGGTAGGGGGGAATATGGAGTTGAGGCCACAATTAGATCAGTCATGATCTTGTTGAATGGCGGAGTAGGCTCGAGGGGCTGAATTGCCTACTCCTGATTCTAATTCATATTCATAAGTTTACACCAGGTGGGTGAGAGTTAGGCTGTTGAGGGACAACATGATAGTAATCTTGCTTGATGTATTTTCTCCCTTCATATTTTGGGCAAGAAGCAAATTGTAATATAACTGTTGTAAACTTGGCATGAGATTTCACCATGATCCTTTCCATCTGTACAGTTCAATACTGACCATGTGTTTACAAGCTTAAACCATTTGCGAACATAATTTTTCTATATGTGATTCTTTTTAGTGTTTTTAAATTCCGTTCTTGAGTCTTAAAACATTATATTCTTTAACTTTATTCTTTGAACAGTTTCCACATCCTCGGGAATGCTGGACCAAGTATGCTTCAAGATTTTTTTGACATAACCAATTTTGCAGAATCTGTAATAAACTCGGCCTTTGTGAATCTGGAGAATATTCCTGACTACAGGCTCCGTCCAGTGCTACATATCCTTTTGCTTTCCAATGACTTAACAAAGCTGCAAGGAAATACTGAGTTGTATAAAATTAGTATGCACTTAGAATGACTTCAAATCTCTGATAAGCCTCGTGCCCCCATCTGAATTTGTGATACATAGGTGTCTGGAATTTACACTTGGACTGTGCCTTTAACCTTTAGCATTTTTATAGATTTATTTGGGGGAAGAAATTTCAAGTTTTTTGGTGGTTAACTTGTTCAAAGTATCTATCGATCAGTTAAGTGAAAAAATGTACAATTGGAAGCATAGTAAGAATTTTCTACAGCTTATATTACTAGTTGTATAAATACAACAGATTTTCTAATAAACATTTTGCCTTGTCGCAAGAAGGCCTATATTAAATCTCTGCTACATTTTTTTTCTTGCAGGCATGATAATATCATGCATGGGTGTCATTTTCTAAAAATGTATGTCTTATTTACATATGCTGGTACAAATATGTGTTTGTAATTGAGTTTTGGAGCCTCAGTTATTTGGTCAAATCTGTTGATCCATTTGTATTGGCGTAATTAGATATCTGTTTTGTCTTGCTGCATAGATCTGAATTGATTTGATTAAGGTATTCAAAATCATGGGTCTGGACAGATTAAATAGGGAGAAACAGTTTCCCATTTTCTTGTCATACATATAGGCTAGGCTTGGTATGATATTGACTGAGGGTACAGCAGAATGATTGTAGTTAACAGAGAATGAAAAATCATGATGTGGTGCAACACACAGCATGGTGTGCCATTGAGTTGTGACACAAGTTTTGCAGCTACATTTCCACAGCAAGATCCCTTGTATAGTGGATATGTACTTGATAACCTAGAGGGAGAGAATGTTGAGTTATGCCTAGCCTATGTGTTGATTTGTTTTCTTTTTGTTATGCAATATTACAAAGAAAGTGGAAGATATTTACTTAACTCGTACGTACGTGTATTTGTGAAGCCTTTGGTCCAGTCCTGCCCGCCTGAACATTATGAGTCTGTGCTGTGCCCAATTCTTGGACCCCTGTTCTCCTACCTACTGCAGGTAAGTATTAAATAAAAGTCTGATGGATAATTGTTTGGCTATTGAGAAGTTACTCTACAATACCCCAAATTTCAAGGGTTTCTCTGCTGACTGGATTCTCAGGATTACAGTATTTTAAATATTTTGTGGATTCTTATTCTGATAGTGGGTAGTCAGAGGGCAGCAATGTAAAGTGTAAAAGTGAATTTCATGCAGTTTTCTATAATGTATCATATTGGAATACTCTGGCAAGAACAGTGGATCAGGTAGACTAAGCAAATTAAAATTAACCACAAAACGCTCTCTAGAGACTTAAGCAATCTAAATTCAATATGGAATGAAGGAAATGGAAAATCCTGGGCAAAAGTATCGGTCAGCTAGGCATCTGGACTGTTAAACTGCCTTTTCTTTCCAGATACTGATTGAAGTGTTGTGTTCTAACATTTTCTGTTGTTTCAGATTGCTGTATCTAATATTTCTTGCAATCAATGCAATGTAGAAAAAATGCTGTGAAACTCTGAGAACAGCAGAGAAATGTGGTTGTCTCTTAAATTGAAGCTTTATTAGACTATCTGGCTGAAATTAAATTAGATATACCTGAATCAAACTTGAAAAATTTTGATTAAATAAAATGTTCAAAGGTTGGAGTCTTTTTAAAGACTTTTAAAGTGTTTTAACACTTAAATACATGGTGCTAAAAACACCCAGATAAATTATCTTATCTTTTTGACAGTATATTGAGACTAGTTTATTAATGAATAGTATTGCTTAGAATTCAAATTTCAGAACTTGCCCATCTGTCAGTATAATATGTAACACCATTTTTGCCTGGCAGAGACTAAGTGCCAAGTGGGTTGTCATCAACCAGAGAGGCCTGTTGGAGTAAGTGTCAAACTTTATGGTCATAGTTTTAGATTTTGAGACCTTTATTACTGATTACTGATTATACTAATTATTGCTTAAATACAATGCAAATGTATTTTATTTGAATGGAATAGTTTTGATTTGCTAAGTAGAGATTATAATTTACTTGCATATGCAGGAATACAGATGTTGGACCAATAATTGTTTAATTTGTCTTACCAAAATTGCATGTTTAAACACAATTTTGTCTTCTATTACTTTTACCTAAAAAAAAGTAATCCTAATTCCATCAAGACACCAAATCATGTTTGCAAATGTTGAATTATTGCTTAGCTGCAAAAGTAACCTATGTTAGTGTACCCTCCACCCTTAGATTTCTGCATTTGTTGGTGCAACTTCCCTCAGTGATAACATACCCCTGAATCAGAAGATCATGCCTCCAAAACCCACTCGAGGTTTAAACACATAATCTAGGTTGATACTTTAGTACAGTACTGAGGAAGTTTCATTGTCTTTTGTGATGTCTTTTGAATGGAATTTTAAACTTGAAGACTTTGTCACCCTATCACAAAGATCCCATGGGATTTCTTGTGATGTCTGGCCGACATTTAGCCTCCAACCATCATTGCCCAAAGCAGATTATTTGTTCATTTATCCCATTGCTGCTTATGAGACCTTGATATGCACAAATTGTGATTCCCTTTGTTCTACTTTGGTTGGCTTTGAGCATGTTTTGCCCATCTGAAGTCATGAAAGTCACTTTATAAATGCAAGTGTTTTCTTCTTTATCTGGTAACATTAATGTTGCAGGCACTGGGAATTTAAAAATACTACAGAGTTTAAAAAGAATTCTAGAGAATTTAATTTTCAAATCAATTGGAGAACTGCATGCTGTTAATGGTGGGCTGATTTGGAAGGTGGATACATGATGTGTTGCCTTGAAGTAATATAAATTATGCCCCCTCTGACCTTTTTATGAGGGTTACAATGATGTGCTTATTTTTAGGGCTGAAAGTGGTGCTCCTGAGGAGAATCCCGAGTCTCAAGAAATGCTGGATGAGCAACTGACTCGTCTTCTCACCCGTGAATCCATTGATCTGATGAGTAAGGACTATATTATTCCTTCAGTTAATAATCAATTATATAAACTGTAAATTGCATTTTATAAAGAAATAAAAGCTATGTGGAGAAAGAAATTCCAGACATGTTAATGTGGAGCAAAATGTGATGTGCGTTACCAATGTGAAATTTCCTTCAATGGTCAAAGCTGTGATATATTTTTGAAAAAAGCTTGTTGGGAGCTTGTGTATGTAATTAGAAAGCCAGGGAGGAAATAGCGGATGCTCTGAGGATCATTTTCTGAGAATCATTTTCCAATCGTCACTAGATACAGGCGAGGTCTCAGAGATTGGAGGTCTGCAAACGTTGTACCATTATTTAAAAAGGGTGCGAGGGATAGACCAGAAAATTATAGGCCGGTCAGTATGACTTTAGTGGTGGGCAAGTTGTTGGAAACAATTCTGAGACACAGGATAAACTGTCACTTAGGCTAGGTTTGATCAGGGACAGTCAGCATGGTTTTGTTAGGGGAAGATCGTGTCTTATTAACTTAATAGAATTTTATTAGGAAGTAACAAGGAGGATCGATGAGGGTAGTGTGGTGGATGTTGTCTACATGGATTTCAGTAAGGCATTTGACGAGGTCCCACATGGCAGACTGGTGAGGAAAGTGAGATTTCGGAATACGAGGGCAGGTGGCAGGTTGGATCCAAAATTGGCTCAGTGACAGGAAACAAAGGGTAATAATGGATGGATGTCTTTGTGAAAATGGTTTCCAGTGGTGTTCCATAGGGCTCAGTGTTGGGGCCCTTGCTGTTTGTTGTATATATTAATGATTTAGACTTAAATGTGGGATGCATGTTTGGGAAATTTTGCAGATGCCACAAAAATTGGCCATGTAATTGATATTGAAGAGGATAGCTGCCGACCCCAGAGTGACATCAATGGTTTGGTTAAGTGGGTGGAAAAGTAGCAAATGGAATTCAATCCTGAAAAGTGTGAGGTGATGCATTTGGGGAGGGCAAACAAAGCAAGGGAATACTCAATAAATGGGAAGTGAGAGGGATTGAGGAAGTACGAGACCTTGGAGTGCAAGTCCGCAGGTCCTTGAAGGTGGCAGGACAGGTGGACAAGGTGGTCAAGAAAAGCATATGGAATGCTTTCCTTGGGTGAGATATTGAATACAAAAGCAAGGATATAATGGTGGAACTGTTTAAAATGCTGGTTAGGCCACAGCTGGAATTTTGTGTATAATTTTGGTCAACACATTACAGGAAGGACATAATTACTCTGGAGAGAATGCACAGGAGATTTACAAGATGTTGCCAGGGCTTGAGAACTGCAGCTGTGAGCAGAGATTAGATAGGCTAGGGTTGTTTTCCTTAGGACAGAGGAGGCTAAGGGGTGACCTAACTGAGGTGTACAAAATTATGAGGGGCCTTGATAAGGTAGACAGGAAAGACTTGTTTCCCCTAGCTGACGGGTCAATTATGAGGGGGCATAGATTTAAGGTGATTGGTAGAAGGATTAGAGGGGACATGAGGAAAACTTTTTCACCCAGAGGATGGTGGGTACTTGGAGCTCACTGCCTAAGTTGGTGGTTGAGGCTGAAACGTTCAACTCACTTAAAAGGTACCTGGATCTGCATTTGAAGTGCTGTAACCTGCAAGGCTATGGACCAGGTGCTGGAAAGTGGGATTAAAATGAGTGGCTGGTTTTTCTCTTTTTGGCTGGCGTAGACAAGATGGGCTAAATGGCCTTTTTCTGCATCGTAACTTTTCTGTGGTTCTAATTACATCTTGTATCCCACAGTGCATGGCCAGATAAGAGGAGCAATAACTATTACCCTTGAGTGCTGAACAGTTAAAGTAAAATCCAAAACTTTCTGTCTTTGAAAAAGAATGTAGCCTCTATTTTCATTGGACCAAGAGTTGCGTTGAAAACAAAGACTAAATTGTATGATTAAATAATTGTACATAACTGTTAGTAGGCAATTAATGGGCATTTTCTATCTTCCATATACAAAAAATGTGCAAGGAGGGATGACAGAAATATTCATCGTTGGGGCATATTCAGTTGCTGTTTTCTGGTTTCTTTTTGCTTCTTTTCTCTTTCTAAGCAACTTTTTTTCTGCACCACCCATTCCCTTCTATTTATTTTGTTATTCATCGTCAGTTCAGTTTTCTTCTCTGCTGTTGCTCTGCCTCATCAAGGCATTTGGACTCAAAACATGAAGCAATTTGATGGACAAGCTGTAACTCTTTCGAGTTATCAACAGTCACAGATTGTAACTCTTTCGAGTACATTCACAGTTCTTGGTTTCCGGGAGTGGGACATGAACCCACAACCTTCTGATTCAAAGGCGAGGGTGCTATGAACTGAGCCACAGCTGACAAAAGTTGCTGCTATTTTAAATGATTGATAACAAGCTCCTCCCAGTCATTAACCTCAATGCTGCTGTGCTTCAGGGAGAGATTGCATGTCTTTGAAGCGTTACCACCTTCTCAAGGGCAACTAAGGATGGGCAATAAATGCTGGCCCAGCCGGTGAAGCCCACATCCTGTGAATGAATTTTTTTTTAAAAAAAATTGAGAATTGAGAAAATAGGACCTGGCAGGGGAGATGCTTTTTGACCATCTGGACACAATGTCCAGTCCATCGTAGTAATTTTGCAGTAGTTTTGCCTGATCTTTGACGAGTTAAATAGCCATTGTCAGGTAGGTTGCAAATCGTAAGGTGGCTATTTCACAGTCTTGCTTGACACTGGTCTGGATTTCCCACGCAAGACAATTGTAGTCATTTTCATCATGAAACAGTTGCAGGATTGTGATGAAGTTTCTTGGACATCTAAATCTTTGGAGTATAATCCACAGAGCCTCGCGATTTATTGGGTCAATGCTTTTGAATGCAGCGAAGAATTCCTGGTGTTGTCCTTGGCATTTGGCTTGGATTTTTTTGGCAACTATGACCTTATTAGAGACTCCTTTGGAAGGTCTAAAGCCACACTGTCTCCAGGAAGATTCCTCAAACACAGGAAGGCGATTCAGAAGAATGAATGTCGAGACTTTCCCTGCTGTGGACAAGCGGGAAATACGTTGACAGTTTCCACAGTACAATTTATCTCCCTTCTTGAAGATAGTTACAATCATCAAAGTCCTGAAGTCTGGGAGAAGTTATTTTTCCTCCCAAATCCATAGGAGTTGTTCACGGAGTCTTGGTGTAAGCATTAGCCCCCCGGCAAGCATCTGTCCTTGGTCAGATTGAATGGTACATAAATGACTTCGATCTTTGACAATGACATAATCCAGGAGGTGCCAGTGCTTATATCTAGGATGCCTCCATGTAGTTTTGCATTTGTCTTTCTGGCAGAAGAGGGTGTTTGTTATAACGAGGCAATGCTGTGCACACTTTGTCAGCAGGAGGATGCCAATTGCATTGGCTTTTCCCAAAGATTCCTCTCCAGACATAGGAGTCACAGCCAATTCTGGCATTTAAAGTCTCCCTGAAGGATGACCTTTTCTTCTTTTGAGATGACAGTGAGGACTTCACCACTGTTGAAATATGGCTTGTCTTTAACATCTTCATCAGAGTCAAGTGTCAGGGCATATGCACAGATTTATTTCATTCATGCAGTTGGGGAGTTCTGGCAGTGCACCCAAGATCCTATTCCAGATGACAAAATGATATGAGGGTCACTGTCAGGCATTCCTTTCCAGTAGAGGGTGTATCTTCCTGCTTGTTCCTTCAGCTGTCCTTCCCAAGAAAGGTGGGTCTCTGAGGGCAGTGATGTCAATTTGGAGTCTTGATAGCTCACGTAATTAGAACCACAGATATAATTGCGGTTCTTTTTGGATGGTCACTCTTGAGATTATCAGTGACCATTCTAACATTCCACTCTGCAAAATTTAAAGTTTTCTTCCTTTGACCACAAAGATGGTGATCCTGCAAGGTGTGTTTCACCAGTCAGGAGAAAGTGGGGCAGCTTATTTTTAGGGCATTTTTTCTAGCCCCTTCTCCATTTAAGATGAACAGAGGGTATCCTGAAGAGGACTACTCACTCAGTCTTAGATGCTGCTGCCCAAAGATAGCATTGTCCCAACACAGGTGTTCAGTGACCTTTATGCATCTGTTGCCTGTGTGCAGATTCTTGACCAGGGACTTGCAGGTTCACAGCCCTGTCCCTGTAGCCAATTCTGCATCACCACAGGACTGGCCTATGCATGACTTTGTTTAATGTAGGAACCTTGGGGCACTGTCAGTCTCCACACGAACTTGACAGGTTAGTGATCAGATGTCAGTGACGTGTCGGGCCATGATGATTGGGACTACCTTGCCGCTGTAGCCTTTTTCCACCGTCACAGCCACTGAGATGTGCAGTCTTCCTTCACCTATTCTGCTGTTGAGGATTTTTAGGATTGCACTTTGTCTGGTGCCTTCCGATGACCTTGCTGCCATGGGTGGCCCTAACAGAAGCAAGGAGCTCCCAATGGCATTGCTGGATCACCACCTTAGTGGCGGAGAGGCTTATGCACGCCAATGATCCCTTGAGCAATGCCGCCGGGAGCTGCTTGCTCCTGGCGGCAAGATAGGGGAGAGGTACCAGACTAAGTGCAGTCCATAAGTTTTGTTATTCACTGTGTCTTCTTGATTTAAGTACATACAAAACTGGTGGATAGGAAATAAGCAGCTGGTCTATCTAGCCTGTTGCATACAATTGTTACAGTTAAGCATTGCGGCCCCTAATACTTCCCATTCACCAGCACACATGGTAATTTTCAAATGGTAAATGCATTGTAAAGACTGGCTCTGAATATTTACACTATTTCTCTATTGCAGCTGTGTGCTGTTGTGTTAAGAAGGGCCCTGAGTCTATATCAGGTGATATGGATGGTAAGTAACCTAACTTTTTTTTCAGGCTAAATTTAGTACTTACTTGATTATGTAGTAAATGTAGTACTTCAGCTTATGTAGTATTGGACTTGAGTGTTTCAAGTTTAAAGAATTCTTTCTGACTGTAAGTAATCTTTGCATCAACTGGAGCATGTTTGTAAAACAGTGGCGTACTGGAAACATTACCAGATCCAGGGGTCTACATTGGAGAGTGGGGAAGAAGAAGATGTTTCACAAATATTCCTGAGCTTAAATATAGAGAAAGTTGGGCATAGGTCAAACCATCTGCTTTGATTTTCTGTGCTCCTTACAAAGCTTGGATGGAATCTATAAATCTTTAACTGGGATGGGGATGCAGGGAGGCATTTGTTGTATGTCTAGTTAACTATTCTTTTAGGATCATTGTAACTAGATACTCCTGTAGACTGATACTTGTGTTAGTGAGGCTAGTTCAATTGTAACCAAGAAACAATACTGTTTCAACCAAGTGTAACACTTTTTAAGTATGCCACTCCTCCATGAATTAAGTTGCTTTACAAACTAACACGCCTTGAAATCAGCTAGTAACAGTCCCCAACATTTACAGGGGAGGGGCATATTCATGTGAAAAGTGAGTTTCCCACTCTTATGCAGTAACAGGGTAGTGCTATTGAAGAAACTAAACCAGACTGCATGCAATGCAACTAGCTTCATTTAAGAGATAAAAACAAAAAACTACTGCGGATGCTGGAAATCCAAAACAAAAACAGAATTACCTGGAAAAACTCAGCAGGTCTGGCAGCATTGGCGGTGAAGAAAAGAGCCGACGTTTCGAGTCCACATGACCCTTCAACGGAACATGTGGACTCGAAACGTCGGCTCTTTTCTTCTCCGCCGATGCTGCCAGGCCTGCTGAGTTTTTCCAGGTAATTCTGTTTTTGTTTTGGCTTCATTTAAGCTAGTCGTTCTTCAATTTTTTTTGTCCCTGAACACTTAGGTGGGGCATTTAGTGCACCACAACGAAGTGCAAACTGGTGAATAAATGAAGCTGTAGAGCAAAATAAAAGGAGCTTATATCTTTATTTTACAACATCAACTGGCGATAGTTGATAATGCAAATGGTTAATAGTTTTGGTCCACATGTTAGTGTGGACCACATTTTGGTCCACACAAGCAACTGCTTGTTTTAAAATGTGAACGTTTTAAGTGGTCGCAACTTTTGTCCTTTTCTTCTTAAAGGTAGATTTTGTTTGTATCCTAACTTGGAAGCCCTGGGTGATTAGAAAGAGAGACCATAAATACCTTGCTGGCTGTGTCCTTAACCCATTTCTGCTGCCAGAAGGAAGCCAAGGACTTGACTTTTGCTGACACCTCACCATCTTTACCACTCCCTTTTGAGGATTGGCTAGTTGGACTGGTCAAATTGCAACATTGAATCAAATTACCCCATGCCTTTTCCTGGCTGCTGTGTTGAATAAATGCTCTTGGTTAACTTCTGTGTTCAAAACAATCTGGTTTCCTGGCTTGCTGCTGTCATTGTGTCTTGCTGAATACAAACAAAATGTGCTATGAACGTATTTTATGGTGTGAAAGCTCTAAAGGTTTACAGTTTGATTCTGAGGTTTTTTCATATGCGCTTAGAAAGCTTAGATGGCATCTTTAAATTAATGCTAGGATTTAACTTTAATCATTGAGAGACACAACTTCTTTCTTATAACAGCATTGCATTTACTGTGAAAAGTTGATTATATCAAACATATCTTTTTAAATAGATGATGAAATGATGAACACAAATGATGGTCCACATGTTGGATCTGAAGAACTCACTGACCTTGGAAAGTGTCTGCTCAAGTCTGAGGTAAGCTGGTTTGCTTTTCTTTATCCTGGACAAATCAATTTTGGTTGAAAGCTTTTTAAGGAGGAGGAGTTGTAGGCACGAGTCTTGAATCTAATATCTGATTCAATATGTACTGGTGATATTCTCATTTCAGGTTTGTTTGGGTGCAGATCAGACCAATATTGAAATTTGTTTGTCATCCAGCTGGTGTGTAATGTTAATAGCCCTAACTGATTTCCTTTACTCTTTTCAGGATATCTGTAAGGCACTGTTAGCAACCGCTTACAGTGCAATCACTTGGAGTGACACCATAACATGCCAGCGAGCGACACTCCAGCTCTGCTGGCCATTGATCAAACAGGCAAGTATATAAGTGGGTCCAGAGTACATGTGTGAGAGTATAATTTTGTTAGTGGTTACTACAATGGTTTATAGATTCGTAAAATTTTACAGCACAGAAGGCAGCCATTTATTCTATTGAAGAACTATCCATTTCGTTCAGTTGTCTGCAGTTGCCATATTTTGAATTGAAGTTCATAATGCCTCCAAAAGAATGTTTACATTGTCTCCCAATACCCTTGGAGTTAATTTGTGCTGGGGTACAGTTGAAGTGTGGTCATCTTCAAATACATGTATGAGTTGGTGGGCTATTTTACCATGGAGGGCATTACATTAACCCTTGCCGTGTCATTCTTTGCATATGGTGCTCACAGCCTGTGTGGACGAAAGCGAAGTCTGCAAGGTGGATGAGCTGGCTGGCCATGGCATTAGTACAGGAAGCCGTTCAAGTGGGGGGATCAAAAAGGAATGTAGCGGTAGTAGGGGATATTATAGTGAGAGGGATTGACACTGATCTCTGCAGCAAGAGCGAGAGTCGAGGTGGCTATGTTGTCTGCCTGGTGCCAGGGTTCAGGACATCTGCTCAGGGCTGGTGAGGAACTTGCAGTGGGAGGAGGAGGATCCAGTTGTTGTGGTCCATGTAGGTACCAATGATATAGGTAGAGCTAGGAAAGAGGTTCTGCAAAGTCAGTATGAGGAGCTAGGTACCAAATTAAGAAGCAGAACCTCAAAGGTAATAATCTCTGGATTATTACCTGAGCCACATGCAAATTGGCTATTGGTCAAATAAGATTAGAGAGAAGAAAGCTTGGCTCAAAGACTGGTGTGGGAAAAGTGGGTTCCAGTTTGTGGGGCACTGGCATCAGTACTGGGGAAAGTGGGGGCTCTACTGTTAGGATGGTTTACACCAGAACCATGCTGGGATGAGGGTCCTCGCAAATCGCATAACTAGGGAAATAGAGAGGGCTTTAAACTAAACAAGAGGGGTGAGGGATCAAGCTTGGATAGAAGTAATAATTCAAGGTTTAGAGTCAAGACAGGAGAGCAAAATAGTAATATGAGAAATGAAGGTCAGAGACTGGCAGGAAGGGACAGAGAGAAAAAACCTAAGAATACATCAGCAGTCAAGACTAGATGTTACAAAGGTAATAAAAAGACAAAACTGAAGGCTCTCTACTTGAATGCATGAAGCATTCTAACAAAGCAAATGAATTGATGGCCCGCATTGAAGTAAATAAATATGATCCGAAAGCAATTACGGAGACGTGGCTGCAGGATGACAAAGATTGGGCCCTTAATATATAGGGGTACGTGACATTCAAGAAGAATAGGAAGCTAGGTAAAGTTGGAGGGGTAGCAGTGTTAATCAAAGAGGGCATTGGTGTACTAGTTAGAGATGACCTTGGTTCAGAAGATCAGGATGTAGAATCGGTTTGGGTGGAGATTAGGAATAGTAGGGGGAAAAAGTCATTAGTGGGAGTGGTCATCAGACCCCCTAACAGTCGCCACAGTGTAGGACAAAGTATTCAAGGGAAAATATTGTGTGCTTGTGATAAAGGGATGGCAATAATCATGGGTGATTTTAATCTACACATAAACTGGAAAAATCAGATTGGCAGTCGTAGCCTGGATGAGGAATTCTTAGAATGCTTTTGAGAGAGTTTCTTAGCGCAGCATGTTCTGGAACCAATCAGAGAGCACGTTATATTAGTCTTGGTATTGTGTAATGTGACAGGATTAATTAATGACCTTAGAGTAAAGACACCCCTAGGTAGCAGCGACCACAAATTATTGAATTTTACATCCAGCTTGAAAGGGAGAAGAGTCGGTCTAAGACTAGCATCTTAAACTTAAATAAAGGCAACTATGTGGGGATGAAAGCTGAGCTAGCTGAAGTGAACTGGAAACTAGGCTAGAGGATAGATCAATAGAGAAGCAGTGACAGACATTTAAGGGGATATTTCTGAGTATTCAGAATAAGCACATTCCTACTATAAAGAAAAATTGTAAGGGGAGGATCTACCGTTCGTGGTTAACTAAAGAAGTTAAGGAAAGCATCAAACTTAAGGAAAAAGCATACAACTCCACAAAGATGAGTGGCAGGACAGATGATTGGACAGAATACAAAGAACAGCAGAGAATGGCTGAAAGGTTAATCAGGAGAAAGAAATTAGAGTATGAGAAGAAGCTAGCTAGAAATATAAAAACGGATAGCAAGCGTACTAAAAAAGGAAAAGAGTAAGTAAAGTGAGTGTTGGAGAGACAGTGATAGTGGAAAGAGAGTGACAGTGGAGAGTTAATAGATAATAAGGAAATGGCAGAAGAAATGAACAAATATTTTGCTGCTTGTGTTCACTATAGAGGATACAGAAAACATTCCAGTTGCAAATCAGGAGGTGAATGGAAGACAGGAACTTGGTGAAATTGAAATCACTAGGGAAATGGTACTGAGCAAATTGATGGAGCTGTGGGCTGGCAAGTCTCTGGGTCCCGATGGACTACATCCTAGGTTCTTTAAAGAGATGGCTATTGAGGTAGTCAATGCGCTGGTGTTAATTTTCCAAAATTCGCTAGATTTTGGAAAGGTTCCATCAGATTGGAAAGTAGCAAATATAACCCCTCTATTCAAGAAGGGAGGGAGGCAGAACACAGGAAACTATAGGCCAGTTAGCTTGATGTCTGTCATGTGGAAGTTATTAGAATCAATCATTAAGGAGGTTATAACTAGGCACTTAGAAGAACTCAATGCAATCAGGAAGAGTCAGCATGATTTTGTGAAAGGAAAATCATGTTTAACCAATTTATTGGAGTTTTTTGAAGGAGGAACGTGTGCAGTGGATAAAGGGTAGCCTGTAGATGTATTGTACTTGGATTTCCAAAAGGCATTTGATGAGGTGCCACATCAAAGATTATTACGGAAAATAAAAGTGCCTGGTGTTAGGGGGTAACATATTAGCATGGATAGGAGACTGGCTGGCTGGCAGAAAGCAGAGAGTATGCATAAATGGGTCTTTTTCTGATTGACAGGATGTGACGAGTGGCATCCCACAGGGGTCTGTCCTGGGCCTCAACTTTTTACGATTTACATCAATGACTTAGATGAAGGGAGTGAAGACATGGTAGCTAAATTTGGAGATGACACAAAGATAGGTAGGAAAGTATGTTGTAAAGAGGATATGAGGAGTTTGCAGATGTATATCGATTGGTTAAGTGAGTGGGCAAAAAATCTGGCAGATTGAGTATAATGTGGGAAAATGTGAAGTTGTTCACTTTAGCAGGCAGAACAAAAAAGTAGAGTATGGAGAACGGCTGCATAATTCTGAGGTGCAGAGGGATCTAGGTGTTCTGGTACATGAGTCACAAAAAGTTAGTATGCAGGTACAGCAAATAATTAAGTTTTGGCTAATGGATGCTATCTTTTACTAGGAGAGGGATTGAACATAAAAGTAAGGATGTTATGTTTCAGTTATACAGGGCATTGGTGAGATCGCACCTCGAATACTGTGTGCAGTTTTGGTCTCCTTATTTAAGGAAGGATTTAAATGCATTGGAGGCGGGTTTACTACATTGATATCTGGAATTGAGTGGGTTGTCTTATGAGGAAAGGTTGGACAGACTGACTTGTTTCCACTGGATTTTAGAAGAGTGAGGGGTGATTTGATTGAAGTGTACAAAATCCTGAACGGCCTTGACGAGGTAGACGTCGAAAGAATATTTCCTCTTGTGGGTGAGCCCAGAACTCGGGGGCACTATTTTAAGATTAGGGGTCGCCCTTTCACGACAGAGATGAGGAGAAATTTTTTCTGTCAAAGGGTTGTGCAACTTTGAAACGCTCTGCCTCAGAAGGTGATGGAGGCAGGGTCATTGAATATTTTTAAGGCACATGTAGATAGGCAATGGAATCAAAGGTTATCGGGGTTGGATGGGAATGTGGAAATCGACAAGAAGATCAGCCATGATCTTATTGAATAGCGGAGCAGGCTCGAAGGGCCAAATGATCTACTCCTGTTCCTATTTTGAATGTTATTATATACATATGCATACTTCCCAGCAGGAGATCATTGGGAGTGATTAGTAGTGGGATTGAGCCAGTGTATTCCTGTTTTTGCTCTTCCTTTGCTAATTGTGATACCCTTATTTTGTGGGGCAACAATATAATCTAAACCAGAGATTTCATCTGAGACCTTTGGGTCTGTATGACTTCGAGCTGGACAGTGTGTTTATCAACTAAACTGTCAAAGTGAAATGTTTATGGTTTGAAGTTACTTTAAATAGATGTGTTTTTGTGATTGCTACTAATTTTAGATCCATTGGTTTTGGTGTATTGCCTTTTGCCTGGCATACCTGTTTTTTTGCACAGTTTTGTCAGGTTTGCTATGTTGTAGAAATTGACCCAGTTATGTTGCAGGGTATTTCTTACAAGAGCTAATGTCTAGTGATACTGCTGTCATTTTATTTGCCAATTTTACGGCTTCCATCACTTGCAAATTAAAGATTTTACTACGTGTGCACCATACTCCAATTAACATCCAGCACCCTCAACGTATGGCTGCATTCTATGCAATTCATTTTTGAGTAATTTTCCATGCCCCATTGTCCTTGAAATCTTCTATTTGAATGCCAGTGCCTATCCCACAAAAATTTATAACTCTAATACTAATTTTAAAAACTGTTCAATTTAATGGATGTTTGATCCGATCAATAATGGAATTAAATGTTGAAAGAAATTTGCAGTCATACCAAAAATGTGTTTCTGTTTCTGTGGAACAATTTTTCCTCCAATTTTTGTTTTTGGAAAATTGAGCATTGAATGTCCCAGATATGAAATTTTGGATTTTTTTTTAAGCCTACATGCACTTATAAATTACATTTGCACATAGCTCTTTTAATTGGGTCAAAACTTGTTGACATTTTATCTGAAGTTCTTGATGTTTTTCTCATTTTCTCAATTTACTACTAATGTTAAGATATTTTGTACCCGTCTTCACAGTAGAGGATACAAATAACATCCCAGAAATAAATGTAAATCAGGAGGTGAAAGGGAGGGAGGAACTTAAAATAATTACAATCATTAGAGAAAGGGTACTGAGAAAATTATGAAAACTAAAAGCTGACAAGTTCCCAGGATTGGTTGGACTTCATCCTACGGTCTTAAAAGAAGTGACTGCTGAAATAGTAGATGCATTGGTTTTAATTTTCCAAAATTCCGTTGATTCTGGAAAGGTCCCATCAGGTTGGAAATAGCGAATGTGATTCCTCTATTCAAGAAAAGAGGGAGACAGAAAGCAGGAAACTATAGGCCAGTTAGCTTAACATTTGAAACATGCTGGAATCTATTATTAAGGTTATAGCAGGGCACTTAGTAAATCTCAATGCAATCAGAGTCGACATGGTTTTATGAAAGGGAAAACATGTTTGACTAATTTGTTGGAGTTCTTTGAGCAAGTAATAAGTAATGTAGATAAACGAGACCCTGAGAATGTGGTGTACTTGGATTTCCAGAAAGCATTTGACAAGGTGCCACATCAAAGGTTACTACGTAAAATAAGAAGCAGAGAGTAGGTATAAATGGGTCGTTTTTGGGTTGGTAGAATGTGACAAGTAGAGTGCCATGGATCAGTGCTGGGGCTTCAACTGTTTACAATTTATATCAATGACTTGAATGAAGGGATAGAATATATACTAGGTAAATTTACTGATGATACAAAACATGTAGGAAAGTAAGTTGTGAAGAGGACATAGGAGCCTGCAAAGGGATATAGATAGGTTAAGTGAGTGGGCAAAATTTGGCAGATGGCATAATGTGGGAAAAGGTTGACAGGCTGGACCTGTATGCATTGGAGTTCAGAAAAATGAGAGGTAATCTTATTGAAACATATAAGATCCTGAAGGGACTTGACAGGATGGATACTGAGAGGATGCTTCCCCTTGTGGGAGAGACTAGAACTAGGGGACACAGTTTAAAAATAAGGGGTATCCCATTTAAGATGGGGATGAGAATTTTTTTCTGAGGGTCGCGAGTCTTTGGAACTGACTTCCACAGAGAGCAGTGGAGGCAGGGTCATTGAATATTTTGAAGACAGGGGTAGATAGGTTCTTGGCCAACAAGGAAGTCAAAGGTTACCTGGGGTAGGGGGGAAATGTGGAGTTAAGGCCACAATCCGATCAGCCATTGAATTATTGAATGGCGGAGCAGGCTCGAGGGGCTAAATGGCCTACTGCTCTGAATTCGTATGTATATTTTTTGTTTTTATGAATCTTGATGATCAAATTGGATTATTCTTTATCAGGTATTGTCTGCAACCCTGCATTCTGATGCAGCTAGTTGGTTCTTCATGAGTGTGCTTAGAGGGCTGCAGATGCACGGACAACACGAAGGCTGCCTTGCAGCATTGGTCCACCTTGCTTTCATGATCTATGAGGCACTGGTAAGCAAAGTATCTAATGAATGGATGTGTATTACAAAAATTGTTGATTCCAATGTTCTGTTTGCATTTTGTATTTATTAAGGGGAAAAATGTAGGGTGATTGGAATGGTTATTGTTTGAAGCAGCAAGTACTTATATTGCCTTTAGTGTAATGAAACATCCCAAGGTGCTTCACAGGAACGTTATAAAACAAAATATGACATAGCCATGTGAGATATTAAGTCAGCTGACAAAGGCTTGGCTAAATTGTAGGTTTCAAGGAGTGCCTGAAAGGAGGAAAGTGAGCTGGAGAGGTGTCGGGAGGAAATTCCAGAGCTTAGGGCTTAGGCAGATGAAGGTACAGCCACCAGTGGTGGAGCAGCTTAAAAATTGGACATGCTGAAGAGTCCAGGATTATATGAGCACAGATACCAACTAAAAGGTACAAGTTAGGAATGTGATGGAATGCTCTTCATTTGCCTGGGTGAGTTCTGGTCCAACAAATCTCAAGATGTTTGACTCCATGAGGACAAAGCAGCCTGCTTGATTGGCACCCCATCCACCACCTTAACCATTCATCCCGCCACCGTTGGTGCACAATGTCATCATTGTGTACGATCTGTAAGATGCACTGTAGCAACTTGCCAAGTCTCTTGTGACAGAACCTACCAAATATGTGACCTCTGCCACCTAGAAGAACAAGTATAGCTGGTGCAGAGGAACACCCCCTGCAAGTTCCCCTCCATGTCACATAATATCCTGACTTGGAAATATGTCACTATTCTTTCACTGTCACTGGGTCAAAATCCTGGAATTCCCTGCCAAAAAGCGCTGTGAGCGTACCTGCACCACACAAACGGCAACAGTTCAAGAAGGTGGCTCACTACCACCTTCTCGATGGGTAATGAATGCTGTCCTTGCTAGTAATGCCCCCATCCATGAAAAGGTTTAAAAAATATAAACTTGTTAGCAGTTTGATGGCTTTGTGTGCATTCTGTAAATCTTTGCACAAGATCTCTGAAAATTTTCAGAGCCTTGAGTCCTCCTTTTTAAATCTTTAAACATTTGTTTTGTATTTAAAAGGTTTTTATTAAAACTTTTTTTGAGGGGAAGGAGGGCCTCTTTTGCTTGCTCTCTCCTTTAAAATTAAAATTAAGTTTGTGTTGCTGCTGTTAGTCTTTCCTTTTTTTGTCTTTGACCACATATGAGCCCTATCCCAGACATTAGTTTCAGTTTGTAATTTACAATTTTTTTTAATGACAAAAATAAAACATAGCATGCTGTTAACTACATTGTGCTGAATGCGACCCAGCTGAATGGAGATCCTGAGCAGCGGTTGTCTTCTGGCCTCTATTTTGTATTTATTTATGTCACATTGAAAGATTAGTCTTGGATGGGCCTCACTTCCCTCAATCAAACATTGTCTTCAAACTGCATACCTTTGCAAACAATTTTATTCCTTGCCTGTATCTTGTTCTGCTGACCTGCATTTAGCTCCTGGCCTTATCAACATCCCCAATTTAAAATTATCTTTGTGTTTAAACCTGTTCTTGTTCTTGCCCCACCTCTGCTCATGCAAGTTCCCCTCTTTCTCTCTCTCTCTCCGCCACCATCACCCCCACCCCCGCCAAATTGTCTGTTTCTTTGGTTCTGGCATTTTTACGCTGATGGCTATGTTTAGCTTCCCATTTGGCACACTCTGAATTCATTGTTTAAGCCCCTTTATGTCTCTCCTTTTAATATCCTTATTAAAACCTACTTTGGATTTTTGATAGCCCTTCTAATATTTCTTTTGAATCAATGCCCATTTATTTCTCATTTTATGTTTGAATCGTTATTTATATGTTAAAGACACTGAATGTTAGTTACTCAGGGTCACATTTATAACTTTTACAGAAATGCATTTATATAGCATCTTTCATATCCCCATATTTCAAATGCTATACAGCAAAATTAATTGGGTTTTTTGAATATTTTTGTTGGAAAATGGAGCAATGAGCAGTTTTTGATGTTGATTGGGGGTTCACGTTAGGCCATGACATCAAAACTCCCCTGCTGCTCTTTGAATTGTGCCAGGCATCCTCAACATCCATATAAGCCAAGGCACATTTGTCTATTCAGCATCTCATCTGAAAGTAGGCACTTCTTGGGGCAGAATTTTACATTCGGCGTGCGGGGACGGGCCCGACAGCCGGAATGTAAAATGACGAGCGATGACGTCGGGTGTGCGGCCCGACATCATCGCACTGTTTCGCGATATTTCATTCAGCGGGCATGCGCCGGAGTTGGCTGCACACCCGCCAATAATTGAAAGGCCTATTAAGGCCATTAATGTCCAAATTTATGCTGCCCGCCCAACCTAATGGTTGGTGGGCAGGTAAAAAAGCTAAGCAGCCTTTTTGTTTTTTAGGAAACATCATCCACGAGCGGGATGAGGTTTCCTAAAGCTTTTACAAATTGAATAAAAATTGTTTTTGAAAAATAAAAACATGTCTCCATCTCATGTGACACAGTCACATGAGGGGATATGTTTCATAAAATTTTTAATGTTTTCAATAATTTCTTTAAAAGCGCTTCAGTCTCCCTGAGGCAGCTCCGTGCCTCAGGGAGATTGAAGCGCTTTTTCGCGTGCATGCATGAAAGAGCACTGGACCCGACTTTCCCTCCTCCCCCGCTGCACAGGTAGCGCTCAGCACTACCGCTCGCAATCCACACTGGGCGGGCCTTAATTGGCCCGCCCACGTGAAATTGCGGTGCCGAGCCGATCGCGGGTGGCAGTCAGCTCTGCGACCGCACCCACCAAGCCCGCCTGACTAATGTAAAATCCTGGCCTTGGAGTTTATCAGTTCCTCAGTAAGGCACTGAAGTCTTGGTGTGGGGCTCTTGAAGCCATGACCTTCTGACTCAGTCGAGAGTGCTGATCAAGGAGAATCAGGCTAACACTTGTAACTTGGATCAGGTGGCTATTCATCTTCCAATCTCCTGTCCCTCTTCCCTCCAAAAGCCTGAATGGTACTTCTCTCACTGGACTATGCTTGCAGCCACATTTTCATCTAAGACTCAATCTTCAGCCTCCTGCCTTCCTTTCTTTCAGACCCCATCTTTAGTAGTCCTCAGGTCCCACTTTTCTGTTCTGCCTGTCTATCTGTCTGTGTACATGTGTCAGTACATCTTTATATCTTTTCCAGTTTTACACATCCTGTGGGTGTTTGGTTGTGCAATTTTTATTACCAGGGCCAGTTAGCTCAGTTGGCTAAGAGCGTGGTAGAATAAAGCCAACATCATGGGTTTAATCCCCATACTGGCTGAGGTAGCTCTTGGGGCCTACCTCCCTGCTTTGCCCCATAGCAATATCATGACGTAAGCCTGTAATGGTCATCCACTGCAGCAGCCAAGCTACTCAGATGTCCTGAATGCTCCTTGGCTCTGGAATTATGCAAAAGCAACCAAGAGAGTGGGGCAGGAGCATGCACCCATCCTCCACTATAATCAAATTCCTTAGCATAGGTTTAGCTGTAAAATGTGAGACATTTGAAATCAGTTACAACTTTAGCAACCAGGAATCTACCATTACTACTTTATTACCAAAGTAGAGGGGAACCAAGTTGTTGCAACATATCACCAGCATAACTTGTTTTTTTAAAGAGCAGAGTTTCAAGTATGTTCGTTGTCCCATTGGCACTATTTTGAACACGGGTTATTTCAGCAGATTTGAATCAACTTGTTCATCTTGCATGGAGCCTGCGAACAGCAGCAGTGGTCCTTTAGAAGAACCAGGAGGACTGTACCCAGCTGTGACAAGCAGCAAGAATTGTAGGCTTGGGAATGTTCACTCAGGTGCCCATCCTTTCATTGGCATAATGCTAATTGGTGCACAGGGCATCTAAATTGAGCAAGTATAATAACTGGAGTGCAAAGACTAACAGTATTGTGAACGTTTTGGGCATCCTAATGATGCAATAATGTACTAAATTGATTTCCTTTATCTGTATGTACTATATCATTTCCCTTTTGAATTACACTTGTAGAGACCACGATATCCTGATTTAAAAACAGTGATGCAACAGGTTCCTCAAATTTCTGGAGATGCTTTGGATCAATTTGATACAAAACTTCTGAACCCATCGTCTCATAAAATGGGTGACAAAAGGAGAAAGGACCTCTTCAAGAAACTCTTGTCTGGTTGTATTGGGGTAAGTTGAGTATATAGTGTTTTCGAAAAGTTGTCTTCCACAATGATTGTAATATTTTAAGAAGTAAAGGTGGCTGAATCATTAATCATTAATTACCTCCCCATCTCCCTTGACCCCTTCACTCTGAATTGCCTGACTGCTTGTCCAGCATCCAATACTAGATGAACAGAATCTTCCTCCCAACTAAATATCAGGAAGACCAAAGCCATTGTATTAGGTCCTCGCCACAAACTCTGTTCCTTATCCACTGACTTCCTTTCTTTGGCAACAGCCTGAGGCTGAACCAGACTGTTTGCAACCCTGGTTTCATGTTTGATCCCAAGATAGTTTCTGGTCTCATCCACTCCATCACCAATACTGTTTCCACTGCTGTAACATTGCCATACTCCATCCTTGCCTCAGCTCATCAACTGAAATTCTCGTCCATGCCTTTGTTACCCTTAAACCTGGCTATTCTAAGACATTCCTGGCCAACCTCCCATGTTGTACCCTTCAAGTTTACGAAGTCATCCAAAACTACTGCCCAAGTCCCCTTCATCCATCTCCTGCTATTCTCATTGACCTACATCACTCCCCGGTTAAGCAATGCCTCGATTTTTAAAAGTTTCATCCTTATTTTCAAATCCCTCCACAGCCTTGTCCATCCCTATCTCTGTAACAAAAACAGAATTACCTGGAAAAACTCAGCAGGTCTGGCAGCATCGGCGGAGAAGAAAGAGTTGACGTTTCGAGTCCTCATGACCCTTCAGCAGAACTGAGTATAGTTAGGAGAGGGGTGAAATATAAGCTGGTTTAAGGGGAGGGGGTGGGGGGGTGTGTGTGGTTGTAGGGACAAGCAAGCAGTGATAGGAGCAGATAATCAAAAGATGTCACAGACAAAAGGATCAAAGAGGTGTTGAAGGTGGTGATATTATCTAAGAAAATGTGCTAATTAAGAATGGATGGCAGGACACTCAAGGTATAGCTCTAGTGGGGGTGGGGTGGAAAGACTGACAAGGTATTAGTTGTAGATTTAAAAATAATGGAAATAGGTGGGAAAAGAAAAATCTATATAAATTATTGAAAAAAACAAAAGGGAGGGGGAAGAAATGGGGTGGGGATGAGGGGAGGGAGTTTAAGATCTAAAGTTGTTGAATTCAATATTCAGCCCGGAAGGCTGTAAAGTGCCTAGTCGGAAGATGAGGTGCTGTCCCTCCAGTTTGCGTTGGGCTTCACTGGAACAATGCAGCCAGCCAAGGACAGACATATGGGCAACAGAGCAGGGTGGAGTGTTAAAATGGCAAGCGACAGGGAGGTTTGGGTCTTTCTTGCGGACAGACTGCAGGTGTTCTGCAAAGCGGTCGCCCAGTTTGCGTTTGGTCTCTCCAATATAGAGGAGACCGCATTGGGAGCAACGGATGCAGTAGACTAAGTTAAGGGAAATGCAAGTGAAATGCTGCTTCACTTGAAAGGAGTGTTTGGGCCCTTGGACGGTGAGGAAGTGAAGGGGCAGGTGTTGCATCTTCTGCGTGGGCATGGGGGGGTGCCATAGGTGGGGGTTGAGGAGTAGGGGGTGATGGAGGAGTGGACCAGGGTGTCCCGGAGGGAACGATCCCTACGGAATGCCGCCGGGGGGGTGAAGGGAAGATGTGTTTGGTGGTGGCATCATGCTGGAGTTGGCGGAAATGGCGGAGGATGATCCTTTGAATCCGGAGGCTGGTGGGGTGATAAGTGAGGACAAGGGGGACCCTATCATGTTTCTGGGAGGGAGGAGAAGGCGTGAGGGCGGATGCGCGGGAGATGGGCCGGACACGGTTGAGGGCCCTGTCAACGACCGTGGGTGGAAAACCTCGGTTAAGGAAGAAGGAGCACATGTCAGAGGAACTGTTTTTGAAGGTAGTGTCATCAGAACAAATGTGACGGAGGCGAAGGAACTGAGAGAATGGGATGGAGTCCTTACAGGAAGCGGGGTGTGAGGAGCTGTAGTTGAGGTAGCTGTGGGAGTCGGTAGGCTTGTAATGGATATTGGTGGACAGTCTATCATCAGAAATTGAGACAGAAGGTCAAGGAAGGGAAGGGAAGCGTCAGAGATGGACCATGTGAAAATGATGGAGGGGTGGAGATTGGAAGCAAAATTAATAAATTTTTCCAGGTCCAGACGAGAGCATGAAGCCACACCGAAGTAATCATCGATGTACTGGAGAAAGAGTTGTGGGAGGGGGCCGGAGTAGGACTGGAACAAGGAATGTTCCACATACCCCATAAAGAGACAGGCATAGCTGGGGCCCATGCGGGTACCCATAGCCACACCTTTTATTTGGAGGAAGTGAGAGGAGTTAAAGGAGAAATTGTTCAGTGTGAGAACAAGTTCAGCCAGACGGAGGAGAGTAGTGGTGGATGGGGATTGTTCGGGCCTCTGTTCAAGGAAGAAGCTAAGGGCCCTCAGACCATCCTGGTGGGGGATGGAGGTGTAGAGGGATTGGACGCCCATGGTGAAGAGGAAGCGGTTGGGCCAGGGAACTGGAAATTGTTGATGTGACGTAAGGTGTCAGAGGAATCATGGATGTAGGTGGGAAGGGACTGGACAAGGGGAGAGAGAAGGGAGTCAAGATAACGAGAAATGAGTTCCGTGGGGCAGGAACAGGCTGACACGATCGGTCTGCCGGGACGGTCCTGTTTGTGGATTTTGGGTAGGAGGTAGAAGCGGGCTGTCCGAGGTTGGGCGACTATCAGGTTGGAAGCTGTGGGAGGAAGATCTCCAGAGGAGATGAGGTCGGTGACAGTCCTGGAAACAATGGCTTGATGTTCAGTGGTGGGGTCATGGTCCAGGGAGAGGTAGGAGGAAGTGTCTGCGAGTTGACGCTCAGCCTCCGCGAGGTAGAGGCCATCTCTGTATCCTCTTCTAACCCCAAAACACTCATCTGCACTCTAATTCTGACTTCTTTCGCATCCCCAATTTTAATTGCTTCATCATTTGTGGCTATGCTTTCAGCTACTAAGGCATTAAGCTCTTAAAGTTCCTCCTCAAACCCCTCTACCCACATCCTGCCTTCCCCCTCTTTGCTCCTTTAATATGCTCCTTAAAACCTACCACTTTGACCAAGGTTTTGGTTGTTGAATCTAATATCTCCTTATGTGGCTCAGTGTCAAATTTTGCTCGAACATGCTCCTGTGAAGCACCTTGGGATGTTTTATTGCAAGTTGTTTATGGATGACACCATAATGCAAGGGCAACTTTTTAACATGGCATGAGTTCAGTGGACATATGTGGGGAACTGAAATGTCACATTTAGGGAATCTTATCTGATCCGATGGAGCAGTGTAACAAGAACTTTATCTGTTTTTTCCAAGACATCCTTAATGTTCTTTTTGCTCCCTTGAGCAAGTTCTGCAGGTAGTGAAAAATGCTGTTTGAAACCTGAATCCTTTACTTTGGATATTTGACCCAATGCTGAAACATAAATAAAGGTCAATGTAATTTCTCTGAAATGGGTATTTTACAACAGTGCCTTAACTCCAGAAGTAAATCACTGATTATGAAGCACTTTGGGATGTCTGACAGCATGATGCATGTAAATTTTCCTCTCCCGGGTTGAGATCCTAAAACTTAGCACTTAAATGTTAATGCTAAGTGCTGGAACTGATCTTAAACCAGTAAGACATCCTTCTCTGTTTGTGAAGATAGCAAACTTATGATGAATGATTACTGTGGTTTTCAAAAATGTGTACAGTTTTTAATTTATTAATTTCGATTAACACTTGTTTTTTTTTGTTTTGGAGTAATTATGGATTTTTTATTCCTTTTAAGGACATATTAATTTATCACCTCGAAACCAAACTGCAACCCTGACTTTGCATATTACTTTCATCCAATTAGTATCAGTTGCATACAATTGATTTTGCACACACAATTAATCTTCAACCATTTCTTTAAATATTGTTTATTTAGATAATCTTTTTTCCTGTCCTTTTCAGAAGCCACTTGGGCAGAAGTTCAAAAAAGAGGTGCATATCAAAAACTTGCCCTCCCTTTTTAAGAAACCGAAACCACAGCCCACCACACCAATAGAAGAAACAACTGAAGACAATGTCCTAACTCCTCTCTTTGACCCAAGGGCTCAGGACATGTGAAGAGTGGCAGGCTCTGTTTAGCTTCCACTCATGCTTAACGGAATAAAATGGACCTTTTATGTTGATTTTAACTTGTAGTGTGTCTTTAGTTGTAAGGTGTTCATCAACATTAGCATAGTGGAAATTAGCATCAAATAGCTACTTTAAAATGACTGCTCACCTTAAAAAAAATACTTTCATGAAGCCAAGATAGTAACTATAACAATTTGGTAGCCAGATATTTCTAAATATCTAGTTGACTGCCAATGGTGAAAGTTATACCCCCATAAAATTATTTCTGCCACAAATTCTTTTAGCCAATTTGCATAACTTTGTAATGCATTCTATGGTGGAAAGAAGTGTAAACTGATTGTGGTAAATCGTTATGAAATGCCTTAACCTTTTCCAAAATTGAATTCATAAATTGAGTTTGCAGCAATCTGTTTTTCGAAGTGTTGTATACTGACAGTTTGTGTCTGTGCTCTCCGTATTAAAAGAAACCAGAAGAATCCTTTTGATGTTTTGTTAAAATATTTTGTATGCCATTGTTTAATATTAAATTTGATTGTCCAGTTTTGTGTATGAATGTTTATCTTCTAATGCACGTTAAGACAACCAGACCTTCATAACTGCAGAAGTTTTGATTTTTTTTAATCTACATCAGTCTTCTGAGTCTAGACAGGTAAAATTTCAGAAGCAGAAAATAATGGGAACTAGAAACTTCATTTTAAAATTTGTTACCAAGCTTTTCTGCATTTAGCATTATCACCTCACTTTACATTTTCTGTGTGTTTTAAGTGTAGATTTTGAAAATGAACTGGAATTAACATTAAAGTGATGGCTGTTTTTGTTCCAAGAATTCTTGTGGAAGAGTCTTTTATAGTAGTTGTAAAGTAGACTAAATAGCTACAGTTAAGTGCATTTCTTCCATTTTTATTTTTCCTGCTGCTTATACTGAGTCTTTTCCCATTTATTTTGAACAGCTCAGTTGTCTTTGTATCTTTTGTAGCTATTAATGGGTGAATGGCATGATTACAATATTTTAGAGTTGTGTGAAATTCACAGTAATGTTCGTTGTTTTGAGAATACATAGTCTGACCACACTTTGTTTGTAATTAATATAAACTCGTCTGAAACATTCAGTTAATCAACTTAGCGTTCTCTCCATTTATGTAATATGTGATAAAGTGAAAAACCTGTTCCTCTTGATGAAAGTACAGATTATATTGCTAAGAGTTTACTTCACTCTGTACTGGTATAGAATTCCTTGTCTGATATAAAACAGATTACTGTTAACCCCAATGAAGATTCTGTTAAAAATGTTTTATATAAATGTGCCAGCATTTAGCACCTTTTTAGTACAAAGCTGGTTAACCAAATTTTAAACAGAACTGCCAACTCTTCGGTGACAGTGCACTAGATATAACTTCTAAAATTAATCCTGTATATGTCTACAGAATGGCATGTTGAGTTGATCACTTTTCATTTATACTTCACTGATAGTTATGTTGCATGTTTCCTTAATCGTATTTACTTTTGATCTAGTAAAACTGAGAGATAAGTGGCAGAATTATGCTCATTTGACCCATAGAGTTGAGCATTATGAAAGGAAATGCTACTTTATTTCTATTTTTTTTAATTTAAAGTCCATCTTTCCTCAGATTTTGTTCTGAAACTTAATACAGGAATGATATGAATTAGGAGAAAATACTGTCATTTGCTTTGATTTTTATTTCGCCAATAAAGACAGAATTCTACACAATGAAATAACTTGGCTGTTAACTTGTATTGTTAATGACTTGCAGTCCCATTGATACACACAAAAGTAAACCAGGCTTTATTTGTCATGACTTATTGTGTTCCCACCCCCAGCCCACAAACATTCTTTGTACTCCAGACTTGCACTACCCCTCACCAGGCTGTTCCAGTACAGCTACAACACTGGCATCTACCTGGCAATGTGGAAAATTGCCCAGGTGTGTCTTGTACACACAAAGGACAAATCAACCTGGCCAATTAGCACCCCATCAGTTGACTCTCTGTCATCAATAAAGTGATGGAAGGAGTCATTAATAGTGCTATCAAGCATCACTTGCTGAGTAATAACCTGCTCACTGACACCCAGCTTGGGTTCCGCCAAGGTCACTCTGCTTCTGACCTCATTACAGCCTTGGTTTGAACAAGGACAAAAGAGCTGAACTCCAGAGGTGAGGTGAAAGTGATTGTCTTTGACATCAAGGTAGCAATTGACTGGGTGTGGCATCAAGGAGCCCTAGCAAAACTGGAATAATTGAGAATCAGGGGCAAACCTCTCTACTGGTTGGAGTCATACCTAGCACAAAGGAAGATGACTATGGTTGCTGGTGGTCAATCAACTCAGTTCCAGGACATCACTGTGGGAGTTCCTCAGGGTCGTGTCCTCGGCCCAACCATCTTCATCTGCTTCATCAATGACTTTGCTTCCGTTATAAAGTCAGAAGTGGGGATGTTCGCTGATGATTGTACGATGTTCACCATTTGTGACGACTCAAATACTGAAGTAGTCCATGTCCAAATACAGCAAGACCTGGACAATATCCAGGCTTGGGCTGTCAAGTGACAAGTAACATTCATGCCACACAAGTGCCAGGCAATGACCACCTCCTAACAAGAAAGAATCTAACCATTGCCCCATGACATACAATGGCATTACCATTGCTGAATTCCCCACCATCAACATCCTGGGGGGTTACCATTGACCAGAAACTGAATTGGACTAGCCACGTAAATACTGTGGCTACAAGAGCAGTTCAGAGGCTAGGAATCCTGCAGCGAGTAACTCGCCTCCTGACTCCCCAAAGCCCGTCTACCATCTACAAGGCACAAGTCAGGAGTGTGATGGAATACTCTCCACACTCCTGGATGAGTGCAGCTCCAACAACACTCAAGAAGCTTTGACACCATCCAGGAAAAAGCAGTCTGCTTGATTGGTACCCCTTCCACAAACATTCACTCCCTCCACCATGATGAACAGTGGCAGTAATGTGTACCATCTACAAGATGCATTGCAGAAACTCATCAAGGCTCCTTAGGCAGCACCTTCTAAACCCACGACCGCTACAATTTAGAAGGACATGGGCAGCAGATACATGGGAACACCACCAATTGGAAGTTCCCCTCCAAGCCACTTACCACCCTGACTTGGAAATATATCACCATTCGTCCACTGTTGCTGGATCAAAATCCTGTAATTCCCTGCCTAACATCATTGTGGGTGTACCTACACCACAGGGGCTGTAATGTTTCAAGAAGACAGCTCACCACCACCTGCTCAAGGGCAATTAGGGATGGGCAATAAATGCTGGCCTAGCCAGTGACACCCACATCCTGTAAATTAATTTAAAAAATAATAAATTTAGAATTACAAGATATTATGGTAAGCTCAGATCATTTGGCTTGTTGCCTGTGCGAATGTTTTTTTCACATGACCTATCTGTTCTCTTTGTACATTTTTAAATAATCTATCAATTGTCTTAATTCTCATTTTAAAACTGGACAATTAAATTGGCAAAGGTAATGTGGAAGATGAATTTGTAGAATGTTTTCGTGACAGCTTCCTAGAACAACACGTTGTGAACCAACTAGGAATAAAGCTGTTCTACGTTTACAATCGTGTAATGAGATGGATTTTTTGTAATCTTAGTAATAGATCCTCTCGAGGACTGCGTGTGTCCTGATGAATACAAGATGAAAAGCTTTGATATGTCTCTTTTTTTCAGCAATGCCTAAGTTCTGCATTACCAAGTGACTAATTTCATATTAATTTTTTGAGAGGGATATATTCCTCCAGTTCAAAACAATCTCAAATAAATCCAATTGCACAGGTATGATGATAAATACACTGGGAAGTGTTTTAAGAAATGAATCAAAATTTTCAATAAAAATGCTTCCCACTTAAAAACAAAATCTCAATGAGAAAGATCCATACATAGCTTATAGGAGAAGTTAAGGATCGTATTAGATTAAAATATTATAATATTGTGAAGAATAGAAGTAAGCCTGAGGATTGGGAGAGCTTTAGAAACCAGCAAAGGGTAACCAAAAAGTTGCTGACGGGGGAAAAAACAGAATGAGTAAACTAGCCAGGATATTAAAAACATTGTAAGACATATAAGTGTATATATTTTTAAAATTCATGGAATGTGGGCATTGCTGGCTAGGCCAGCATTTATTGCCCATCCCAAATTGTCCTTGTTCAGAGGACATTTAAGAGTCAATTGCATTGCTGAGGGTCTGGAGTCATATGTAGGCCAGACCAGATAAAGACAGCAGATTTTCTTCCCTAAAGGGCATTAGTGAACCAGATGGGTTTTTACAACAATCAACAATGGTTTCATGGCCATCATTAGACATCTAATTATAGCTTTTATCCCCTTAATTGAATTCAAATTCCACTATCTGCCTGGGTCTCAGGATTACTAGTCCAGCAACAATACCACTGTGCCATTGCCTCCCCTGGTAGAGTAGCTAAAGTAAATTTTGGAGGCAGGGGAAATTATGGCGAATAAGGAAATGGCAAAGATGTTGAGCAAATATTTTGTCTTTATAGCAAAAAATAAAATTACATAACAGAAATAGAGAGTAACCAAGCGGCTAATAAGAGTGAGGAGCTTCAAATAATATCAGCATTGGAAAAAGTATTAGAGAAATTTAGGGACTTAGTACATAGGCTATCAGATTTGTTGGCCTAAGATTCTAAAAGAGGTAGCTGCAGAGATAGCGGATGCACTGGTTATGATTTTCCCAAATACCCTAGACTCTAGAGTCGTCCCAGCGGATTGGAAGATTGGAAATAAAACACCGCTATTCAAAAAATGGAGAGACAAAATGGGGAAATACAGGTCAGTTAGCCTGACATCAATTGTCAGGAAAATGCTGAAATCTATTAAGTAAATCTTATCAATACTCTTAGAAAATCATAGTATGATCAGACAGTCAACATGGTTTTACGAAAGGGAAATCTCTCTTCATGTGCCGTTGTTGTCTGAGGGTTGCTGATCATGGCTCTCCACACATCCCTATGCCATGATATCAGAATGGGGCAAGCCAAAGATGCAGACCTCCAAGATCCCCAACCATTATGGGGAATAAACCTTTGCCATCGTCATTATCAAGCATTACACTCCAGCCAACTGAGCTAACCTGCAACTACCCTGCCCCTCCCAACCCCTTCCCCCCCAAGCCTTTAAAGGGAAATAATATTTGACAACTTAATTTGAGGACGTAACCAGTAAATAAAGGGGAGGATGTAGTATGCTTGGATTTCCAAAAGGCATTTGATAAGGTGCCACACAAAAGGTTTGCAAGGTAAGGGCTCATGGAGCAGGGACAATATATTAGCATAAATGGAGGATTGGTTAATGGATCAGAAACAGAATAGGGATAAATGGGCCACTTCAAGTTAACAGGCTCCAACTAGTGGCATGCTGCAAGAATCAGTGCTGGAGACTCAGCTATTGACAATCTATATTAATGACTTGGGTAAAGAGATTGAGAGTAATATATCCAAATTCGCTGACAATACAAATTTAGGGAATGTATGTGGGTGGACACGAGGCTGCAAAGAGATACAGACAGGTTAAGTGATGGAGCAACAAGGTAGCAGATGGGGAAGTGTGGATTTATTGACTTTGGTTGTTAAAAAAAACTTTTTTTTACAAGGTGTGAAACTTTTAATGGAATTCAGAAGAATGAGAGGTGATCTCATTAAAATTTGAGAAGAATCTGAAGGGGTTTGACAGGATAGACATAGAAGTTGTTTCCTTGGCTGGAGAATCTAGAACACAGGCACAGCGTTAAGAGGTCGATTACTTAGGGCTAGATGAGAAATTCCTTCACTCAGAGTGGTGAATTGTCAGAATAAAGGATTGAGTATACTCAAGAACATGATGGTAGATTTTTAATCTTTGAATCAAGGGATGTGGGAGTCAGCAGGAAAGTGGAGTGGAGGTAGAATATTAGCCATGATCGTATTGAATGGCAGAGCAGACTTGAGGGGCTGAATGTTTCTTGTGTTCTTATGGATCAATGCTGGGCTTCAATTATTTACAATCTATATTAATGACTTGGATGAAGGTACTTAGTGTATTTCTAACAATACAAAGATAGGTGGGAAAGCAAGTGGTGAAGATAAGTCTACAAAGGAATATATATAGGTTAAGTGAGCATGCAAAATTTGGCAGATGGATTATAAGGTGGGGAAATGTGAGGTCATCCACTTTGGGAGGAAGAATAGTAAAGCAAAGTGTTATTTAAATGCAGAGACACTACAAAATGCTGTGGCACAGGGGATCTGAATGTCCCACAAGAAACAACGTTAACATGCAGATACACTAAGTAATTAGGAAGGCAAATTGAATGTTGGCCATTTTTGTGAGGGGGTGGGGTGGAGTATATAAGAAGAGAAGTTTGTTTTTACAACTGTACAGGTTGTTGGTGAGATCATACCTAGAGTACTGCATAGTTTTGGTCTCATTTATGGGAGGGACATACTTGCATTGGAGGCAGTTCAGAGAATGTTAATCAGGTTGATTCCTGGGTAGTGCATTCCAGATCCTAACTATTCACTGCATAAAAGAAGTTTTGCCTCATGTCTGACCTTATGATGGAAGGAAAGTGTTTGATGAAGCAGCTGAAGATGGTTGAGCCTAGGACTCTACCCTGACGAACTCCGGCAGTGATGTCCTGGGACTGAAATGATTGACCAACAACCACAACCATCTTTTTTTGTGATAGGTATGACTCCAACTAGAGAGCTTTTCCCCTTATTCCCATTGACTCCAGCTTGCTAAGGTTCCTTGATGGCATACTCAGTCAAATAATGCCTTGGTGTCAAGGGCAGTGACTCGCACCTGACCTCTTGAGGTTAGCTCTTTTGTCCATGTTTGGACCAAGGCTGTAATGAGGTATGCAGCTGAGTGGCCCTAGTGGAACCCAAACTGTGCATCAGTGAGCAGTTTATTACTGAACATGTGCCATTTGATAACACTGTTGATGACTAATTTTGCTGATGACTGAGAATAGACCGATGGAGTGGTAATTGGCCAGGTTGGGTTTGTCCTGCTTTTTGTGGACGGGACATACCTGAGCAATTTTCCACATTGCTGGGTAGATGCCAGTGTTGTAGTTGTACTGGAACAGCTTGGCTGGGGTGGGGTGGGGGGGGTGTGTTCTAGAGCACAAGTCTTCAGTACTATTGCGGGAATGTTGTCAGAGCCCATTGATCCAGTGCCTTCAGCTGTTTCTTGATATCACGTGGAGTGAATTAAATTGGCTGAAGACTAGTATCTGTGATGCTGGGGACCTCAGGAGGAGGCCGAGATGGATCATCCACTTGGTATTCCTAGCTGAAGATGTTTGCAAATACGTCAGCCTTATCTTTTGCACTGAGGTGGTGAGCTCCCCCATCATTTGTGGAGCCACCTCCTCCGGTTAGTTGTTTAATTGTCCACCACCATTCACGATTGGATGTGGCAGGACTGCAGAGACAGATCTAATCTGTTGATTGTGGGATCACTTAGCTATTTCTATTGTAAACTGCTTCTGCTGTTTGGCATGCAAGTAGCCCTGTGTTGTAGCTTCTCCAGGTTTATCACCTCATTTTTAGGTGTGCCTGGTGCTGCTCCTGGCATGCTCTCCTCTGCTCTTTATTGAACCAGGGTTGATCCCCCAGCTTGATGGTAATGGTAAAGCAGGGCATATGCCAGGCCTTGCGGTTGAATACAATTCTGCTGCTCCTAATGGTCCCAAGCTTAATGGATGCCCAGTTTTGAATTGCTTGATCTGTTCTAAATCCATCCCATTTAGCGTGGTGGTAGTGTCAACAACCTGATGAAGGTTATCCCCGATGTGAAGATGGGACTTCATCTCCACAAGGATGGTCACTCCTACCAATACTCTCACGCAGAAATGTATCTACAACAGGTGGATTGGTGAGGACGGGGTCAAGTAGGTTTTTCCCTCTTGTTGGTTGTCTCACCACCTGCTGGAGACCCAGTCTAGCAGCTATCTCCTTTATTACTCAGGCAGCTCTATTAGTATTGGTGCTCCTGAGCCACTCTTGGTGATGTGATTCGGTGAATATGATTATGTCAGGCTGTTGCTCGTCTAGTCTGTAGGACAGCTCTTCCGATTTTGGCACAAGCCCTCAGACGTTAGTGGGAAGTTTTTGCAGGGTTGACCTGGCCGGGCATGCCATTGTCACTTCCGGTGCCTTTCTTTGATACTGGGTGGTTCATCCAGTTTCATTCTTCATCGACTTTGTAGCAGTTTGATACTGAGTGGCTTACTAGGTCCCTGCATATAAACGTATGTCACTTCTAGCAAGCATAATTGAACCATGCTAGGAGCTTGACTGATTATCTTAAATTGTTTGTTAGTGCCCAATTGCAGAATCACATCTAACAGTTGTCTTTTTTGGGGGGTTTTGCAAGTTTGGGCTGGTTGAGTACAGTCTGTACTCTGCCTATTACAAACAACTGCAGGAACATGCTGTTTGATTCAATCAGCCAATCACTGGGATGTACAGCCTACCTTCCTGGCATGTGGCATTGCACCGGCACTGAAGTTGCTCAAGCTCCGCATCGGGTGATGATTCTTTTCTCAAAATAACCTTATCTTTTCAAAGTAATTTTTAATTGATTTTTGCTAATGGTGAAACTCAACCTGTCACTCCATACATCACTAATTGAATAACTATTTGAAAAGTATTATTGCTTAATTTAATAATTTACAAGCTTTTACCTTTCCATCATAAAACTCTGCATCATAAAGCTCCAAAATAGGGGCCATCATACTCAAACACTGAACATGAAAGAAAGACGTTGAAAAAACTGTTAAAAAATTACAATTATTATTTTTGCCATTACAAGAATCTGACTGCTAAAATGCTGCTCTGACACTGCATCTGCATGTGTGCAGGAAGTGCTCCCCCTAGTGTTGCAGCACAAATAAACACAGCTGTTCACAAAATCTTCCTTCGCTCTGCTCTTTACACTATTACAATCCCAGTCTACATTAGGATAATTATAGTCCCCTATTATAAGTATAATTCTTGAACCTCCCTGTAATTTCCTTGTAATTTTGGTTCTCTTATGTCTTTCCCGCTATCACACTCCTGACTTGTGCTTTGTAGATGGTGAACGGGCTTTGGAGAGTCAGGAGGTGATTTACTCTCCGCAGGATTCCTAGACTCTGACCTGCTGTTGTAGCCACAGTATTTATAAGGCTAGTCTAGTTCAGCTTCTGATCAATGGTAACCTCAGGATATTGATAGTGGGAGATTCAGCAATGGTAATCCCATTGAATGTCAAGGAATGATGGCCATTGCCAGGCACTTATGTGGTGCGAATGTTACTTGCCACCTGTCAGCCCAAGTTTGGATATTGTCCATATCTTGCTGCATTTGGATATGGACTTATCCAAGGCCCAGATCAATCACATAATTGGGGACTTTGGAGAAAACGATTCCTTAGATACATGATTGTTTCAGGTCTGGATAAAAAGACAGAAACTGAACAAGTTAACACACTGCTTTATTCGGTAGGCCCAATAGCAGACGACATTATTACTAGACATGGAATCAACGAATCATCTGCTGGATTTGAAGAAGTACTAAAATCAGTTCATGTTTAGTTTAACTTAAGAAGTAAAAAAAATCCTTGAAAGGGTTAAATTTAATTAGCGTGTCCAGCAGCCAGGAGAGCCTGTCAGCTTATTTTTAAATAAGAGCAAAATACTGCGGATGCTGGAAATCTGAAACAAAAACAAAAATAACTGGAAAAACTCAGCAGATCTGACAGCATCTGTGGAGAGGAATACAGTTAACATTTCGAGTCTGTATGACTCTTCATCAGAACTAAGGAAATATAGAAATGAGGTGAAATATAAGCTGATTGAGGGGGGGTGGGACAGGTAGAGCTGGATAGAGGGACAGTGATAGGTGGAGGCAAATAAGAGATTGCCAAAGATGTCATAGACAAAAGGACAAAGGAGTGTTGACGGTGGTGATATTAATGTCCCCATTAGCACATTCCTTAGCTAATAGTTTGTTAAAACAGTACAGAGGCAGGGACATTCCAGGCCAAGGGAACCAATACCCTAACTGATCAGGAGAGCGACCATGCCTCCACAGGCGAGATCAATGTCCTGCAATTTACCTCAATCCTTTCAATATAACAGGATTGGACACTTCAGCAAATTGTGCAAGGCCAAAACATCTAAATGCACAGAAGACCTAAAAATGATTCATGAGGTCGAGACTGCACACCAAGAGGACACACAGCCATGCTTCTCGGGTGAGGTCAAAGATCCAGGATTTTCATATTAGAATGTGGACATTGCGGTTAATGGCCATCTCACAAACTTTAAATTGGACATGGAGCAAGTGTTACAGTCCTGTCAGACAGAGAACCATGGCTGGTGACCCAATGGCTGATGCCACTCATGACACACCTATGCGGAGCAGGAGGCATAAAGCTCCCAGTGAAAGTCACCCTGCAGGTGACACTGAGATACAAGGATAAAAGGATTCTAGAGACCTGCTCGTGGTCCACAATCGGGACTGTTCACCACTAAGCCACAAAGCCTATGTCGAACACAAACTTCTACAAAAAATTGACGAGTTCAACTAACAAGGGTCTGGCTCCAAGCATAAAAATGAGTTCCTGAAGCTCTTTACAGGATGGGGGCAACTGAAGAACACATACAAGATCATGCTGAGGGTGGATGATAAACCCGTCTGCCTATTCACAACACGAAAGATTCCCCACCCACTCATGAAAAAAGTGCAGCTGCAGCTGGACGAGATGACAAACATGGGAGTCATTTCCCCAGTCACACAACCAACCACATGGTGTTCCGGGATGGTCCCTGTCCCAAAACCAAATGGGTCCATCCATATTTGCATTGATGTGACACAGCTTCCCAATAACTTCCCACGTCCTCAGAGGACAACTGTCTGATTAAACTCGTGAAGAGCACGGTATTTCCAAAGCTGGACGCCAACATTGGGTTTTGGCAACTTCCCCTTGATGAATAGTCCGGGCTGCTGACTACATTCATTACCCACTTGGTCAGATTCTGCCTTTTGGAATAACTTCGGAGCCAAAAATAACTCAACATACAATGTCGGCCATTTTGCAAAGCAGACAGGGGGTCATTTGCCCCATGGATGATGTATTAGTTCACAGTACAACGGTGAAGGAACATGGCAGGAGACTCACAGGAGTCTTAGAGCACCTGCAGGAAGCAGGGCTGACGCTGAATGATCAATTGATGACATATCAATTCAGTTCCTGGGCCACAGTCAGCAATAAAGGCATCACAGCAGACTCACAAAAAACCAAATCTATTAGCAAGTTTCCAACCCCATCCTCGATTCCAGACCTCCAGCGATTCTTGAGGAAGGTGAACCAGCTAGCAAAACTTTTACCAAATTTGACAGGCATTGCGCTGGGACTCACAGCAGCAAGCATTCACATGCATCAAGGAGATGCTGCTCTCCACTGACATTCTTGCCCACTATGACCCATCTCTGCCCACCACCACAGCAGTGGATGCTTCGGCCACAGGCCTTGGAGCAGTCCATTTCCAGGAACAACTGGATGGAAGTTGCTGACTGGTTTACTACGCTCCTAGAGGGCTGTCGGACAGTGAGACGAGCTATGCCGTCATGGAAAAGGAAAGCCTCGCAGTCATGTGAGTTTTCAGACTATATCATCGGCCTCAAGTTCATAATTGAAATAGACTATAAGCGACTAGTCTCATTACTGGATGAGAAGGAGCTGGCAAGGATGCCTCCCAGGTCTAGAGGTTCCGCCTGCCCCTCTTGAGGGTCGCCTACAAGATGGTATACGTCCAAGTTAAAAACCAAACAATGGCAGACACACTTTCCAGGGACACATTAGACCTTCCGACAAAACAGGACATCCATCCCATCGAAGAGCTGGAAGTGTACTCCCAATTGACAAGACACCGGCCAGCGACCACAAGCAAACTCCAGCAGATGTGGCAGGAACAAATGTGTGATGAGGAGTGTGCCCGCATCTGCCATTGCTGCCAACAAGGTGGCCACACCAGAGACCAAGCAGTGGTACCACGAAAGCTTGGTTCGAACAACAAAAACATTTTATAGCCATAGACATCTTCTGGTCTACAATGAGCGGCTGGTCATCCCAGTTTCCCTTCAGCTGAAAATTCTTCAAAAAATACACCAGGTCCACCTGGGCATCACCAAGTGCAGGGCACAGGCCCAATCCGCTGTCTGGTGGCCAAGCATTTCCAGGGTGATTGAAGACATCATAACAAATTGTTAGGTGTGCATGCTGCACAGGCAGAACCATAGGGAGCCTCTTTTCCCTACACAGTTCCCTAGCAGGCCATGGGAGAGTCTGGGCATCGACCTATTTGTTTTCAACAGCAAATTGTTCCTTATAGTGGTGGATTACTTTTTCAGATGGGTTGAGGTGAAGCTACCATATATGACTACCACAGAGGCACTGAGAGATGTTCGCAAGCTACGGCATCCCAGATGAGGTAGTGTCCGATAATGGCCCACAATTTTCAAATGAGTATTTTGTGCACTTGGCCACCACATCCGGCTTCCACCACCGTACCAGCTCCTCGGGATACCCACAGTCAAATGGGCAGACTGAAAAAGGCACTGCAAAAGCCCTCCTAAAAAAGAATGAGGACTTTCCCACAGCACTGCTAACCTACAGGTCCATTCCGTTACACTGTGGCCTGAACCCATCTGAATTCTTGATGGGCATAAACTCTGCACACAACTTCCAATCCCGCCTAAAAAAACTAACACTGGCGTTGATTAGCAAGGATTACCAGGACATCCAAGCAAGAGAGCAAACCTACAGGCCCAAGCAGGCTTCCACCTACAGCAAAAGGCACCGCACCAGACACTTACCAAGGCTACGAAAGGATGAATTCGAGAGAGAGGGTACTATCATCAGGAAGGACGATGATCAACCTCAGTCCTACCTAGTCGGCATTCCAGAGGGTATAGTCAGGAGAAACAGAAGTCTCCTTCTCATCCCTAGACCGCCTATTCCCACAGTATAGTGGAGAGACATCGAGGAAGGTACCCAGATGCCAGAACAACCTCCAAATCAACAGAGTTTACCTGCAGCGACAAAGCCTACCACTCCTCCAACAGTAGTGGAAATGAGATATGAAAGAGTAATAAGATCAGACTGCCTGAACCTATGAATTCAGACACTTAAAGGGGGGAGTAATAACAATGTAAATACAAGGGGTAAACTGGAATAACTTGTAATACATTGGATAAAAACTTGGCGGGGGTGGGGGGAAGGGAAGATGTAGTATAAGGTCTGGCACATACAGGGTTAATATGGGACTGAGTACAGTACTACCCACAAAGTGATGTAAGAGAACAAGTCCCACACCTACTAGTCAGTCCAGCATTGGACAGAGCCAATGTGCACAAGCAGACATGTGACGGCTCTGGCTTGAACACTTTACTGTATATAGTTCTTGTAGTTAATAGATACAGACAGTTAATCTATTTAAGATTAAGACCTACCGAATAGTATCCAACACCCTACAACAGGAAACGTGGCAGCCAATTGGGCACACCAAGGTCCCAATGATACTGCTGTAAAAGCAAAATATTGCTGATGCTGAAGATCTGACCTAAAACAGAAAGTGCTGAAAAACATAGCAGGTCTAGCAGTATCTGTGGAGAAAGAAACAGCAGTTAACATTTCGAGTCCAATATGACTCTTCTTTGCAACTGATGTTGGTTGAGATTAAATATTGGCCAACTAGGACACCAAAGAGAACTACCTTGCTTTTCGAACCACGGAGAGAAAGAGCAGCTAGACCTAGTCTAGGTCTCCCTTGCAATAAGGCGCGTCTGCCTAAAGATTTTCTACCCTTTAATAAATAGACTATCTGGAGTGGGACCGGGACCTAATTGCAAGCTCTTGACACAAATCCTAAGTACACCTGACTGCCCGGTCTTAACCGTCCAAGTAAACCACAGCCACGAGACGATAACAGTTGGCGCTCCGCACCCACCCAACCGCTCGAGCTTAACGGCTCCTCGGAGCGGCGCCTGCGCACAGGTGTTTGCGCGCCTCCGTGCGGTGGAGGAGTCGGGGAGAAAGAGAGAGAGACAGACAGCAGGGCCCAGTGACTGACTTGACATCGCTACCATGTTACTCGCAGAGTCTGTCACCGTTCTCAGCACCGAGCGCTAAAATCCGACCACTGGCTCTCCAGAGGGTGAGATACGTTACTATTTGCTACGTCTTTCCTCAAAGTGCTGGATGACGATATTTATTTTAACGGTCAACGTGTCTTAATTTGAAGATCCGTTTTTTTTTGTTTTTGGTCAGTGAACTGATGTTTACTTTTCGAAACAAATTACTTCCGTTATAGGACCATAAACGCAATGTCATCCGGTGCCCCTTGGGCTGTACAATTTTAACGGAATCCGCCCTGGCCATTAGGCCATCGGTATGTGATCGTTTAGGGGTTTGGTAGTTTATGGTTATCTTAATAGTTGGTAATCCAGAGGCCCGGGCTAATGATCTAGAGACTTGAGTACAAACCCCATCTGGGTAGTTGAGGAGTTTAAATTCAGTTAAATTAATAAATAAATATGGAATTAAGCAAGTATCAGACGTATTAGTGACCATGAAGCTATTGGATTGTCATAAAAATCCATCTGGTTCCCTGATGTTCGTTAGGGAAGGCGATATGCTGTCCTTACTCGGTTTGACCTATCTGTGATTCCAGAGCCACAGCAATGTGATTGACCCTTAATTGCCCACTGAAATGTTATAGTAAGCCACTCAGTAGCAACAAAACATTCACGAAAAAGCAAGGAGTACTGTGAAAGAAATTTTAGACCTACGGACATTCAGCTAGGCACCAATTTTGGACATGTCAAAGGCACAACCAGTTCACTCAACCCTACAAAGTCCTTCTGACTAATATTTGGGGACCTGTGCCAAAATTAGGAAAGCTGTCCCACACACTAGTCAAGCAATTACCTGAACATAGTCATACTCTTGGAATCATACCTTTCAGTTAATGTCCCAAACCTCTCCATCACCATTTCTGAGTATAACATATTCTACCACTCTTCTACTGTCTCTTCTACCACTATCATGAACACCACTTGGAAGATTGGAAGAAGGACTGAGAGTAACAAGGGTACAGAACATACTTTAGGTGGGGGAAACATCAATGTCCATTATAAATAGTGGCTTGGTAACATCACTACTCACTGAACTGGCTGTGTCCTGAAGGGCACAGCTCCCAGATTGGGTCTGTAGTAGGTGATGAGAAAACATGAGAGAAAATGTACATAAACCCTGCTGTCCTCATTCTCATCAGTTTACCTGCTGCAGTTGCATTTACTCACAACAGTATTTGTAGGAGTGACCAACACACAGTCCTTGTAGAAACGAAGCCCTGTCTTCACAGTGAGGACAGCTTCCATCATGTGTGGCATCACCTCCATCCTAAATGGATTAAATTCGTAATAGATCTAGAAACTCAAAACTGGGCACCCAAGAGGTGCTGGGGGCCATCAAGTGTAGGATTATATTCCACCAGAATCTCTAGTCTCATTGCCTGGCATATCCTTCACTCTACCACATTTTTGTTGGTGTAAAAATAAATCAGGAAAGGTGTCTCAACCATGGATTACAAAATAAATTAGGGATAGTATTAGAACCAAAGAGGAGACATATAAAATTGCCAGAAAAAGCAGCAAGCCTGAGGATTGGGAGCAGTTTAGAATTCAGCAAAAGTGGACAAAAAGATTGATCGAGAAGGGGAAAATGGAGTATGAGAGCAAACTTGCAGGGAATATAAAAACTGACTGTAAAAGCTTCCATAAATATGTGAAGAGAAAAAGACAAATGAAGGTCCCTTACAGTCTGAAACGGGGAAAATTAAAATGGGGAACAAAGAAATGGCAGAAGAATTGAACACATGTTTTGGCTCTGTCTTCACAAAAGAGGACACAAATGATTTCCCAGAAATGTTAGGGAACCAAGGACCTAGTGAGAGGGAGGAATTGAAGAAAATCAGTATTAGTAAAAAAATGGTGCTAGAGAAATTAATGGGGTTAAAGGCTGAAAAATCCCCAGGGCCTGATAATCTACACCCCAGAGTACTTAAAGAAGTGGCCCTGCAAATATTGGATGCATTGGTGGTCATCTTCCAAAATTCTATAGACTCTGGAGCAGTTCCTATGGATTGGAGGGTGGCAAATGTAACCCCACTATTTAAAAAAGGAGGGAGAGAAAAAACAGAGAATTACAGACCAGTTAGCCTAACATCAGTAGTGGGGAAAATGCTAGAGTGTATTATAAAAGATGTGGTAACAGAACACTTAGAAAGCTTTAACGAGGTTAGACAATGTCAGCATGGGTTTATGAAAGGAAAATCATGCTTAACTAATCTACTGCAGCTTTTTGAGGATGCATCTAGTAGAATAGATAAGAGAGAACCAGTGGATGTAATGTATTTGGATTTCAAGAAGGCTTTCGATAAGGTCCCACGTAAGAGGCTAGTAGGCAAAATTAAAGCACATGGGATCGAGGGTAACAGACCGGAAACAGTGAGTGAGAATAAAAGGGTCTTTTTCCAGATGGCAGGCGGTGACTAGTGGTGTACCGCAGGGATCAGTGCTTGGGCCCCAGCTATTCACGATATATATATATAAATGAATTGGATGAGGAAACCAAATGCAATATTTCCAAGTTTGCTGATGACACAAAGCTGGGCGGGGTTGTGAGGAGGAGCAAGGAAGCTTCAGGGTGATTTAGACAAGTTGTGTATGTGGGCAAACACATGGCAGATGCAGTATAACGTGGATAAATGTGAAGTTATACGCTTCGGTGTGAAAAAAAGAAAGGCAGAGTATTATTTAAATGGTGATATATTGGGAAACGTGGATGTAGAAAGGGATCTGGGTGACCTTGTACACCAGTCATGAAAGTAAACAGGCAGGTGCAGCAAACAATTAGGAAGGCATATGGTATGTTGGCCTTCATTGCAAGAGGATTTGAGTTCAGAAGTAGGGATGTCTTACTGCAGTTATACACCAAGGCCTTGGTGAGACCACACCTGGGAATTGCATGCAGTTTTGGTCTCCCTACCTAAGAAAGGATATACTTGCCATAGGGGGAGTGCAGTGACGGTTCACTAAGCTGATACCGGGAATGGCAAGACTGTCGTATGAGGAGAGATTGGTTCGACTGGGCCTGTATTCACTAGGGTTTAGAAGAATGAGAGGGGATCTGATTGAAATGTATAAAATTCTAACAGGGCTAGACAGACTAGATGCAGGGAGGATGTTTCCCCTGGTTGGGGGGGTCTAGAACCAGGGCCCACAGTCTCAGGATACGGGACAGGCCATTTAGGACTGAGATGAGGAAAGATTTCTTCACTCAGAGGGTGCTCAACCTGTGGAATTCTCTACCATAGAACGCTTTGGAGGCCGGGTCACTAAGTATATTCAAGAAAGAAATTGATCATTTTTTTGGATATTAGGGGCATCAAGGGGTATGGAGAGAAAGTGGGAATATGGCCTTGAGATAGAGGATCAGTCATGATCATATTGAATGGCGGAGCAGGCTCGAAGGGCCGAATGGCCTACTCCTGCTCCTAGTTTCTATGTTTCAAGAGAAACCATGGTGATGGGTGGGGGTCTTGCCTGCCAGCTGAGAGCTGGTGAGAGCCCTTCATTGCCTTCTTTCAGGAAGGCCTGTTGCATTTTCTGGCACATGACTTACTTGCTGGCTCTTCAAATCCATTCCCTCATCTACAAGTCCTAAGACAAGATCTTCTTGGAATACTCCTTATTTGCCTGGATGAATAATACTCTGCCTTTCTTTTTTTCACACCGAAGCGTATAACTTCACATTTATCCACGTTATACTGCATCTGCTATGTGTTTGCCCACATACACAACTTGTCTAAATCGCCCTGAAGCTTCCTTGCTCCTCCTCACAACCCCGCCCAGCTTTGTGTCATCAGCAAACTTGGAAATATTGCATTTGGTTTCCTCATCCAATTCATTTATATATATATATCGTGAATAGCTGGGGCCCAAGCACTGATCCCTGCGGTACACCACTAGTCACCGCCTGCCATCTGGAAAAAGACCCTTTGCTTGAAGCTTGCCATCATCCAAGTCAAAGCAACCCGCTTGGTTGGCACCCGATTCATCATTTTATACATTAATTCAGCCCACCATTGGTACACTGTGGCAACAGTGTGTACCACCTACAAAAGGCATTGCAGCAACTCATCAAGGCTTCTTCAACAGTACCCCCCTAGTCCACGACATCTAGCATCTAGAATTACAAGAGCAGCAAGTGTATTGGATTACCAGCACCTGCAGGTTCCCCTCCAAGTTACACATCCCGACTTGTATCGTCCTTGGGTCAAAATCCTCACCTAAACAGCACTGTGGGAGTACCTTCACTAGATGAACTGCAGTGGTTCAAGAAGGCAGCTCGTCCAAATCTTCTCAAGGACAATTAGGGATGGACAAAAATTGCTGGACTTGTCAGTGATGTCCACATTCCGTGAATGAATTTTTAAAAATGCACAGTTCTAATCCTGATTGGCTAACTGACCGGCCCCTTGCTTCAGATAGGGTCAAATTGACAGTAATCAGAAGATTCTCGGGTATTTTTATTTTTTGAATGTACTATAATTCAAAGGGAAATGGTATTAAATAAGTTAACCAAATTCAAGATAGACACATCAGAAGGAAATTAGAACAGAAATAGAGCCCAGCCATTATAGGCCAGTTAGTTTTACTTCAGTTGTTGATGAAATGCTGGAGTCAGTGATCTATTGGATGAAATGACTAAGGACTTGAAGGAGCATGAGTTAATCATAACCAGTCAACATGGATGTCTAAAGTGCAATGATGATTAACGAACTCAGAATTTGAAGAAATAAAGGAGAGGACTGATAAAGAAAATGAAATGAATGTGACTTAGCTGGATTTAAAAAATGTATTTATTAAGATGCCACATAATAGTTATACAAAGGTAATTGCAAATAGCATTACCAGAATGTGAGCACTTAGCAGAGGGAAATTTTGACAGCACAAAGTAAAAGGTAAAGGAACATTTCTCTGACTGCAAAAATAGTGGAAGTCAGCATGGATTTGTTAAAGGCAAATCATGTGTGACCAACTTGAGTTCTTCGAAGAAATAGAAGATAGATGATGGTAGTGCAGTTGGTACACTGCATCTGGATTTTTGAAAGGCATTTGAATGAATTACCATGTAATTGACTTGTTCACAACCTTAACACCCATGGAATTAAAGGGGCAAGGCTGCATTGATGCGAAATTGGCTAAGGAACAGAAAGCAGAGAGCAGTGGTGAATGCCAGTTTTTCATTCTAGACTGAAATGTGCAATGATGTACTCCCATGGGTTGGTGTTGGGACCACTGGTCTTTTTGATATATATTTGTCATGAAAATATCATAATTTTCATAATATTATTGTGATTTATTGTAAAAGTAGGTTAATAGTGGGTTTTGGATTAGTTTTTCTGTGTGGATGTGTGTGTGTGGGAGACTTACTTGAATTCGAGATAGCTAGTCTGGAGCTTTTGAGCTATCAAAAGGAAAACTATGTTTGAAATGCTAAATACGTAAACATGGTTGGAGTTTTAGAATGTGAGGTGTGAGGAACATTTACATTTTTAGATAAACCAGGGCAGTGAATTTCAAAGAGATGGTAAGGTACTACACCTAGCCAAAAAAGGCTAAGCCAGTGTGTTTATTTTTCCCAAAGGTTACTGATAACATGAGTGTTATGGAAGATTTAAATTATGGAAAAAGTAAAGTTGTAAAGATATAGTGGAACAATGGAATTTACATTTAAAAGGGAGAAACATGTATAAAGGAGATGAGGTTATGTGTAAGGAAGAAGGCATTCAAAGATCTAACAAGTGTGAAAAGCCTCTAGGTATCAAGTTGCTGCCTACAGGAACCGAAGCTAAGAAAACGCACTGTGAATACCACTGTCCAGGGTATTGTGTGCTTTGCCTAGGTCTGTTGAAATTTAGTTGTTTTTACTGATACCTTAACGGAGGTCAGATTAATTAGGGGAGCTAGGAGTTATCATAGTAGTAATTTGTAGACACATGTATGTGCTTAAAACCTTTTCTTCTATTAACAAGTGTTTCATTTAGTGTTGTAAAAAACCCCTAAGACTCGGTGGACTTTTACTGCCGAATTCAAGGCACACATCTTAAAATAAAGTACAAATTGCAGAAACAGTTGTGGCAGCTGTTTTAAGTTTCCCTCTGGGATTTGAGCGGCTCAGCATTCACTATTTGTTGTGCCATAACAATTAATGGTCTGATCTTGGATATACACGGCATAATTTCAAAGTTCACAGATGATACGAAACTCAAGAAATGTAGTTAACAATGAGCCTAATAATATGGCGGAGAAACTAAACAAATACTTTGTGTCTATCTTCATGGAGGAAGATACAGAAAATCTAGAAATACTAGGGAACCAAGAGGCTTGTGAAAATTAGGAACTCAAGAAATGAGCATTAATAAAGAGGTAGTAGTCAAAACATTAATTGGATTGAAGGTTGATAAATCCCCTGGATCTGATGACCTACACCTCAGAGTGTTGAAGGAAATGCCTATAGAAATAGTGGATGCATTGGTGGTTATCTTTCAAAATTCTATAGATTCTGGAAAGTAGCAAATGTAACCGTACTATTTAAGAAGGGAGGGAGAGAAAAAATGGAGAGCTGCAGACCTGTTAGTTTGACGTCGATAGTAGAAAAAATGTCGAATCTATTATAAAGGATGTTATAACTGAACACTTAGGAAATAATGATATGATTGGGCAGAGTCAACATGGATTTATGAAAGGGAAATCATGTTTGACAAACTTGTTGGAGTTTTTTGGGGATGTTACTTTTAGCATAGATAAAGGAGAACCAGTGGATGAGGTGTATTTGGATTTTCAGAAGACTCTTGATAAGGTCCTACACAGGAGGTTACTAAACAAAATTAGAGCCCATGGGATTGGGGGTGATATGCTGGAACGGATTGAAAATTGGTTAACAGACGGAAAACAGAGAGTAGGAATAAATGGGTCATTCTTAGGATGGCAGGCTCTTTCTACTGGAGTACTGCAAGGATCAGTGTTGGGGCCACAGCGTTCACAATCTATAAATGATTTGGATGTGGGGACCATATGTAACATTTCTAAATCTGCTGCTGACACAAAACTAGGTGGGAATGGAGGTTGTGAGGAAGATGCAAGGAGGCTTCAAAGCACTTGGACAGGCTAAGTGAATGGGCAAGAACATGGCAGATGGAATATAATGTGAGTAATCGTGAAGTTATACACATTTGTAGAAAAAGCAGAAAGACAGACTATTTCTTAAATGGTGAGAGGTTGGGAAGTGTTGACTTCATTCTGATGCACTTCGCCCTAGGGTCTAAAAAGAGGTGGCAAATGAGGTAGTAGATGCATTGATGTTTCCAAAGTTCTCTAGACTCTGGAAAGGTTCCATCAGACTGGAAAGTGGCAAATATAACCCCTCTATTCAAGAAGGGAGGGAGGCAGAAAACAAGAAACTATGGGCCAGTTAGCTTGATGTCTGTCATGGGGAAGGTGTTAGAATTGATCGTTAAGGAAGTTATAGCTGGGCACTTAGGGGAAGAGTCAGCATGTTTTGTGAAAAGGACTTCATGTTTAACTAATTTATTGGAGTTCTTTGAAGGAGGAACATGCACTGTGGATAAAGGGGAGCCTGTAGATGTATTGTACTTGAATTCCCAGAAGGCATTTTTTACGGTGCCACATCAAAGCTTATTGTGGAAAATAAAAGCTCGTGGAGTAATGGGTAACATATTAACATGGATAGAAGATTGGTTGGCTGGCATAAATGGGTTTTTTTCTGATTGACAGGATTGACAGGAGTCCTGCAGTGGTCTTTGCTGGGGCCTTAACTTTTTACAATTTATATCAATGACTTAGATGAGGGGAGCGAAGGTATGGTAGCTAACTTTGCAGACGACACAAAGATAGGCAGGAAAGTATGTTGTGAAGAGGACATGAGGAGGTTGCGGACAGATGTAGATAGGTTGAGTGAGAGGGTAAAAATCTGGCAGATGGACTATAATATGGAAAAATATGAAGTTGTTCACTTTGGCAGGAAGAATAAAAAGGCAGAGTATTACGGAGAACAGCTGCAGAATTCCGAGGTGCAGAGGGATCTAGGTGTTCTCATCCATGAGTCACAAAAAGTTAGTATGCAGACACTGCAAGTAATTAAGAAGGCTAATGGAATGCTATCCTTTTATTATGAGAGGAATTGAACATAAAAGTAAGGACATTATGCTTCAGTTATACAGGGCATTGGTGAAACCACATCTCGAATACTGTGTGCAGTTTTGGTCTCCTTATTTAAGGAAAGATGTAACTGCCTTGGAGATGGTTCAGAGGAAGTTGACTAGATTGATACCTGGAGTGAGCAGGTTGTCTTATGAGGATAGGTTGGACAGACTGGGCTTGTTTCTGCAGGAGTTTAGAAGAGTAAGGAGTGACTTGATTGAAGTTTATAAGATCCTGAACGGTATTGACAAGGTGGACGTGGAAAGGATGTTTCCTCTTGTGGGTGAGCCCAAAACTAGGGGGCGCTGTTTTAAAATTAGGGGTTGCCCTTTTAGGACAGAGATAAGGAGAAACGTTTTCTCTGAGGGTTGTGCCACTTTGGAACTCTCTGCTTTAGGCAGTGCAGGTGGGGGTCGTTGAATATTTTTAAGGCAGAGGTAGATAGATTCTTGTTAGGCAAGGAAATCAAAGGTTATTGGGGGTAGATGGGAATGTGGAATTCGAAACTCAAACAGATCAGCCATGATTTTATTGAATGGCGAGCAGGTTCGAGAGACCTATTTCTGCTCCTATTTTGTATGTTCATATGTGTTGATGTCCAAAGGGACCTAGATGCCCTTGTTCATGAGTCACTAAAAGCTAATATGCAGGTGCAGCAAGCAATTAGGAAAGCAAATGGTATGTTTGGCCTTCATCGCAAGGGATTTTGAGTACAGGTGTGAAGATGTCTTGCTGCAATTGTATAGATCCTTGTTGAGATCGCACCTTTGTGTATTGTGTACAGTTTTGGTTGCCTTATCTAAGGAAGGATATACTTGCCATGGAGGGAGTGTAGTGGAGGTTCACCAGACTAATCCCTAGGGTGGCGGGATTGTCTTATGAGGAGATTTTGTGAAAACTGGGCCTGTATTCTCTAGAGTTTTGAAGAATGAGAGGTGATCTCACTGAAACTTACAAGATTCTTACAAGGCGTGACAAGGTAGATGTAGATAGGATCTTCCTGTGGCTGGTGAGTCTAGAGCCAGGGGATACAGTCTCAGAATAAGGGATAGGCCATTTAAGACTGAGATGAGGAGGAATTTCTTCACTCAGAGGGTGGTGAGTGTTTGGAACTCTCTACCCCAAAGGGCTGTGGGAGCTCAATCATTGAATATGTTCAAGACAGAAATCGATTGATTTCTGGATACTAATGACATCAAGGGATGTGGGGATAGCGCAGGAAAGTGGTGTTGAGGTATATGATCAGTCATGATCTCATTGAATGGCAGAGCAGATTTGATGGGCTGATGGCCTCCTCCTGCTCCTATGTTCCTAGAGTTTTGTGTTTGGCACCATTTTTAAAATGGCAGCAGTTTGAGAGAGAGAGAGCTCCACGTGGACAGGGAGATGAAGTCCCTGGAACAGCAATTGGTCGTGCAGGAGTGGCCCAGTTCAGCGTGGCTATATCAGCTGTATCGGGGGATGCGCAGTGCATTGGTCATTTTCCCTCTCTGCTTCTATAGATCGGTTCTTTGGTCGGCATCGGACCTGCGACCACGTGGCCTGGGAAATAAGTTTCCCTGCGCTGGAGACGTTGCTGCTCAACAGGGGGCTTTTGAGCTAGAATACCTCTGTACGAGGGCTGGCTAGGCCATCAAAAGCAGGCAGTCTCCTCAGCCTTGAACTTTCCAGAGCAGAAGAATAGAAGGATTTCAAGGTTGGCTGAGTATCTGCTGACGGACTCTGTGGGTAGTTGCAACAAGACACCATCACTTTTGTACTCAAGTTCCCTTGCAATGAAGGCCAAACCTACTGAGGATCAGACAGCTTTCCAAAACTTTGCATTTTTCCTCATCTCCAATCCCTGTACATCACCAACGTCTGATATGGGAGATATTTTGGAGACATAGCCACATTCATATCCATTAGTTGTATTTGTGCTGAGAAGGAACATGAAGACGCTTTCTCTATTTTCTTCTCTCTTTATTCTATTTTTCAGCTGTGATGTTGGCACTGCTCTGTAGCGATACGGGTTTTGATATTGCTGATGTAATTCTCTCTTTTATTTTAGTTATGCATAAGCAATTGTACCCACAGCAAACTTCTTTTAGGACAATAAAAATGTATTGATATTGATTGAATTTTTGCAAAAACACTAGTTAGGCCCCAGCTGCAGTATTGTGGTCAATTCTGGGCACCACATTTAGGATGGATGTTAGGATAGGGGACGGATATTTACTAGAATTGTATCAGAGATGAAAAATTTTGGTTATGTAGAGAGACTGGAGAAAGTGGGGTTATTCTCCTTAGACCAAATAAGGTTAAGAGGAGAATTTGATAGAGGGGTTCAAAATCTTGAAGGGTTTTGATAGTTTTTCCTTATTTGCTCTTTTTCCAGTGGCAGAAGGATCAATAGCTTGATGACACAGATTTAAGTACTTGACAAAAAACCAGAGACATCGTGAGGTAAAAAAATTACACAGCACTTTGTCATCTGGAATGCACTGCTTGAAAGCATGGTGGGAGCAGATTCATTAATAACTTTTCAAAAGGAAATTGAAATGGGAAAATTTGCAGGGCTGTGGAGAAAGAGCAGGTGAATAAGACCAGTTGATAGGTCTTTATTTCAGATTTCCAGCATCTGCAGTATTTTGCTTTTATTTCATATTAGGTATTGGGTTAGCCCAGGTCTGGGAGCCTAGTCCCATCCATTGTCTTTTAGCCGAGGTAATTAACCTTTTAAATGTCTCTGATTAACTTGAATGGCTCCCATTCTTCCAGGATGGTGAGATAGGAAAGAGCTATTCACAGCTCCAGGGTAGCCATTGTCAACAAGTCTCTATTTGCCCTTGTGGAAATGTACATTGAATTTCAAATGTCTTCACATGTTTGGATATGTCTACTTGCAATCCACTTGGAGCCTTCTAGAAGCTTGACAAGCATTGCAGTTGTAAAAGGTCAGATGGCTTTTGGCAGCCATTTTTTAGGCTACTTGTATCCATTTAAAAGAAAGATTAGCTTTTTTAGAAAACCTATAATATCACAACTAAATGTTCGTGACACATGGATAAAGTAAGCTTGGAAGGGGGGATGAGGGGAAAAACATATGGACTCAGGGTAAATTTTGGGAGAAGCTTGGCTTGGTGCGCAAGGGGAAGGGAAGAATATTGCAGAGCCAGCTGAGTAAATGAACTCAACCTTAGTTTCAAAGAATTCCATGAGCTCCTTACACTTGTTGGGGAGGGGAGAGGTGACATGGGAGATGAATAGAAGTGAAGAAAAGCTGGAGTTCGTTTGACATTCTAAAATGATGCTGGGGTACTTGTGCAGCTTTGGCAGAGGAGAACAGGGGCTAATGGTACTTGATGTAGCCCAGCCAGATTTGGTGAAGAATGGCTGAACCAGTTGTAAATCTTGGATTCTCAAGCCTATACATCTTGAACTTATGGAAGTGAAGATGGGCTTTGTTACAGGAAGAATGATCAGGGTGGGAGAAATTAAGGGTTCAACTGAGAACAAAGGCTTCAAAGACAGAGGTGAGGAAGTGATTGAGCAGACCGATGGCTGCAGAAGTATCATGGTGAATGGCTGGGAGTTTGAAAATGCTGTTGTGCAACTTTCCAGGATGTCACAGAAGGAAGTAAGGTTGGAAGGGAAAAGGAGTTGTGAGTGGTGGAGGATACAAGGAGCAGATCAGAGATGGCCTTGTCTGTGATTGAGACATTGTAAATAGAGAAGCCATGTTCGATGGCAAGGTTGGGGGGTTGGCTGTAAATTTTTTTTTATTCTTTCATGGGATGTGGGCATTGTTGGTTTAGCCAGCATTTTTTTGTCTATCCCTAATTGCCCTTGAGAAGATGATGGTGAATTGCCTTCTTGAATCACTGCAGTCCATGTGGTGTAGGTCCAGGATTTTGACATGGCAACAGTGAAGGAACGACAATTTTTCCAAGTAAGGATGGTGTGTGGCTTGGAGGGGAACTTGCAGGTAGTGATGTTCCCATGCATCTGCTGCCCTTGTCTTTCTGGGAGGTTTGGAAGGTGCTGTCGAAGGAGCCTTGGTGAGTTGCTGCTGTGCATCTTGTTGATGGCACAGACAGCTGCCATGGAGGTGGAGGGAGTGGATGTTGAAGATGGTGGATGGGGTGCCAATCAAGCAGGCTGCTTTGGCCTGGGTGGTGTCGAGTTTCTTGATTATTGTTGGAGCTGCACCCATCGAGGCAAGTGGAGAGTATTCCATCGCACTCCTGACTTGTGCCTTGCAGATGGTGGTCAGGCTTTGGGGAGTCAGGAGGTGAGTTCTCTCCACAGAATTTCCAACTTCTGACCTGCTCTTGTAACTACAGTATTTATATGGCTGGCCCAGTTCAGTTTCTGGAATATGAATAGGAGAATTAATATGGAGGAAGCAGCTCAGTGAGGACAGGTCCAACAGGAGGGAAGTGAATCAGAGGAGAGAGGGCAAGGAGAGTTGAGGTCGAGATTGAAATTATCGGGAATGAAGATGCTGTTCTGCAGAGGCTGAGGGAGGAAAGAAGTGAGGATAACTTGGTGAGAAACGTGGAGTCAGGTAGCTGGTAGAGAAATGGGTTATGGTAGATTAGTGGTTATGTTACTGAACTCATAATTCAGAGTACTGGGATAATAATCAAGAGAACATGAGTTCAAATACCACTATCACAGTTTGAGAATATGAAATCAGTTTTTAAAAATCTGGAAATATAAAGCTTGTATTGGTAAAAGAGACTAACCCAACCGATTGACTAATGTTGTTTAGAGAAGGAAATCTGTGTTCCTTAATTTTAAATGTTAAACCCCTCCATGGCTTTGCTTCTCTGGCCTCCTTCATCCCTATAATCCTCAGAAAATTGCGTTCTTCCAACTCTAGCATCTTGTACATCCCTCACTTACTTTACCCTGGAGGTCGTTCCTTCAGTCATTTAGGCTCTCAGGTTCGGAATTCCGAAGCCAAACCTCTTTGTCTTTCCATCTCCATGTCCTTTTAAGACTGTAAAACCTACCTCTTTCACCAAGTATTTGGTGACCTTCCCTAATATTTTCTCTTTTGGCTGTGTGTCAGTTGTTGACTGATTACGCTGCTGTGAAGAAGCATCTTGGGGCTTTTTACTTTTTAATGATGTGATATACATATAGGTTGTCGTATATTGAGAAGGTTCTTTTATGCCAGCTAATATAATCTAAGATAATTTGAACAATGCTTTTCTCAATCAATTGTCAAAGATTCCAGAAAACAATTACAACTGAGAATTTAATTGACATCAACTGAATAAAACCATCTTCAACACTGATGGTAAAGCCACCTTTTCTTTTTGCCAGAAACCAATTATAGATTTTCTAACAAATAAAATACGATCCCTTTGGTTCTCATCTTGACAACCTGCATGGATTCCACATTGAATGTGTAGTAAATGATGTGGACATTTTCTATATGAACCTACAGTATTAACTTCTCATGATAAGAATTTCAAATTAGTAATTTAACATACAAAATTACGTTTTTGTCATAGTGCTGTAGCATTACCATTTGGGCAGTACGCTTGTTTCACTTGATTGAGATCAAAAACTTGTTACTTGTGATCAGCTACCATGGAGGGGTACTGAATGGATGCTGGCCATTTGGTGCATGGTGTTAAGGTAAAAGGATAATTATGTTTCTCTGATGACTCAGCATGTTTATCCAGTGAATAGCTGAGCTATACAGAGCACATAAAATATAAGATAGCTGGAAAAAGAGAAAATTACATTTGTTGTCTTCTTTCAAAATAATGTTACAAAGTTGTAATATTCAGTTCTGTATGTTCTGAGTAAAGTTGATTGTATAATTGATTACGGGGTACTGGATGCGTGTGGTGTACAAAATGTACAAGTAATTGAAGTGGAATTCAAATGGAACCATTCCAAAATGCACTGAGCTTATTTACGTACAAGATAACAGAGGCTGGAATGTGTTACAAGGCAGCAATGCCTGAAGCAGATCAAATAGCATCATAATCGTACCTTTTACAGTTTGTAAGTATCACTTGAACTCTCATTTATGTTGTGTGAAGTGCATTACAACCATTGCTATGCTTTATAATCACAACAGATGAGTGTTTCTATAATCCAGTTCTTTTTTGTTAGTTTTTGTGAATGGGGTTGCCATGCTGGATAGCAATGAATGGTTAGCTATTATGATCAAATTGTAGACGGATTTGAACTGAATTGCTCATGCACCACAAAGTTTTTAACATGTAATGATATTGATATAATTTCACTGTAATTTATGGGAATTGTATTTATTAAAACAGGAAGTTTGGGGGTGAAGATTTTACTTTATAACTTATAATGCTGTTAATAGGACCGGGGAGCAACAGATCTCAGAAGAAATGGATGTAAGCTTTGTCATTGCTGCTGATCATAAAAGCCACTCCAAACACTTTTCTGGTGTTGGCAGTTCAGGAACAAGTATAAGGTGTGTATAAAATAAGGTTAGCTTTAGAAATAAAGGCCGGAATGTTCTGGCACCATTGGCGTCGGGTGTCATGGCAGGCAATGGAGGGGGAAACAACATGGCGAGAAGGCCAAAAATCGGTTTTTACACCGTCGCGAAACCAGTTTGCGATTGTCTGCTCCACCCGTCGATGGTGGGCCATATTTCCTGCCACTGGATGTTGGGAATGTCATTTTAATACATTTACATCTAATTATAAGCCCTGCTAGCTGGAATCATCCCCCCACGTCACATTTACCACCCATGTTGGTGTGACTTCATAACAGCATACTTCATGACTGCCTTTAAGAGGCGTGTACCTGGCGACCTGAACTTTGGGGGGTACTCGGAGATGAGTGCACACCTTGCCCAGGACTCGCGAGGATCGCCTGTAGGACATCAAGGGTGAGGTACTGCGTATTCGCGGGGAGCATTGGCAACTTACTTTTTCCCGGCTGGCTTCAGTGTGGTGCCAGGGTAAGGGCTGCAGCGCGGGTCAGATTGGGCAGGGAGCGCAAGGCAGTACAGACAGACTGAAGGAAAGACTGGAGCACATGCTCGGGGCCTGGGGCCTGGGTGGGGGAGGGTGGGAGTAGTGTGTGTGTGTGTGTGTGTGTGTGGAGATGGGGGGGGTTGAGGGAAGCGGCCATGCGCAAGGATAAGCTTGTCAAAAATTAGCATTATTCTGCAGCTGAGACCGTTCAGTTGCAGCTCCATTGACATACTTGGAGTTGGGCCTCTGCCCACTCAAGCAATGCAAAAGCATGAAAGTGCTACCAAACGCTCCAGAACTTTTCACCCCTCAGGCGCAGACTGCAAATTAATGTGCATTTTAGGGGACAGCAGAGCAATTAGCTGATTAGGCAAGTCGTACAATCCCCGTGCGAAAGGTGGCCATGGCACAGTCACTGGTGGAGGTGCTCACAGCCCTTTGCAAAGCCTTTATTAAGGTGTGTACCAGTATCCATTGTGGTTCAAGCTAACAGTGCAGCCTTGCAGTGAGGTTAGGAGAATGCCTGCTCCTGAGCTGAGAGCACAGCATGCAATCCAATGGCCGAAGCTGCTGCCAATTGGTCAAGTGGAGTGGGGTGGAGGTGGATGGGGCTTTGGACAGCCAATGAACACGCTACACACTGGCCATCCAAGTGGTGGCCAGCACTTCCCTGAATGTGTGAAGGGGCCTTCAGACTTAACCAAGAGAGATTCTTAGGACACATATGCTAACCCACATATCTCTCTCTTTGACCTGCAGGAGAACATCAGGATCATGGTTATTTAGTGGTATGCCTCATGGCTTACGAGACCGAAGAAGTAGAGGAAGAGCGTGGTGGAGGCACCTGGCTTGGCAAAGGGAGCAGCACCTCCCTTAAGATGAAATGGCGGCAGGGCCTGCTGCGCACGCAGCTGAAGATCCATAGAGAGCCATCGCTCGTAGGTGCATCGCTAGACCCAGGATCTATAGACAGCGTCTGTCATTCTTGTAGATGATTGAGAATCAGTGTTGCTGAAGACTGCGCGTGTTGAGGGAACTGATCGGTCACATATGCCACCTGCTGCAGGATTTGGCGCCACGGGGACATGGAGGGCATCCACTGACAGTGGCCGTGAAAATGACCACAGTGCTCAAATTTTACGCCAGTGGCTCCTTCCAAGGTTCCACAGGTGACCTGTGCAGGATTTCGTAAGCCTCCACGCACAAGGGTATCCAGGAGGTCACGGATGCCATCTTCGCAAAGGCACAGAACTTTATGCATTTCGCCCAGGAACGGGAAAGCCAGGAAGCAAGAGTGCTGGGATTTGAGCAGATCTCAGGTTTTTCACAGGTGCAGGGTGCCATCGACTGCATTCACGTGGCTCTTAGATTTCCGTGGTAACAAGCAGTCAACTACGTCAACCGCAAGGGCTTCCACTCACTGAATGTTCAACTAGTGTGTGACCACCACAAACACATCCTGCAGGTCTGCGCACAATTCCCAGGGAGCGTCCATGACTCCTACATCCTTAGCAGCTCTCAGATCCCTGACATTTTCCACAGTCCAGAGATGCTGCAGGGTTGACTCCTCAGGGACAAGGGCTACCTACAGAAGACGTGGCTGATGACTCCTCTGTGCGGCCTCAGACTGCAGCAAAGCGATGGCACAGCGAGGCTCATGCCGCCATCTGGACTTTGGTGGAGCAAACTATAGGCATTTTGAAAATGAGGTTCTGGTGCCTCGACAGGTCTGGTGGAGCACTGCAGTACGGTCCCCAGAGGGTGTCGTGCAACATCATCGCTTGCTGCGCACTGCACAACCTGGTGCTGCAAAGCAGGGAGGATCTGACTGAGGAGGAGATGGAGGAACTGTGTGTATCCTCCAAAGAGGAGGATGTCAAAGGGAATGACGGTGATGATGGCCTCGAAGGCAAGGATGCCGGCAATGGGGCCATCGCTCTGGCCAGATGAGGCAGGCGCGCTCGGGAGGCTCTCATAGCCGCAAGATTCAAGGAGGATGACGACGAGATGCAGTGAGGACAGTCCTGACATCCTCACCTTGCATCTATGAATGTTTGAATCCTGTGTGGCTATTGGCAGTGCACATACCCTCAGTGCTCAGGCTTATGTCATGGAGATGCAGCAAAGGCCCTAACAGTCTCTAGATCCCAGTAGGATGATGATGACATGCAGCGAGGACATTCGGAAGACCTTCACATTGTCTCTTTGAATGTCTGACTCCTGTTTGGCTGAGGGCAGCTTGCTTGCGCTCCATGATCAGGGTCATATCATGGAGATGCAGCCATGAAACTTTAAATGCACCTGATCCTTTGTCAGCCTTCAGCATCTGACCCCTTCAGGAGCACAGCGTCACTGGTCACAGATGCTGAAGAGATGGGGGGCCAGCCCCACCTCAAAGGTGCAGAGAGCACACAGAGAATGACGGATCCCTGCGACGCCTGCCCACGGCATTCTGACAGCAATGACAAGCACCTTCGAGGTGCATGCATCACTAATGTGTCCTGTGAGTGTTAAGCCGGACCATCACTTTGGTCTGAAGGTTACGCTTTGCACAGGGAATAGATCCTGGACTGAAACACCTGCCTTGTGCAGGAACCAAGGTTTCACCACTGAGTGACACGGACACTGCTTATCATAACAAGAAGCCATAGGCAAGGAGACATTCTTGGGAGTTTATCTACAGTAGTGAACATTAAGTACATGTGATTAACACCCATGCCCAGGCTGTGCAAGTACATCAGCTGTGCGAGGTGTCAGCTGTGGCTCAGTTCATAGCACCCTTGCCTTTGAATCAGAAGGTTGTGGGTTCATGTCCCACTCCCGGAAACCAAGAACTGTGAATGTACTCGAAAGAGTTACAATCTGTGACTGTTGATAACTCAGAAGAGTTACATCAGCTGTGCGAGGTGTCAGCTGTGGCTCAGTTCATAGCACCCTCGCCTTTGAATCAGAAGGTTGTGGGTTCATGTCCCACTCCCGGTAACCAAGAACTGTGAATGTACTCGAAAGAGTTACAATCTGTGACTGCTAATAACTCGAAAGAGTTACATCAGCTGTGCGAGGTGTCAGCTGTGGCTCAGTTCATAGCACCCTCACCTTTGAGTCAGAAGGTTGTGGGTTCATGTCCCACTCCCGGAAAACCAAGAACTGTGAATGTACTCGAAAGAGTTACATGCGATCTGTTGATAACTCGAAAGAGTTACATCAGCTGTGGCTCAGTTCATAGCACCCTCGCCTTTGAATCAGAGGGTTGTGGGTTCATGTCCCGCTCCCGGAAAACCAAGAACTGTGAATGTACTCGAAAGAGTTACATGCGATCTGTTGATAACTCGAAAGAGCTACATCTTCTTAACCTTTCTAACCCTGCCGCTATGTCTTGATGCTCTCCCAACATCCACAGTGGAGGTGGAGGCAGCCTGCTTGGCAGGCGTCCTCTGGCGGGCCGAGACATGGAGGGCCCTGGCCTGCTTTCGGGGGTTCTGCTGTATGGCAGCGATGCATAGCCTCGGCCTGTGGAACTGGAGCTGCTGGGGTCACAGGAAAAGAGGATTCAGATGGGCCGGACACTTCCGGAATCACCTGGGTGGAGGCCCTGGGGTGTGCACTTGCTGATCCTCCTCCCTATGGTGCTTGAGGGCTCCTGTCTGATTCCTTGAAGTGAAGGGGAATCAGGAGTGAGAACGGGCTGTCCCGCACCCTTCTGGCATTGACCCACTATGGAGGCCCACAGTGGCATCAGAGTTGGAGTTCAGCCCATGCAGCAGTGCAGGACTGTTGACCTGGACCAAGGCCTCTATGGTGGCTGCCATCCTGCCAGTGTTGACCTCAGTGCCAGCATGCCAACGCACCTCAGACCGAAGGCGGACAGACTCCTCCATTGTACTTTGCAAGCTGAGGAATGCAACAGATATCCCTTCCTGATGTTCCCAAGCTTCCCCTTGCAGCTCCAGCAACCGAGGTATGACCGAGTTCAGATGCTTGACATCTGACTTGGACTCAGCAGATTTCTGGTCTCCAGCAATCCTCCGAGTGACGGAAACCTGGGAAGTTCCTGCCACTGTCTGCTGTGGATCAGACAGTGCAATGTGCTCATCAGATTGTGACCCCGATGCTACTCTAGAACTAGGTCCCACCGAGGTGTGTGTTTCTGCGCTGTTGGAGGGTTTGAGTGAGCGCTGTGATCGATCTTCAATTAGGGTGTCATCAGATTCTTCTGAGGTGCCTTCGGGGCATGAGTCAACGACCTGGGTCGTGGACTCCCTCGCCTGCTTCCCAGATGCGTCTGCAGATGCAAGGAGAGATAATTAGTGCGTGGCAGTGGACTGCAGAACATGGGAACTGACTCGCAGTTGGTTGTCTGATGGATGTTGCACTGCCGGATGCTCACTTTGTTGAGCACCGTCAGCACAGGAACGGTCCAGATCATTGCTGGCCAGCTGGATGGCTCTATTTTCAAAGCCTGTGAGGTCCTTGGTGTCAGGCATTCCTCCACCAGTCTGTAAACTCTCTCTTTTGTTGTGTGCCAGCTTGTCCTGTATGAATACAAATGGAGAGAGTGAAAGCAGGATGCCTGTCAGGCCGGATGCTAAGGATGCCTGGGTGGTGAGTGGTGCCATGGATGGTATGAGGACACAATCTGCAGGCAGATGAAGGTGTGTGTGAGAGAGTGAATGGTGATGTCTGTGAACTGACAGTGAGTGCGATCCCTGTGGATATGTGAAGAGCTTGTGAGTTGAGAGTGATGAGAAGAGTTATTTAACCTGGCGGAACGGAGCAGATCATTCATCCTCTTTCTGCACTAGGTGGCAGTCCTCTTTTGCAGAGTGTTGGCGCTGACCACCACTCCCACTGCCTCCCATGCTAGATTGGTGACCTTGCTTGCTGGTCTTCACCTAGAGTGTGGGTAGAGGATTTCGTGGTGGGCCTCCACAGTGTCCAGTGGGTGCTCGAGGGAGGCGTTGCTAAATTTGAGAGCAGCATGTTTCCTCCCTTTAGCAGCTATCACTTTCCAACAGCTTCCGATGCCTTGGAGACTGCAAGCCCTGTGCAGGGGTGCCCTTTAAATATGGCGCCTGGATTACTGAAGGCCTGAGGTGATAGTGGGATGGGTGAATCAGTGGCTGCCCCGCCAGTGATCTGGTGTGTTTCTTGGGAGTGCATTATTAATGAGGTGAGACATGTTGGGAATGGGACAATATGGCTCAAAAAGCTGCCATTGCGGCAGGCTGGTAAAGCGTCCTTTTTCCTGTCCGCTGCTGCACTTTGGGCAGAATCGTCCCAGATCTACAAAGTGAAATTAGCTTGATAAAGCACACCTTAGTTTTTTTGAATAAGAAAGGTTCTGTTAGCACAAAGTTGCTTGTGAGCAATGTCGTGGAACACTCAACAACAAAACTTATATTTATATGGAACCTTTAAAGTAATTAAACGTCCAAAAGCACTTCATAGGAGCATTATAACACAAAGTATGGCAAGGAGCCACATAGGGAGATATTCAGTCAGATGACCAAAAGCTTAGCTAGGTTTTAAGGAGTGTTAAAAGAGAAAAGCGAGGTAGAGAGATGGAGAGACGTAGGGACGGAATTGCAGAGCTTGGGGCCGAGGCAACTGAAAGCATGGTCACCACTGATGGAGCAATTAAAATCAGTGATGTTCGATAGGCCAGTCTTAGATGAGCACAGATATCTTGGAGGTTTGCGGGGCCTCAGGAGATGTTGGATAAAAATTATGATGATTTAGCAATAGTAGAAGAAAAGAGAGGTGGTGGTGAGGTAGAGCTGGGTGTCATCAGGGTACATGTAAAAACGAACGTGATCGCCGCTCTCTTTCCTAACCCTCACCCATTTTGGTGTGTGTTCATCGCAATTGCAGATTACTTGTCACACACAAATCACCGATTGCATTAACATTTTCAGGAATTAAATCAGAAACCACATCAGTGTCTCTTGCAATCCCATGCATTTCTTTCCAGCATCTCCGGTGTCCTATACTGGGAGAATTCCCCTAGTTTGTCATTGAAGAGTGACACAGGATCTTTAACATTCACTTAGACAGGCAGCCAGGACCTCAGTTCAAAATCTCACCTGTGAGGTGACACCTATGGCAACATAGCACTGTCTTAGTACTATGCCTAGATTTATGTTCCTATGTCTAGAGTGGAGCTTGCTCACTTGGATTTTGCCAGTCTACTTCAGAACTCATCACCATTTTCACCCAGATATTGACTCAAGAGCTGAGTGCCAGAAGAAAGGTGAGATTAGCCACCCTCAATTCAAAGGCATCATTTAAAAAAAATGTATTCTTTTACCGGATGTGGATGTTGCTGGCTAGGCCAGTATTTGTTGGCCATCCCTAATTGTCCTTGAGAAGGGGGTGGTGAACTGTTTTCTTGAACCGCTGCAGTCCATGTGGCGTAGGTACACACGCAGCGCTGTTAGGAATGGAGGTCCAGGATTTTGCTCCGGTGACAGTGAAGGAACAGTGATATAGTCCCATGTCAGGCTGGTGTATGGATTGGAGGGGAACTTACAGGTGGTGGTGGTGTTCCCATGCATCTGCTGCCCTTGTTCTTTTAGGTGGTAGAGATCACACGTTTGGAAGGTGCTGTCACAGGAGCCTTGATGAGTTGCTGCAGTGCATCTTGTAAATGGTACACACTACTGCCATTGCTCAGCGGTGGTGGAGGGAGTGAATGTTGAAGGTAGGAAATGGGGTGCTGATCAAGAGCGCTGCTTTGTCCTAGATGTGTTGAGCTCCTTGAGTGTTGTTGGAGCCTCACTCATCCAGACAAGTGGAGAGTATTCCATCACACTCCATACTTGTACCTTGTAGATGGCGGACAGGCTTTGGGGAGTCAGGAGGTGAGTTACTCCTGCAGAATTCCCAGCCCCTGACCTGCTCTTGTAACCACAGTATTTATATGGCTAGTCCAGTTCAGTTTTTGGTCAATGTTAACCCCCAGGATGTTGATAGAGGGGAATTCAGCGATAGTAATGCTTTTGAATGTCAAGAGGAGATGGTTAGATTCTCTCCTGTTGGAGTTGGTCATTGCCTTGCATTTGTGTGAGGCTGATGCTATTTGCCATTTATCAGCCCAAGCCTGTCTGGGTATTGCTGCATGTGAACACGTACTGCTTCAGTATCTGAGGAGTTGTGAATGGTTCTGAACATTGTGCATTCGATTAAGTGGGTGTAAAAATAAAACCTTCAGTGGCTTTATTTGTATTTTATATGAAAGAAGATGGTTGTGGTTATTGGAACTGTGGAACAGATTCCTTAAGAATTGCCTTAAATATGTCCTTGAAGTGGAGTCTCTAAGATCAGACAATAGTGACAAGAAAAGACCCTCTGGTCTGTCTAGCACCTCCCACACTGTGATACCTTTTGTGTAACAATATATAAACGCTTCATTTCAAAACAAAGTGATCTCCTGTTGAAAAGACAGAAAATAATCTAGGAGCTCACTCTGGCCTTAAATTCTATGCAATATCTACTGTAGATTACGATGTATAAATTGACTTGGTGTACAAGATGACCCATTTTTTCAGTGCCAAAAATTATACTTTTGCACATACTCAGTGTATAAGTTGACCCCCACTTTTCAGCTGCGAAATGCTATACTCTCATCAGTAATCGGCCTCAATTTTTCACCCCAGAAATGCATACTTACTTCCCTTATACTGTAAGTCGGCATATGAGATCAAGCAGGCAATATGGGTTCTGTTTCAAAGAAGGTGTATGGGAGTTTAAGATGTGTACACAGAGCAGACCACACATGGCATGGTGAGTAAAGAACAGAAATGGGTCCTCAGGCAAAAAAAAAATGAAGTACAAAGCTGCTTTCAAGCTAAGAGTCATAACATTTGCTAACTTGTCAAACAGCTGCTGTCTGTAGTGAGGAAATTCGGTGTTAATGAAAAACTGATGCCGAATGGAAGAAGGAGTCTGCTCTGAAGAAAATGCCCAAGACCATCAGAACAGGGACCAGTCACTGGCCTGATCTTGAGAAGCATTTATTGGAATGGGTCCTGGGAAACCTTCAGAATGGTTACATCGTCACCAAAAGTACAGTGCGTATGTACTCCTTAAGTGAGCTACGTCAAACCCTGAGTCCAGCAAAGATTTCAAACCAACAGCTAGTCGGTGTAGCTGATTTATGAAATGAAACACTTCAGTATTGCGACAGAAGACCAAGATTGCTCAGAGACTACCAAGAGACCTTGATGCCAAAATTACCAGTTTCCAGCGGTTCATCAACAGACAGCAGCAAAAACATAAGTACTCATTAAGTCACATTGTCAATATAGATGAAATGCCCGTGAATTTAAATATGCTCAGCAGCCAAACTGTGGTGTGAACAGGTTTGAAAACATTTCTAGTGAAACAACAGGTCATGTGAAGACAAGATTCACAGTGGTGCTAGCCTGCATGGCAATGGAATGGAATTAAAGCCTATGGTAATTTTCAAATGTAAAGCCATGCAGGACATCAAGTTCCCTGTAGGAGTTTTTGTGCATGTGCTTGGCCAGGTTGGCCATTAACAAGTCCAGGCAGCGGGCGATCGAGGGGGGAGTCCCGCCCGATTGTTTGTCCCTCTTCCGCGGCTACGCTCGCTGCCGGGTGTCCCTGGAGAGGGAGCATGCGGTGTCTGCTGGCACCATCGAGGCCTTCCGTGCCCGGTGGGCACCGCGGGGACTGGGGTGTTTTGTTGACCCCTTTAATCACATTTTGGTTTAATGTTTGTAAGGTTCCTTTAAACTTTGTCCTTGGTTTTACAGCTGACCTGACTTAGGGGCTGTGCCTGATTTATCCCTTATTGTGTTAATTTAGTTTATTGTTTTAACTCTGAAAGAGATACATTTTGCGGTCTTGTGGAGTCCCCGGACCACGTTTATATAGGGTGTTATAGGCTGCACTCCCTTTTTAGTTATTTAAAAAACCTTCATGACAATTGTTGGATGGATGAAGATGGACTGAAGTTATGGATTAATAATGTGTGGAATAGGCATCCCTGTGGCCTACATAAAGAATGCAGCTTATTAGTGTGGGACATGTTCAAATCCCATATAATCGATGAGCTCAGGAAGTCCATGTGCAGAAATAACACCCACATTGCAGTTATGTTAGGGGGTGGTCTAACGCCTATAGTTCAATTTTGGATATGTGCCTCAACAAGCCATTCAAGGATTATGTTTGCGCAGAATGGAATAGGTGGAGGGTTGATGGAGAAAAAACCTTTACAAAGAGTGGAAATATGCATGCTGCCGGCTTGATGTTTTGTGTGGTTTCATTATCAAATCGTGGGATCTGAAGTAATATTAGAAACTGATGGAAATTCTTTTTCTCCACCTGCTCTAATGCTTTTCCCTTAAGGCTGGATGGGTGTTCAGCATTCATCCTGCCCACATTCTAAGTTAAGCATCATTTAGCAGTCATGAGCCCAATTTCCCCGTATATCAAGCATTGCCTATACTCCTAACAATTGCACAAATCTTACTATCCAATCTTCTCCAATTACAGGGTTCACTGGTTCATGCAAGATAGTAGTAAGTGAAGGAAAAGCATGGGAATATTTATCATGATAGAAATTCTCTTCAGCTTCATCATTGTGTTTCAGCAAAAGAAGTTTAATACTATTCATTCTGCAGAAAATGCCCCCAACACCTAGATCATTAATAAAAATAGTAAAGAGTGATGATTCCAACGCCAATCCCTTGGGCCACCACTAGTCTCCAAGCAGATCCAAATTCATCTATAACTTCTTTCTGCCTATAGCCTACCAGGCAATTCTCCATCCAGCTCAATATATTAACACTAATACCAGAGGCTTTGACCTTGTAGAGAAGTAGCGTAGTATCTTATCAAAAGCTGTTTGGAGGCCTGAATAGACAATATTCCAGATTTTTCGATCATTGGTGAAGTGATGGTGCTTGCTACTGACTTCGAAGAAAGCCGCCCACAAAGATCTAGGCCTGAATTTTCCTGTGTCGGGTGGGCTCGGTGGGAGCGGGCGGGGGTCCGCTCCGCCATTTTACGTGGACGGGCCAATTAAGGCCCACCCAGGGTAATACGCGAGCGGTAGCGCTCTGTGCTACCTGTGTAGGTGGGGGAAAGAGGGAGAGTTGGGGACAGCGCTCTTTCGCGCGCATGTGCGAAAGATCGCTTCAATCTCCCTGAGGCACGGAGCTGCCTCAGGGAGATTGAACTGCTTCTGCAATTATTAAATAAAATCAATAAAAATTTAATGAAACATGTCCCCTCATGTGACTGTGTCACATCAGATGCGGCATGTTTTTATTTTTCAGGAAAACTTTTTATTTAATTCATTAAAACTTTAGGAAACCTCATCCTACTCATGGATGAGGTTTCCTAAAAAACGTAAAGGCCACTTGGCCTTTTCGCCTGCCTGCCAACCGTAAGGTTGGATGGGTAGCGTTAACTTGACACTAATTCATTTGTTAATGGCCTCAGTTATCGGCAGGCGCGCAGCCGACTCTGACGTGCGACTGCCAAATGAAACATCGAGAGACAGCGTGATGATGTCGGGACGCACGCCCGACGTCATCACGCGTCATCTTATGCGCTGGAGTATCGGGCCCGCCCCCACACACCGACTGAAAAATTCTGGCCCTAGTGTATTCTGTGGTGTGGATTTCACTTTTCCCTGGCATACAGCAATCTCTGGCATCCAGCAATAGTGATGTCATGAGGCAGACAATTACCTTGAAAAATTCTTACACACATTATACCGGGAAGTAAAAAGTATTGAATATCCTTCAATTTTTAATCATTTTACAGGGGTCGAAATAAAGATTGGTGACGTACTCGTAGGATAAAGGTAGAAGCTGAAATATCAAAAACCTTAAAGAATATATTTTCTACAATATTAACTGTGGAATTTTTAATCATAGATCTCTAATGACCTGCTCCTCAGATAAAATCTCCCATGAACGGCTGTGCCTTTCCTAGATTTCCAGAAAATGACTTTCCTCCTGATTTCAAAACCCAGACCACCACCACTCCACCAACCTCAATGCACGCACCCGCACGCACACGCACACACAATCAACAGAAAGTTTAAATTCAAAACATCGTTCACCTGATGGCCTTGCTGCAGTAGCTGCCAGATATATGATCATGTCACCTCCCATTCTCTCTGCATCACCCTTCTCTTTCTCCACTTCCAATTTCTCTATTCTAGTACTAGAGATCTGTTTCATGTTTCTATTTTATACTGCCTCCATGACTTGATTACCTTGTTCATCACCAACCAAAACAGTTGCAATATTAGTCATATAATTCAGAAGTTTGTCTGATTGTTGATTGCTGCAGTTAATATACATGCTAAGCTGCTCCCTCACTCTCTCCCCCAACAGCTGAATTTCTTTCAGTGTTTTGATTGGGAGAAATTGCAACCCATCCAAGACTAGATGTTAGACATATGTCCCGCAGACAGTGGAGGGATTGAGAGAGGTGGTGTATAGGTACAACTAGGTGTCATCAGAGCACACATATGTAAGCTGTAAGCTGACTCTGCCTGTCGACTATGTAGTCAAGAGGCAGAATGTAGTCGAGAAAGAGAAGTAGGCCAAGCATAGATCTTTGCAGGGCTCTGAAGGTAATCACCTGGCAGTGAACAGAGAACTAACTGTTGGAGAATCTCTGGGTATAATTGGATAGGTAAGAGTGATACAAAATGAAGGCAGTTGCACTGAGCTGGACAATAAAGGAGAGTGTTGGGGGAGGATAGAAAATGTATCGAAGGCTGCAAAGAGACCGAGGAGGATGAAGAACGAAATGCACTACGGTTGCAAAGGGTGTAATTTGTGACTATAGTTAAGACCATTTCAATACTGTGATATGGACAAAAATTTGATTGGAGATTGGAATGTGGGAAAGTCAGGAATGGATTTTGGAAGGCAATGCGCTCAAGGATTTGAAAAGAGACGAAAGGATGGTTGGAGGTTGGGTGCTAGACTGCAAGGACAAAGTGGTCAAAGGTAGGGTTTTTGTGGAGGGGAGTGATATTGCTGGTTTGGAAATGGAGGGAGACAGTATCTGAGGAGAGGGAACCATTTACAATATCAGCTGGCCTGGGGCCTAGGAAGGGAAGTTGGGTAGTCAGCAGTTTACTGAAAAAATGGTTAAGGAATCTAGAGATGGATTTTGTGGATAAGATCCACTCAGCGAAGACATGTGGAGAGGCAGGAAAAAAAGCTAGGGAAAGTAATGGACTCAGGAATGGGGCAGTGATATCCTGGGGGATATCAGGCTTGGTGGGGAAGGGGAAACAGCAGTCTCTGAATGGATGGTGTCAGTCATAGTGACAAAATAGTCTGTGATCTTCATTTGCTGTTGGAGGTGATAGAAAAGGATTTTGAGTGTTTGTAGGGGAGAAAAGAAGTAGAGGATTATCCTTACCTTCTATGATTATCCTGGAGTAATGAATGGTATTGGCAGGGAGTTGGGTCAAGGCTTGATGGTGTTTGTTGTGGTTCAGCCCTATCTGGTTCAACCAGTTACATGTCAGATACGCTCAAATCCGTTTCCCTTAGACTTGAGGGAGCAAGATTAGGAGCATACCAAGGAAACAAACAAGTTGTGAGAGAGAGTAAAGGTTGCGCTGCGGACCAAAGCATTAAAGATGGAGATGAGGAAATGGTTGAGAAAATTGGTGGCTCCAGGGGTATCATGGCAAATAGAGTTGAGTAGGAAAGAATAATTGCAGGCACCCAAGCCAACATTCATGCCCCATTCATAATACTGTACAGAAACAGATTAACTGGCAATTTATCTCATTGCTGTTTCTAGGACCTTGTTGAGCACCAATTAGTTGCCATGTTTGACTGCAAATCATCAGTAATTATAGTTCTAAAGTAATTAATTTGTTATGAAGCATTTTAGGACATCCTAGTGTCGTGAGAGATATGTCATTCCTTCCTTCCTTCTTTCTCTTTCTTCCTGCTTTTTCAAACCTTTCCTTAATCTACTGATCCAAGCCTTTTTGGTCTTCCCTGCACCATTTCCAGTTCTTGAGTATTTCCCTGTGCCTGGTAAACAAAACTAGGCACAATATCCAAGGTTTGCTTGAACAGAACACTATATAGTTATAAGCAAAAAACTGTGGATGCTGGGAATCCAAAACAAAAACAAAAATACCTGGAAAAACTCAGCAGGTCTGACAGCATCTGCGGAGAGGAATACAGTTAACATTTCAAGTCCGTATGACTCTTCAACAGAACTAAGTAAAAATAGAAGAGAGATGAAATATAAGCTGGTTTAAGGCGGGGTGTGACAGGTAGAGCTGGATAGAGGGCCAGTGATGGGTGGAGATTGCCAAAAGATGTCATAGACAAAAGGACAAAGAAGTGTTGACGGTGGTGATATTAGCTAAGAAATGTGCTAATAGGTGACATTAAGGGTAGAAAGCAGGACGAGCAAGGTACAGATAGCCCTAGTGGGGGTGGGGTGGGGGGAAGGGATCGAAATAGGCTAAAAGGTAGAGATAAAACAATGCATGGAAATACATTTAAAAATAATGGAAATAGGTGGGAAAAGAATAATATATATAAATTATTGGAAAAAAGGGGGATCGGAAAGGGGGTGGGGGTGAAGGAGAGAGTTCATGATCTAAAGTTGTTGAACTCAATATTTAGTCCGGAAGGCTGTAAAGTGCGTGGTCGGAAGATGTGGTGCTGTTCCTCCAGTTTGCGTTGAGCTTCACTGGAACATTGCAGCAGGCCAAGGACGGACATGTGGGCATGAGAGCAGGGTGGTGTGTTGAAATGGCAAGCAACAGGGAGGTTTAGGCCATGCTTGTGGACAGACCAAAGGTGTTCCACAAAGTGGTCACCCAGTCTGCTTTTGGTCTCTCCAATGTAGAGGAAACCGCATTAGGAGCAGCGAATGCAGTAGACTAAATTGAGGGAAATGCAAGTGAAATGCTGCTTCACTTGAAAGGAGCGTTTGGGCCCTTGGACGGTGAGGAGGGGGGAAGTAAAGGGGCAGGTGTTGCACTTTCTGCGGTTGCATGGGAAGGTGCCATGGAAGGGGGTTGAGGTGTAGGGGGTGATGGAGGACCAGGGTGTCCCGGAGGGAACAATCCCTGCGGAATGCCGCCAGGGGGCTGAAGGGAAGATGTGTTTGGTGGTGGCGTCATGCTGGAGTTGGCGGAAATGGCGGAGGATGATCCTTTGAATGCGGAGGCTGGTGGGGTGATAAGTGAGAACAAGGGGGATCAGGGTTCTGGGAGGAAGAGGAAGGTGTGAGGGCGGATGCGTGGGAGATTGTCCGAATACGGTTGAGGGCCCTGTCAACCACCGTGGGTGGAAAACCTCGGTTAAGGAAGAAGGAAGACATGTCAGAGGAACTGTTTTTGAAAGTGCCATCATCAGATCAGATGCGACGGAGGCGAAGGAACTGAGAGAATGGGATGGAGTCCTTACAGGAAGCGGGGTGTGAGGAGCTGTAGTCAAGGTAACTGTGGGAGTCGGTAGGCTTGTAATGAATATTGGTGGACAGTCTCTCACCAGAAATTAAGACAGAGAGGTCAAGGAAGGGAAGGGAAGTGTCAGAGATGGACCATGTGAAAATGATGGAGGGGTGGAAATTGGAAGCAAATTATTCCAGGTCCAGACGAGAGCATGAAGCAGCACCGAAGCAGTCATCGATGTATCGGAGAAAGAGTTGGAAGGGGCCGGAGTAGGACTGGAACAAGGAATGTTCCACATACCCCATAAAGGGACAGGCATAACTGGGGCCCATGCGGGTACCTATAGCCACACCTTTTATTTGGAGGAAGTGAGAGGAGTTTAAGGAGAAATTGTTCAGTGTGAGAACAAGTTCAGCCAGACGGAGGAGAGTAGTGGTAGATGGGGATTGTTCGAGGAAGAAGCAGAGAGCCCTCAGACAATCCCGGTGGGCGATGGAGGTGAGAGGGCTTGGACGTCCATGGTGAAGAGGAGGCGGTTGGGCCAGGGAACTGGAAATTGCTGATGTGATGTAGGGTGTCAGAGGAATCGCGGATGTAGGTGGGAAGGGATTGGACAAGGGGAGAGAGAATGGAGTCAAGATAGCAAGAAATGAGTTCTGTGGGGCAGGAACAGGCTGACATGATTGGTCTGCCGGGACAGTCCTGTTGTGGATTTTGGGTAGGAGGTAGAAGCGGGCTGTCCGAGGTTGGGAGACTATGAGGTTGGAAGCTGTGGAAGGAAGATCTCCAGAGGAGATGAGGTCAGTAACAGTCCTGGAAACGATGGCTTGATGTTCAGTGGTGGGGTCATGGTCCAGGGGGAGGTAGGAGGAAGTGTCTGCGAGTTGACACCTCACACCTTCCTCTCCCTCCCAGAACCACGATAGGGTCCCCCTTGTCCTCACTTATCACCCCACCAGCCTCCGCATTCAAAGGATCATCCTCCGCCATTTCCGCAACTCCACCACCAAACACATCTTCCCTTCAGCCCCCTGGCGGCATTCCGCAGGGATTGTTCCCTCCGGGACACCCTGGTCCTCCATCACCCCCTACACCTCAACCCCCTTCCATGGCACCTTCCCATGCAACCGCAGAAAGTGCAACACCTGCCCCTTTACTTCCCCCCTCCTCACCGTCCAAGGGCCCAAACGCTCCTTTCAAGTGAAGCAGCATTTCACTTGCATTTCCCTCAATTTAGTCTACTGCATTCGCTGCTCCTAATGCGGTTTCCTCTACATTGGAGAGACCAAAAGCAGACTGGGTGACCACTTTGTGGAACACCTTTGGTCTGTCCGCAAGCATGGCCCAGACCTTCCTGTCGCTTGCCATTTCAACACACCACCCTGCTCTCATGCCCACATGTCCGTCCTTGGCCTGCTGCAATGTTCCAGTGAAGCTCAACGCAAACTGGAGGAACAGCACCACATCTTCCGACCACGCACTTTACAGCCTTCCGGACTAAATATTGAGTTCAACAACTTTAGATCATGAACTCTCTCCTTCACCCCCACCCCCTTTCCGATCCCCCTTTTTTCCAATAATTTATATATATTTTTCTTTTCCCACCTATTTCCATTATTTTTAAATGTATTTCCATGCATTGTTTTATCTCTACCTTTTAGCCTATTTCGATCCCTTCCCCCCACCCCACCCCCACTAGGGCTATCTGTATCTTGCTCGTCCTGCTTTCTACCCTTAATGTCACCTATTAGCATATTTTTTAGCCAATATCACCACCGTCAACACTTCTTTGTCGTTTTGTCTATGACATCTTTTGGCAATCTTCACTTTTCACTGGCCCTCTATCCAGCTCTATCTGTCCCACCCCACCTTAAACCAGTTTATATTTCACCTCTCTTCTATTTTTACTTAGTTCTTTTGAAGAGTCATACGGACTCGAAACCTTAACTGTATTCCTCTCCGCAGATACTATATAGTTATAGCTTCATCATGACTACTTCAAATTTAAACTCTATGATATATCATTATAATTGCTTTATTAAATGGAAAGAAAGAAAACTTGCATTTATATAGCTCTTTTCACAGCCTCAGGACATCGCAACGTGATTTAATGCCAATTAAACACTTTTGAAATGCAGTCACTGGTGTAACGTAGGAAAAATTGTTTCTCTGCATTGACTAGACATATGATTATCTTCTGTTGTATTGACTTTTTCAAGTAATTTACTGAACAAATTCATATGATTCTATATACAATGCACTTCTATTATTTTTTTAAAGGGTCTTAAAGAGTTAGGGACTAGAAGGATAGATCTTTACAAAGGACAATATTTTACATTTCCTCTCTGTTATGTGCACTTCTGTATTAAATTATAGCAACATATTTTAACTTAGGGTTAAGAGCTGACTAAGGGATGGACTATCCAGGAGGTTGGTTATGATTAGAAGAACTGATTAATCTAGTTTAAGAATTGCTGTTTAACTATGAGATATATGACTCAGCAAGTCAATTGAAATCAGGAATATACCTCTGGTCATTTAGAGGAAAAATGAATTGGGAAAACTTAATATTCAGCATTGACACAGAGTTGTTATTATTGAGTATTGTGATTCTGAAATAATAAAACAGCATCATAATGACAAGACATGCTCTCAAATACCGGTTTTTATTTGTTAGACGTGTGCAATAATTTTAATAAGCTCAAATAATATGTGCCTTTCGAGAATTTTGATTACCATGGTAGCTTGGTTCCAATTTTATATTCACAGTACCATACTGTTATAAATTTGTCAATACCACTTGTTACAACCAATTGCATTATAAGAATCACAGTAGAGGCTAGAGACTTTGGCCAGAGTTCTCCCATGCCCCCATCGGCGGGATCAATGGCGGGTTGGGGGGTCGGAGAACTAGGCGGGAGGTCTAAAAATTGGTTTCATGCTGGCTTGAAATGACAATGGGATCTTCCGATATTGCCCACGTCGCAATTCCCGCTGGAGGCTGGCGTGAAACGAATTTGCATCCCACTAATTGGATGCAAATGAAGGCCTGGCCGAAATCTTCCCTCATGCTTGATTCTTCACAACGCCAGCAGGAAAACATGCCAGTCCATAACAAGTCTGGATCAACGTGGTATGCAAAAGTCGGGACTTACCTTAAGGGTCTTGGTCAGCTCGTGGACATCCGATGACAAGATAGAGGCCTCCAGCTATCGGACCCTGGAGCACCACATGCAGCACAGGGTGGGTGGAGCTTCATCCATGTGGCTCCTCCGTGAAGCAGCTTCCAGAAGTTGGGAGTTCTCCATGCAGCAACCTTGCTCAGGCTTTGGATCTTATTCTAGGGACTTCGCTGAAACTTCGGACCTTCTTCCAGGGACTTTGCTCAAGCTTCGGGCCTTCTTGTAGGGATTTCACTCAAGCTTCGAACCTTCTTCCAGGGACATTGCTCAGGCTTCAGACCTTCTTCTGGGGACTTTGCCATGGGTTTGGACTTTCCTGAAGAGACTTCAGCATGGGGTTAGACTTTCTTCCAAGGGCGTTGCCATGGGATCAGATACAGGAGCTGCGGGATGGAAGGCAGCAGGGAGTGCTGTTGGGCAGCAAAGGAGTGTTGGGCGGGGACAGGTGTGGGGTAGTAAAAAGAAGGCTAGGAGGACTGCAGATGTGGTGGGGGTGTGGGGTCTAGAAGGGGGCATTGATGTCTGGGGATGCAGGAACAGGTTTTACAGGGATGTAGCTAACCGGTACATGGAAGGGATGGGGATGTTGGGTAAGGATTGTGTTGGTTGTTGGGAGGGGGAGGGGTTAATGTCTTGGTATGTGGAGGGGGTGGGGTAATGTCCATGTGTGTGAAGGGAGGCTGGGGGTTGGTGGGGTGGGGGGGTGGGGGTGGGAATGTCATCCAGGTGTGTCGGGGGGCGGGGTGGGGAATATCTAGTTGTATGAAGGTGGGGAGTAATGTCCACATGAAGGGGCTTACAGGGAGGAGCTAGTGGAGTTAACCACTGACTCCTGGAGAGAGAACTCAGGGTGGGTATGTTAGGAGGGAATGGTCAAGGTTACGGAGGCAGAAGGTGCCGGTAGGGTGGGATGGTGAGGGTGTGATGGTGTTGCTTGAAGGGCGGGTGTGAGTTGTTTGTGGGGACCTGGGGGAAGACACGGACTTGGGGAGGCTGGGCAGGTCGATGTGCACAGGGTTGGGATTTTTGGGTAAGAAGAGAACGTGAATGTTCATGGGTATTATCAAAGGAAAAGAGTTCGGGTTGGAGGGTAACAGTGGGGAGGTTGGAGGTAAAGCTGGGTCAGCGGTGATTGGGGAAAGGGCCTGGGTGACTGGGGGAGCAGAAACAGTGGCGGAGCGAAGAAAAAAGTTTATAACTACCATGCTGGTCAAATTGGAAGTAAGCAGAGCTTTGTGTTGGATCGAGATGCTACATGGGAGTTGGGTCAGTGGGTGGGCGGATATGCAGTTCACCTCAACTGGACAACTGAAAGGGAACCCCAGCAGGCAGTATTGACAATGCTAGGAACCTGGGATGTGAGTCTGACAGATGAAGGCTCAGCATTCATGAGAGAGTACTTGCTCACAGCTAGCAAAGGTCCTGCCACATATCCTTCTCCCTGCAGACTCACTCGGGGTCAGGTGTGCACAGGAGAGGTGCTTGGGTTGTGCGGGGTGGGAGAAGGTGCATTCGCTAAGCCTAAAAGAACCAAGCTGAAAAAAGCCAGTAGGAATGATGCTAGTTAAAAAATGATTATATTTACAGAGGTTAGAATTGTGACAGTGATTTGTTCACCTGTGCAAACAGTTGTGATTACAATTTCTTTATTTTTTCGTGGCTTATTGCTTCTTCTAGGTGCTCCCCCGACATCAGACTGCTGACATAAGAACATAAGAAATAGGAATAGGAGTAGACCATTTGGCCCCTTGAGCCCGCTCCGCCATTCAATAAGATCATGGCTGATCATCTTGTGCTTTGATTTCCACATTTCCATCTAACCCCCATAACCTTTGATTCCTTTGCCTAACAAGAATCTATCTAACTCTGCCTTAAAAATATTCAGTGACCCCGCCTCCACCACTTTCTGAGGCAGAGAGTTCCAAAGTTACACAACCCTCTGACAGAAAAAGTTTCTCCTCATCTCTGTCGTAAAAGGGCGACCCCTAATTTTAAAACAGTGCCCCTAGGTCTGGACTCACCTGCAAGAGGAAACATCCTTTCGATGTCTACCTTGTCAAGGCTGTTCCAGATCTTATATACTTCAATCAAATCATCCCTCACACTTCTAATCTCCAGTGGAAACAAGCCCAGTCTGTCCAACCTTTCCTCATAAGGCATCCCACTCATTCCAGTAGACCATCAATCTAGTAGACCTCCTTTGAACCACCTCCAATGCATTTACATCCTTCCTAAAATAAGGAGACCAAAACTGCACATAGCATTCGAGGTGTGGTCTCACCAATGCCCTGTATAACTGAAGCATGACATCCTTACTTTTATGTTCAATCCTTCTCGTAATAAAGGATAGCATTCTATTAGCCTTCTTAATTACTTGCTATACCTACATACTAACCTTTTGTGACTCATGTACTAGAACACCTAGATCCCTCCGCACTTCAGAATTATGCAGCTGTTCTCCATTTAAGTATTACTCTGCTTTTTTGTTCTTTCTGCCAAAGTGAACAACTTCACATTTTCCCACACTAAGCTTTATTTGCCAGATCTTTGTAAACTCACCCAACCTATCTATATCTATCTGCAAACTCATGTCTTCTTCACAACATACTTTCCTACCTAGATTGTGTCATCTGCAAATTTAGCTACCATATCTTCACTCCCCTCATCTAAGTCATTAGTGTAAATCGTAAAAGGTTGAGACCCCAGTACAGACCCCTGTGGCACTCCACTCGTTTCATCCTGCCAATCAGAAAAAGACCCATTTATGCATACTCTCTGCTTTCTGCTAGCCAGCCAATCTTCTATCCATGCTAATATGTTACCCCCTGCACCAGGCACTTTTCTTTTCCGTAACAACCTTTGATGTGGCACCTTATCAATGCCTTTTGGAAATCCAAGTACAGGACGTCTACAGGCTCCCCTTTATCCACTGCGCATGTTCCTCCTTCAAAAACTCCAATAAATTGGTTAAACATGATTTTCCTTTCACAAAACCATGCTGACTCTTCCCAATTACCTTGAGTTTTTCTAAGTGCCCAGCTATAACCTCCTTAACGACCGATTCTAATAACTTCCCCACAACAGACATCAAGCTAACTGGCCTATTGTTTTCTGTTTTCTGCCTCCCTCCCTTCTTGAATAGAGGGGTTATATTTGCTACTTTCCAATCTGATGGAACCTTTCCAGAATCTAGTGGACTTTGGAAAATTAACACCAGCGCACCGACGACCTCATTAGCCATCTCTTTAAAGACCCTAGGGTGTAGTCCATCGGGATCCGGAGATTTGCCAGCCTGCAGCTCCATCAATTTGCTTGGTACCATTTCCCAAGTGATTTTAATTTCACCAAGTTCCTTTCTCCCGTTCATCTCCTGATTTGCAGCCCTGTTGCCTTTGATCGCTTTGGCGCCTGTCCTCTGGAGAGCCAAGGCCTGGAGGGCCCCCAGCTTCCTTTGGCTGTCCTCCTGTGGGCCAGCTGCTCCCTCTGTGGTCATGGAGAATGAGGCTGAAGGGGTCACAGGAAAAGGGGATTCAGAAGGTCCTGACAACCTCTGAGAAGTTGACCCAGGGGTGTCCAGCTGCCGTCGCTACTCCCTTAGGGTTCTTGAAGGCCCTGGCATGAATCCTCGAGGGGAGGGGGCACCTGGAGGGTCGTCAAGGTGCCCCCCCCTCGTGTGCCAACTGCAGCAGCTTTCTCATGGCTACTGCAGTGGAGTGCAGGTCTGTGCGCATCTCCAACCAGATCTGCTGTACTAGAGTCGCCATGGAGTCTGCTGGCCTCCCTATGGAGATCTCTATGCACGTACAGGTCGGCACCACTTCATCAGAGAGGAGGTGGGCAGACTGCCCCGACTCACATGCCACTCTGCTGAGGGCCTCCGACACCTCTGCCTGATGTTTCCCTGCCTCTGGCTGACTCTTCACCATTAGTTAGAAGGCTGATTCCAGAGGCCCGCCATTGGACTTGGACCTCGCAGATGTATTCTTTCCCAGCAGTCCTCCAAGTGCCGGTGAGCTTGGCTGACCCTGCCTCCTCCTACTGCGGACATGTGTACGTGCGGTGACCACCAGATTGTGAGACCTTGCCTAAGCTATAACTAATTCCCACTGAGGTGCATGTCCCTGGGTTGGTGAAGGGTGCAGGTGTCTGCTGTGACACCTCTGCAGGCGAACATCTCTCCTCTTGCCCTCTCTCCTGGCTCCTCTCTGGGCCAGGGCTTCTGCTGAGGCCTGACAGGAAGTCCTCATGTCGGGCCTTGGCCTCTTCCTGGCGGCACCTGTAAGTGAGAGAGGAGAGAGCAAGTGACAGCTTGAGCTGCCTCCAACATGGAGGCACATTTGGCTATCAGGTTTCTGTACCATGAATGCATCCTCACGGGGTGGACAGCCAAGTCCAAACTCCCCATCGCCAACTGCTCAGTCCTGCTCCATGCCTGCCAGCTGAGTTGCTCCCTCCCCAAAATCTGTGAGATGCCTCAGATGTGGGCATCCCCGCCCTGAACCCCCCCCGCCCCCCCACCACCACCGTTTTCCCCCGTTCCCTACGGTTGTGCCTTATCTTCTCCTGCTCAAAGACAACAGGAAAAACATTTGAGAAGAGCTGTATGTTGCATCCATTTGGACATTGCATTTTGACATTCAATTTACATTCTTCCACTCTTAGATAGCCCATTGTTATGTGATATGGCATTACTGCACTGCAGTTTGCCCAGAAATGTTGTGGGCCAGACCCCTCCAGAGTGCTGAGCCCATCCACAGGAAAGAAGGCTCAGACAGGAATCTGATTTTCGGAGGTTGCTGGTGCTCTCTGTGCCTAAGCCCATTTCTTCCCCCCCACCACCACCTCCCCACCCCCACCATCCATACATAACTGTATGTGGAAGGATAAAGGAGGCACAGTGGTCACCCCACCGCAGAGTGGATGCAATGTAGTGGGGCCGTGAGGCACATCTATGCCATTGCCACTGAGATCCATGTATCCTGACATATTGGTCTCCCTGTGGTTGTTGCGTGCAGCTGAAGCTTTACTCACCCTTGTGGAGCAAATGAAGTTGTTCACCCTTTTGCGGCATTATATTGCTGATCTCTTCTGTCCAGCCTGGGCACTGATGGCATCGGCCACCTGTGCCCATGCAGGGTTGGTTTCCCTGCTCGGCCTCCTCTTCCCATCAGCTGGAAACTACATTCCTTTGGACCTGGCCATGACCCAAGAGTCATCAATGAATTTCGGCGCTGGACCTTCACCTCCTCTTCCAGACCTCTCTGTTGTTTGTTTTGACAGCGGATATCAGGGCGCCTTTTAAATATGACATCTGGATATGATGGCGGGGCATGTGCCATCCAGCCCGCCCTGCCGCGCAGGAGGTCGGGAAATCCCTGTCTGCATAATTAATGACGCTGGAAGATATCGCGGGACCTCCTGTCGGTTCCCACTCGACTTGGTCCCGGATGGGAGAATTCCACCCTTTAGTTGGTGAATGTGAGAGTAGACGTAACATACTATACATAACAGCTGTGCCTATCAATCAGAAGGTTGGAAACAAGATGTCATCAGGTAGTGAGATTGCTCTGATTTCAGTTATCCTTTTCTGAAGGGAAAGATTCATCATTTTCCTTTCTCCAATTGTAGGAATACCTACTGTTGGAGAATTGAGTATAAAAGTAGATTTTAGTCTATAATTTACATAAAAGCTGATGATTGAAATAATAATATACTGTTTTGGCCTGTAGCCCTTGAAACAATTGAAAACAGCCTCATTACAATTTTAATAATGTGTCTTTTTGTGTAGGAGCATTGGGGAAACTTTTATTTTGTTAAATAGGGGCAAAAAGCAAAGTAATCTCAACCTATTCAAATCATTGATTAGAACACATAAAATATTGTGTTTTGTGTTTGAGAAAGAAGTCAGAGCAGTGGAGAGGGTATAGAAGAAACTTATTTCATGTCGCGTATCCGAAAACTGAACACGCCCAAAAACTGCACTTTTTTTGAACCTCATCAACCGTTAGCCCAGGAAGTCCCTGGCCCAAGTCAACATAGACCTTGCTGACGGCACCTGCCCTTTAGCGCAGGAAGCCTAGTTGTTTGTCTGCGCATGATGCGAACCTTGCTGACCAATTAAAGTTAAACCACATTAGCTTGAACAGATTGGTGTATGGGCATGCTAACTGAAATGACATTTGTTATAAAAGTTCAAAGGCTCCCTAACCTGTCAGTAAGCAGTCATCTGATAATGAAAATAAAACAGAAAACATACAATACAAAACGATTTCTCTGAAACAATTCATAGGGTGGAATTTTCCATTTATGAGACTTAAGTTGGCTGGTGGTTTCAGAACCGCCCACCCCCCTGCTCAGAATGGCAGAAGCTCATGTCTGATTCCGCGCTTGGAAACTCATTAGTTATGCACAAGCGGATATCAGGCCGAATGACCTGGCAGGCCACGAGCTGATTTGTCTGCCCCACTGTCAGCTGGCAGAGTCAAAGGTCCGGGCACAATATTTAAACGCCAGTCGAACACATACATCTCACTCTCTGCAGCCCATCTGTCTCCAGGAGACCATGACGGATTTCTTCCATGCACAATAAGAAAGCTGCACCCTGCTTTGGATACAATGCCTCCAGGCCTTAATCAAAGGAGTGTGGACGCATAGGGATGTGCTCTTTCCCAGGGACGGTTCCAGGAAGCGCACCAGCCTCACCCCTCAGGCCTGGAAGGCCATTACAAGAGTGGCTGTCAGCTGCGCCTGGAATGAGGTCCAGTGCAGGAAGAGGATGAATGATTCACCTGCTCCGCCAGGATAATTCATCCTTCAACTGCCTCTAATATCAAACTCTCATCATGGCATCATGTGCTCAAATGGCTACTCTCTTCAGGGATCCCACACAACCATTACCAGTAGACACATATCAACACTGATTAATAGACTAAAGGAACCTTTTACATCACCACCACACCATTTATCATGCTGTGCACTCTCCATCCTCAGACCTGCTGGGAGGGTTCACTACACACAGGGGGCATGAACCTTTGCTAACCTATGCTCCATCCCTTCTCATCACATGCCTTTCTTGTGTCTTCTTCCAGGCCAAGCTTGCCCACAACAGGCAGGATAGTTTCCAAATGGGGGGGTGGGGGGTGCATAGCCATAACCATTGACCTCACAGAGTTTGAGGAAGCTGCAGCCCAGATTGCTGGAGAAGACAGGGATCGCTCCTGTGGTGAAGTGGAGATCGAATTGTCTTAGCAAGCTAGTACGGATCACTCCTTCATGTGTTCACCACATCCTGGCAATCAGAGTGAGTGACCTGCAGTCTTATATTCCTCATACTCATCTACTAAAACTCCATTCTCTATCTTTATAGGCATCTGTAGATCGAGGCCCATAAGAGTCACCACCAGAACTCCCAGCCCCCAGACCACGTCCGAGAAGGAAGGTGATGAAGAACCATCACAGTGCTCACCCGTACCCACCAGCAGCGCATAGACACACACCTCGGTGGGACTCATCTTTAGATGAGGCTCAGGCTTACTTTCTGGTGAGCACTTCGCTGATGCTTCCCTGCAGCAGTTGGAGGCAGGGACAGGCCAAGTCTCTGGTACTCAGACGGCCACTGGAGAACAGCCACCTGCTCAGTCTGTGTCAGTTGATAAGTCTCTGGAAGCAGCCTTCCATCTCATGGTGGATCGTCAGTAAGAGGCAGGGGAACATCATGCAGCGGTGTTTTAAACCCTCAAAGAGGACGACTGCCGAAGCCATCAAAGTCAAGAGGGCAAACAACTCTGCAGGCTGCCTCCACTCCTGCTGCGGATGTCAGAGCAGCAGTAGAAGGAGCGGAAGGCCTAGAAAAATCAAAATATTTTGATCACAACTTGTTGCATGGGTGAAGACAATAATTATCAGTAATTGAACGTCTGCGAATATATTCGCTTTCAATGCACATTGTCTACTGTTTTCTTCCAGCGTCCTTCTAAATGCTTTGCGAGGCTCCCCCCCCAAGCAGTTTGCCTGCACACAGCTGGCCCCACGACTGAATCTGCAGGGAGAAGGATCTGTGGCAGTGTCTCTTAGAGCCTCATGCAAGCCTTCTCCTGCACATGCGAAGTCTTCATCCATCAAACCCATCTCATTGGTCCCTAGCATATTCAGTAATGCCTGCTGCGGTTCCTTTTTTGTTGAGCTGAGATGACACACATCTCCATCCATGCACTGACCCAACTCCCATGCAGCATCTGTGTGCACCCAACACGAAGCTCTGCTCACTTTTGATTTGAGAACTGTGGTTGTAGTGACTTTCTTTGTGAGCTCCCCCACCATTTCCCCTCCACTAGTCACCATGTCCTTTCCCCCATTACTATTGACTCTCATGGCATCACATTCGACCTCCGCACAATCACCCTCCAGCCTGAACCCTTCTCCTTTCAGGATTTCCAGGTGAACATGCATGTTCCCTTCCTTCCAGACGATCCCACCCCCGTTCACATTGACCTCTCTGACCTCCTCTTCCCAACCCCCGTGTCCGTGTCTATTTCCGTAATTCAACTAACAACTCTCGCCGCCCCTTCACCCGACACCATCGAACTCTCACCCTCCCATCCTACCAGCTCCCTCTGCCCCCTGTTATCTTAACCATCCCTCTTAGCACACCCATCTTGAATTCACACCCCAGAAGTCAGAGGTTGACTTCACCAATCACTCCCTGTGAGCACGTTCACCTGGACATTCGCTCCCCCACTTCAGATCCGGGCCTTCACCCCCCCAACCACCACCATAACCTTCGCCACCAATCAGTACCTCCTGTTGCCTTGCATCCTGCAGCTTGAGGCTCCCATCCACCATGCCAAGTCCCTGGAAGAATGCTCGAGCCCATGCGCAAGTCCCTGGGCAGATGGCCCGAAGCCTCAGCAAAACCCCTGAAAGTCCAAAGCCTCAGCGAAGTCGAAGCTTATAGTCAAGCCCTGACTTGTGCATGCCATTCATTTTCAAATGGGTTTGAGGCTGACGTAATTTCCTGCTGGCATGAGGATATTCTGGCCAGCAGCTTTTTTAATGAGCGTTCATGAGTTGTTAAAGAATGCTAATGGCGTTTACGCCACTAGTCGGTGGGAAAACCGACTCACCATTAACTCGCTATTGGGAGAATTGCAAACTGTTTTTACTCCGGCAGTTTCCGACTTTTTGGCTTCTGCTAGATACTCAGCTCCCACCCGCCTTGAAACCTGTCGCGGGAGGGATGGGAAAATTCTGCCCATATATTTTGCAACAGACAAGCTTTTAGATAAGACCCCCCCACCCCAGTTCCAATGTGAGTACCTGGAACACTTGAACTGGGTGTTGCCAGCTTTTCTTTATCTTTTGTTACTTTCTGTTTGCTGCTTATCTTCTTTAATTTAGATTATGGCTAGCTTAGGCTAATGTAATGTAAGTAGGCTTAGTCCTATATGCGATATCTGAAAACCAAAATTATCTGAAATCCGAAATGTAATTGGCTGCGAGGATTTCAGATAATGGATACTTGACCTGTACAAAGATATTAAGGATGAGGGGTTCTGGTTATGAGGAGATGCATATGTTGAAGTGATGATATTAGTTTGAAAACAGGATGGACCACGTGATGGGACAGCCAGTGTCATATTGGCAACGTCACTGGACTAGTAATCCAAAGGCACAGCTTAATGTTCTGCGGGTTCATATCCCACCATGGTAGTTGGAGGAATTTAAATTCACTTAAGATCTGGAACATGAAGCTAGTCTCAGTAATGGTGTCCATGGAACTATCATCGATTGTTGTAAAAGCCCATCTGGTTTACTAATGTCCTTTAGGGAAGGAAGTCTACCATCCTTACCTTGTCTGGCCTACATGTGACTCCAGACCCACAGAAATGTGGTTGACTCTTAATTACCCTCTGAAATGGCCTAGCAAGCCACTCAGTTCAAAGGTAATTAGGGATGGGCAACAAATGCTGGCCTTGCTAGTGACATCCACACCCCTGAAAGAATAAAATTATAAATTAAGGTTATCATTCTCCCACCCAAATCAGTGGTGCACTAAAATCAACCCCTGTACAATAGCTCCCAGTCCTGCCTAATACCCCACCTCCTGATGTGTGCTGTAAGGCAAAAGTGCTGAAAGTATTTGACCGCATTGAAGGCAACCCAGAATGCCAACCCGTGAAGGTCTTCAGAACCTACCAAATATGCGACTCAAATCACACACGCCTTTCTGGAGCTCTGCAAATGCTTCGAGCATTGCAGATTTTGACAAAAAAGGCAAACGGTGCAACCTCTGGCTGACACCAGTATTGCCAACAAAGACCTGGTGAGTGATCCAACAGTAGATCCTCCAGAGTCTGACCTCCCTGGAAAACAGTGGTCCACACTCAACAGGATTGGAGTTCTATGAAAGGACTTCACACCTCCTCCACAAAAGGAATTTCAAGGACAGCCCAGCATGTGACTGTGATCACCCGGATCAGACCGTTCACATTGTGAATGAATGTGGCCGACGAAAATTTGCCACAGGATTCGAGGCAATCAATCTAACAGCAGAGTGCTGCGTCTTGATTGTCCAACTTGGACTTAGACTTGCAAAGCTGCAAGATGTCACGCACAAGAAAAAGAAGTCGTCGTGAGGAGAGTCTAGAGAATCATGGAAACCATTCATTGGACTAGAAAAGGCTATGGGGAGATCTGACAAAGGTTTTCAGCTGCTCTGTTGGAGTGGTTTTAATGAAGTAAAAAGGGAAAGCTATTTCTATTGGTTGGTAAGCCTGTATCAAGAAAGCATAAATTTAAGATCTTCATTTAAAGTGTAAAGGGACAGGTTAGGAGAAATTATTTTACCCTAGGGCTGTGCACACACACAATGCTTGACAGAAACATTGATAGAAGAAGAACCAATAATAGCTTATGAAAGGGAAGTTTTATAGCTGGGATTCTATCAGGTTCTATAGCCTTTGCTGTGTCTAGTGCATCTAGCTGCTTCTAAATGAGACATGATTTGGGCTGTATCATCCACCTGGCACTTTGGCTGAATATGTTTGCAACGGGTCAAAATATATATTTTTTGAGGACTCACTGAGATTTTCTGAAGGGCTATTTTTGAATTTTGGAGGCTACGTTTTGGTTTTCAGGGGCTTCTTGAAGGTAAAGTTGGTTTTAAGTTAGAAACCAAACTCTTCTAGAAGCAGGATTTTACAAAATTGCTCTACACCTCCATTAAAGAATATTAAAGAGATGAAAAACTTGGTGCTGGGGAGGCAGCCAAGAATGCAACAACCATTAAACAGTTTTTCTTCATTAACCTCTTCATCCACCCACCCCCCACCAATCATCCTCCTCCAGTGGCTGCTTTTAAAGCAAACTTGAGGCCTGGAAGATTGGGCTCTTCTGGATTGAGTGGACTGCCAGCTTTTTCTACACATCATAACTTTTTTTAACGAAAGTAAAAAAACATGGACAACAGCAGCCTGAAAATGCTTGTATACAGATAGGTACTTGTGTAGCAGAAACATTTAAAGAAAAACCTAAGGGGAACAAAAAAACTGGATATACCCCACAATTTTGTTTTCTCTTTCTATCCCAGATCTCTCTACTTTAAACTTTACTAATAAAATAATTTATTGGACAAATATAAAAGGGGAAAAAAGTCATTGGAAATGATTTATTAACATTTTTCTTTTCTGTTTGATTATTGTTTTTCCAGCAGTAGTTTGTAAACTTGAAAGCCAGGCCCATCAGGAGGGCTTTAGAAGGAAAAATAAATATTTTTTAAAAAGTTGGGAAATGAAATCAAAAAAATAGGCTGTAATGTGAAAGTGCTCCTTCGATCATAGATTCTGTCTCTGAAGGAGCAACAAGAGCAGGAGGGCGGGAACCTGTGATTGGAGGAGCTGGAGCAGCGAGCATGGAAGAAACAGAGCCTGTGATTTGAGGAGCAGCTCCTCACAGATTCTGTCTCTCCCACGCTTGCTGCACCTCCAATCAAACTCTGCATTATTTTCTTGTTCTCAATGAGACACCTGTGCCTGAAATTGTTCAACCCTGTTGTTTGGACTACGGAGGAGCCAAAACTTAAGGTAATATGTATGGGGGAAGACCTTTCTTGAATGATTCACCCCTTTGATTTTTGCAGGCTACTTGTGAGGTTTTGAGGGCAAATCTGCCTTGTATTTTGAATACTGTTTTGCAAACACTACCCTAACACTGAGCTCTGTTGTCACAGAATACGAGGGTTGCAATTGCAAATCAAAATTTTTAACTATGTTACATGAAGATATTCCTTTTGTTATGTAAATTTGACAATGCTGTCAATTGTAGTTTAATGCAGCTGCTCAAATAGAAAGTTAATGATCAAATGCTAAACCAGAGCTGTTCAATAGAAGAAACTTGTTTTTATTGGCAAAAATACCTGAGTTTCTGATTATTCAGCAAGGAGTGGGTTCAAAATTTGAGCTGTAATTGAGGCTTTGTTGCAGATGCTTGCACTATTAATATTTCACATGCGACTTATGCATTCAGTTAATCCTTAACCTGAGCATCTATGATTCAAATTTATATCAACTGACAGATTTGATTGCAATTTTGACCTCTGCCAGGCAAGATTTTAGTCTCTTATTTGGCTTATTTAAACCTCACAGTGAGTGCAATATGTGTTTGAAGCTTTAACTGTAAAGTGGCTAAAAATTGTATCCTCATCAAGCTTGGATTGAACAATGTTATATTGCACTGGCCAGTGACAGTTAACTGGATATCAAAGTAATCTGAGCAGTGCTCAAGAGTTCATGTGATCTGGAAATGCATTGAGTACTTGGAAGGATTTTCAGCACCTGAAATAGCTGTCACGCTATTTAAAGACTATCAGCTCGAATCCTCCACGGTAATACAGTGTAAGTTTGTTGTACTAGTTGAATCTAATTTCAGTCAGTTGTCTCGCAGTTTTCACATTAGGTTAACGAACATTGATTTACCTGACTGCTTTCCTGTGTCAATAGTCCAGTGTGAACAACAGGTGACAGTACTGTTCCAACTTTGCAAGTTTAAAAAATTCTTTCAAAATGATACAAACTGGTAAGTATTATGTCTTTATTTGCGAGGTTGAGATTGCTATCTCCAATTTAAAAGAAACTGTTAAGTATCTATTAATCTTGACAAAAATGCATTCTGAACGGAAACTTTAATCCACCTAATGTTCCAATGAAACTTAAAAAGAACTTTGAAATCCTAGCTCCTGTCGGGATAAACATGGTGTTGGATGAGGGAAAATATTTTGCTTGGTCAAGTGAACAAAGATAGTTAGACAAGGGATCACAATTGTTGAATTTAATTGTTTAATATAGCATTTATTTGGTGCGGATACTTCTTAGTGTTTCTTTCTGTTAGTTTACTGTGTTGTGTTGTGGATATATAATTCAGATTTTTATTCCATATTTGAATCCCTCCAATTAAGTTTCTACCCCTGCCGCATTACTGAAAGTACCCTAACCAAAAGCACAAATAATATCCTGAGAAATGAAGTGCACTATTTATTCAAAAGTCCTGTTCTGGACAAAAATATCAGTCCAAACCCAGGTTATTGGGAAAGTCAGTAAAAGATGGTTCAATTGATAAAATTACACCATGTTATCGTGCAACACCGATTTAATTTTATGAAGAGAGAAACAGAGTTAATGGTTCGAGTCCGATATGGACTCTGTTTCTCTCTTTACAGATGCTGCCAGATCTGCTGAGTTTTTCCAGCATTTTCTGTTTTTATTCAGATTTCCAGCATCTGCAGTACTTTGTTTTTAACCAATTTAATTTTATTCAATTTCTTATTTTGGGAATTTAAATGTTCAGTTACTGGAAAAAAAATGGCAGTTACAAGATCTTAGGAATCATTTCGAGCAACTTATGTACTTAAAATAATAGAGCATCATCCAGTGGACAGAGTGTACAGTTATATGGTGATGATTGAGGATTGGGAGCAGTTTAGAATTCAGCAAAGGAGGACCAAGGGATTGATTAAGAAGGGGAAAATAGAGTACAAGAGTAAGCTTGTGGGGAACATAAAAACTGACTGTAAAAGTTTCTATAGGTAATTGAAGAGAAAAAGATTGGTGAAGACAAATGTAGGTCCCTTACAGTCAAAAAAAGGGGAATTTATAATGGGGAACAAAGAAACGGCTGACTAACTAAATACATACTTTGGTTCTGTCTTCACAAAGAAGGACACAAATAACATACCAGAACTGTTGGGGAACACAGGGTTTAGTGAGAGGGAGAAACTGAAAGAAATCAGTATTAGTAGGGAAATGGTGTTGGGGAAATTGATGGGATTGAAGGCCGATAAATCCCCAGGGCCTGATAATCTGCATCCAAAAGTACTTAAGGAAGTGGCCCTAGAAATAGTGGATGCATTGGTGGTCATCTTCTGAGATTCTATAGACTCTGGAACAGTTCCTACAGATTGGAGGGTAGCTAATGTAACCCCACTATTTAAAAAGGGAGATAGAGAGAAAACAGGGAATTATAGACCAGTTAGCCTGACATCGGTAGTGGGGAAAATTCTAGAGTCCTTTATAAAAGATTTAATAGCTGAGCACGTGGAAAACAGTGGCAGAATCGGACAGAGTCAGCATGGATTTACGAAAGGGAAATCATGCTTGACAAATCTACTGGAATTTTTCGAGGATGTAACTAGTAGAGTTGATGAGGGGGAGCCAGTGGATGTGGTTTATTTGGACTTTTAGAAGGCTTTCGACAAAGTCCCACATAAGAGATTAGCGTGTAAAATTAAAGCGCATGGGATTGGGGGTAGTGTACTGAGATGGATAGAAAACTGGTTGGCAGACAGGAAACAAAGAGTAGGAATAAACAGGTCTTTTTCTGAGTGGCAGGCAGTGACTAGTGGGGTATCGCAGGGATCGGTGCTGGGACCCCAATTATTCACAATATATATTAATGATTTAGATGAGGGAACTAAATGTAATATCTCCAAATTTGCAGATGGCACAAAGCTGGGTGGGAGGGTGAGCTGTGAGGAGGATGCAGAGATGCTTCAGTGTGATTTGGACGAGCTGAGTGAGTGGGCAAGTGCATGGCAGATGCAGTATAATGTGGACAAATGTGAGGTTATTCATTTTGGTAGCAAAAACAGGAAGGCAGATTATTATCTGAATGGCTATAACTTGAGAGAGCTGAATGTGCAACGAGACCTGGGTGTCCTTGTACACCAGTCACTAAAGGTAAGCATGCAGGTGCAGCAGGCGGTAAAAAAGGCAAATGGTATGTTGGCCTTCATAGCCAGAGGATTCAAATACAGGAACAGGAAATGTCTTGCTGCAATTGTACAGGGCCTTGGTGAGACCACACCTGGAATATTGTGTGCAGTTTTGGTCTCCTTATCTGAGGAAGGATGTACTTGCTATAGAGGGAGTTGTAAGCACACAAGTGTAGCTGCTAAGTTCCTTTCGTAAATAAACAGAATGTGTTTCCTCTAAGAATGGTCTTTTGATCTCCTCTGCCTTGGTACCAACTTGGTCACCCTGAAACAAGTGTGCAACCCGGATCCTTTAGCCCCAACAAATCAGGGCACTGGATCCAACAAACTGGCGACGAAAGTAAAAAGCAAGAAAAGTCACGAAAGGATGAAGTAAAAAGCAAGAAAGAACGAAGGAAATGAGAAAAACCGAAATCGGGTAGTACCTCGCACTGTAGTTGTAAATAAAGAAAAACTTCCTCCCTGATCGTCGAAGAAACCCCCTCAGAACATGCCGCAATTTGGAAGAGTGGAGCCTTTTGATCCAACCTCGGATGACTGGTCTGATTATGCCCACGTGATCAACATCATGGGGGAGGAGAAGAAGCACACGATCCTCTTCTCCACATGTGGGAGTAAGGCATATGGATTAATTTGAATTAATTGTTGGCACCCAGTGCTCCAGATTCAAAAAGCTTTGATGACTTAGTGAACCTCGTAAAGAATTATTACCAGCCCAAGCCACCGGTGACGATGCAACGGTTCAAATTTAACTCAAGGAATAGAGCCGCAGGGGAGACAGTTGCTTGTTATGTGGCAAGTTTGAAACAACTAATCGAATATTGTGAATTTGGTACATCTATCAGTGATATGCTTAGAGATCATTTGGTGTGCGGTATAAATGAAGATGCAATCCAGAAGAGATTACTGTGTGAAACAAATTTGGATTTTCAGAAAGCATTGTAAATCGCTCTGGCAATTGAAGGTGCAGTGCGAAACTTGAAAACCCATACAGGGAGCGCAAAATGGCACCATCCTCCAGTTGGGAACCTTAGCCAAAAAGAGTGCGAAATTGCACAGCTTTACTCAGAAGCGGGAAGAGCTACTGCTAGCAGACAAATTAAAAGAGATAACTTAGCAGCAAAAACAAGGCATCATGGTAACAGAGGTGGAAGCCGACAACCTTGTAATGAATCACAGTTTAAAAAGATCAAATGTTTTTTCTGTCATCGAAATGGACACCTCTTGAGACATTGTAAAGGTAGAAACTGGCAAACTTTGAGACAAAAGCAAAAACCCAATGAGATTAACAGCGTTGAGAAGCCTGAAGAAATAGATTCAGATATTTATTCGTTATGTAATTTAAAGGTGAGAAGAACAGAACCTATCTATGTAACCATGGGAGTGAATGAGAGGCCTATCAGAATGTAGGTGGATACTGGTGCAGCCACTACAGTGATAGATGAGCATACTTTTAAATACCTGAATCATGGGGAACGTAAACTAATTTTGGAAGAAATTGATGCCAAATGGAAAACTTACACGGGAGAAGACATAAAAGTCAAGGGCATATGTAAAGTCACAGTACGCTACGGAGGTCAAACACTGAAATTACTCTTAATGGTAGTAGCAGCCAAGGGACCTAGTCTCCTCGGACGGAATTGGCTGAAACAAATTAAATTGGAATGGACTGAAATCTTCCAACTGATAACTAATAAGCTATCTGAACTACTGCAAAAATTTGCCTCAGTTTTCAAGGATGAACTTGGAGAGATTGATCGGCTACAAGCAAAAATTCATGTAGATCCAGAGGCGACACCAAAATTCATGAAGGCAAGACCAGCACTATATGCAATGTGGGAAAAGATAGATGCTGAACTGGACAGGTTGGGGAAAACTAGGAATGATACAACCAGTGCAGTTTTCAGAGCTGGCAGCATCAATTGGACCTGTCCTCAAACCTGACCGAGGCATTCAAATTTGTGGGGACTACAAATTAATGGTCAATAACATGGCACATACACTCCAAACCAAAAATTGAAGACTTGTACACTAAACTGTCAGGTGGAACGGCCTACACGAAGCTTGATATGAGTCATGCCTATCAACAATTGGAATTAGAGAAGGCCTCTTGGAAGTTTGTCACCAGTAATACACACAAAGGGCTGTACCAATACATCCATTTACCTTTTGGTGTATCTTCAGCTTGTGCCATATTCCAAAGAACCATGGAAAGTTTATTACAGGGACTGCCCCACATTGTCGTTTATTTGGATGACGTTCTCGTGACTGAACACAGTGAAAAGAAACATTTGATGAACTTGTAAAAAAGTTTGAAATGTTTTTCGCACGTTGGAGCGTAGTTGAAAAAAGTAAAGTGCACATTCCAAGCAAAAGAGGTAACTTAACTAGGTCACAAGGCAGACATCCAGTTGAAGAAAAAGTGAAAGCCATTAGAGAAGCACCAGCACCAAAGAATACATCCGAACTGAAATCATTCTTGGGGATGATCAATTACTATGGACGCTTCTTGCCTAATTTGTCGACAGAACTGGTACCACTGTATTACTTGCTCAAGAAAAAACAGCGATGGTCTTGGCAAAGACCACAGGAAGAAGCTTTCATAAAAGTGAAACAGTTGTTACAATCATCAACACTTCTAGTACATTTTGACTTAAAAAAAGAGTCAGTATTAATGTGTGACACATCTCCCTATGGAATGGGAATTAGTGCTTTCCCATCGAACGGATGATGGATCAGAACAACCTATAGGATATGTATCGAGAACACACAATACTGGAGAAAAAGGGCACTCTCAAAATAGAAAAATAAGGCCTGTCAATCATTTTTGGTGTTAAGAAGTTTCACCAATATGTACATGGTCGTCATTTTACTATCATATCGGACCACAAGCCATTATAAGACCATAAGACATAGGAGCAGAAATTAGGCCATTCGGCCCATCGAGTCTGCTCCGCCATTCAATCATGGCTGATAAGTTTCTCAGCCCCATTCTCCCGCCTTCTCCCCATAACCTTTGATCCCCTTACCAATCAAGAACCTATCTACCTCGGTCTTAAATACACTCAATGACCTGGCATCCACAGACTTCTGTGGCAATGAATTCCATAGATTCACCACTCTCTGGGTAAAGAAGTTTCTCCTCATCTCTGTTCTAAAAGGTCTTCCCTTTACTCTGAGGCTGTGCCCTCAGGTCCTAGTCTCTCCTACTAATGGAAACATCTTCCCCAAGTCCACTCTATCCAGGCCTTTCAGTATTCTGTAAGTTTCGATCAGACCCTCCCTCATCCTTGTAAACTCCATCGAGTATAGACCCAGAGTCCTCAAACGTTCCTCATATGTTAAGCCTTTCATTCCTGGGATCATTCTCGTGAACCTCCTCTGGATCCTCTCCAGGGCTAGCACATCCTTCCTGAGATACAATTATTGGGATTATTCACCGAAGACAAGGCTATATCCCCCATAGCCTCGACAAGAGTACAAAGATTGGCATTGATCTTGGCAGCACATGAGTATACTTTCATTTATAGACACGGAAGTCAAATTGCAAATGCAGGTTCACTCCATCGTTTGTCCATGCGAGTAAAAGATGAGGATGTTCCAGTTCCTCAAGAATTTGTTTTATTATTGAACTTCCTGGACTCATCACTGATATGTGCTAGACAGATTAAAGGTTGGACAAATCGAGACCCAGTCTTATCCAAAGTACAAGATCAAGTTCTTCATGTTTGGTCACAAAAACAAGAATCTGATGAAATGAAACCATATTGCCAGAGAAAATACGAAATAAACAGCCAGGAAGGCATCTTATTGTGGGGAGCATGAGTGATTGTTGCTCCAAAAAGATGAAAGCCATTGTTATCTGAACTTCACAGTGCATGTCCCAGAATTTCCAAAATGAAGGCAATAGCACACAGTTATTTATGGTGGCCTGGGATGGATGGAGAAATAGAAAACTTAGTGAGAAGTTGTATGCCATGTCAGCAAGTACAAAAATGACCTGCAACAGCTCCATTACACCCATGAGAGTGGCCAGGAAGGCCATGGGTCCGAGTACACACCGACTATGTGGGACCTTTTAAGGGAACAATGTTTCTACTTATTGTCGATGCACATTCAAAATGGATGGACATAAAGGAAGTGAGGTCGCTGACATCTTCTGCTACAATAGATAAGCTACGACAAAGTTTTGCAATCAACGGACTATCTGAAGTGGTGGATCAGACAATGGAACGGTGCTGAATGACGCCAATTTATCAGCCTCAACGTTGTTACTCATGTGAGAACTTCACCATACCACCCTTCTTCAAATGGGCTGGCTGAGATAGCAGTTCAGACGTTCAAATCTGGTATGAAGAAATTGTCTGGAGATTTTATAACGACTAAATTAGCACGTTTTCTTTTCCATTATAGAATCACCCCTCTTACGATAACAGGTGTCACACCTGCGGAATTGTTGATGATGCGCTGTCTCCAATCGAGATTGAGCCTAATTATGCCAAACTTGGGGGGGGAAGCTGGAAAGGAGTCAGGGAAATCAGAAAATTGGACATGACTGTCTTAGTCGTGACAGGATGTTTAACGTAGGAGAGAAAGTATTTGTGAAAAATTTTAGAAAAGGACCAACATGGTTGTTTGGTGAAATAAGTGCAGTAACGGGACCTCTTTCCTGTCACGTGAAAGTGGAAGATCGAGTCATACGGAGATATGTGGATCATATAAGAAGAGAAACAAAATACCCCTAAATTATTCCGCCAGTGACTGAATCAGTGTCTCCTGTTGAAAGAATTCAACTAAGTACATATGCGTCTGAAGGGCCGACTACCTGAAAGAGTCGACGAAACAGATTTGCAGGTACCTACTTGAGAACCAGATGCTCAGACAACTGCAGTGAGGGAGGTTCCGGATCAAACATCAGAAACTATAGAGCTGAGATGTTCTACACCCATAAGGAAACCCCCCCAGAAAGACTGATTTTGTAAGTTATTGATCTGTGTGAATAAATTGAAATTTCGAGAAAAATTGTAAAATGTATTTCTGAGTAAAGGGGGAGGGATGTAGTAACCTGATGTGTAATATACCTTTAAGACAAATGTTGTAATGTAAGATCACATGGTCTTGAAACCCAATAGCAGAGTAGCGCGGGCTACCTCTGTAGTCAGTAGCCTTGAGTTAAAGTCTGAAGAGTAAAGACAGAGTTTTGAGTTGTAAGCACACAGGTGTAGCTGCTAAGTTCCTTTTGTAAATAAACAGAATGTGTTTCTTCTAAGAATGATCTACTGATCTTCTCTGTCTTGGTACCAACTTGGTTATCCTGAAACAAGCGTGCAATCCTTAGCCCCAACAAACCAGGGCTCTAGATCCAATAGTTAGTTTGCACTTCTTAAAGCTAGTCTGCATCTCTTAAAGGGGAGGCGCATGGTGGCTGAAGCAGGTGCTGGCATTGTGGAGGAAGTGAATCTGACCTGTAATACATTGAATAATGATACAAAATGAGAGAGACTTGTCTCCAAGGTTTTCAGATGCTGTACAGAGGTTTTGATCGGGAAGGTGGAAAGTAGGAGGGATGTCCTGAATTCACAGGGACCCCGAAAACCTGCCAGACTCGTGTTCAAAAGACAGTGGAAGCAGATAGCTGTAGCTGTAGGGGTCATTGCCAAGAATCAAGCCTTAAGTACCTGGATGCAGGGCTGCAAGAAACTGACCTCACAAGAATGGTCAAAGCCAGTGAATACATTTTCATATGCCATATTCTACCAAATGCACCATTAACTTCAGACACTGCTCAATTTGCCACAAAGCCCATCATTCACCTGCTAACCATCTCTATCAATCAGGAATCATACCTGACATTCATACACTCCACCGCATCCTCACACAATTAGCACTGCTGCAAGCACCACACCTATTTCTCACAGCACACACAGCTAGCTAGTCAACTCAAGACAGCCACGTTACTTAATCAGATTACAAAACACTTAGGTCAGAATTTTACGCCTTGCGGGCGGGCGTGCGCCCGACCCGATTGGGCGTAAAGTAGCACGAGAAGGCGAGTGTCCTGATGTGCGTGTGCAGGATGACAATCTTCAGGTATGATGGGCACACGCGGGTGTCAATTCAGAGGCCACTTAAGGCCATTAAAAACCCAATTGAACCTGAATTAACGTTGCGCGCACGATTTTGCACTCGTTGCACGGGCAAAACAAGCAGCAGGCAGCCTATATTTTGCAAAACCTTATCCGGGGTGGGATAAAAAGGTTCAGCAGCATTGCCAGTGTGAGTAGTGAAGAGTTTAGGAGATAGTTTGCTGCTGGTTGCTTATTTGAACATGACAGCTTCATCTCTGTTCTGAGCTTCGTTCTTAGCAGTTCTAGGCTTCATTCCAGGACTCCTTGGTCTCCAAGGCCCCCGGAGGATTTTGACAGTGTGGACCCTTCCAGGTATCAGATAGCCTTCTGTTACCCTGGTAATGGGTATTGTGGTCACCGCTGGAGGTACCTGGGGCAGAAGGGAGAGGAGGCCAGATGCCCCAATGCAGCTTCCAGGGGGACGACCTGTGGGAGGATAGGCGCAAGCACAAGGGGTGCAGGGCCAGCAGGTAGTCTAAGGCGTAAGGGGCCGCAGAGGATGCCACTATCCTGCTGCCAGGGTTTACAGGCGGCGATTCAGCAACCTCAATATGTTCAAGGCGCAACGCCGAAGGAAGCTCCGCCTTTCCAGGAAGACTGTGACCTCCATTTGTCATATGATAGAGAGATCACTTCTAACTGTGGGTGGAAAGCCATGCCAGTGGCTCTGAAGTTCACAATAACTCTAAAATTCTATGCCTCTGGCTCTTTCCAGAGGTCAGTGGGTCATCTTTGTGGAGTCTCCCAGTCAGCTGTCCACAGCTGTGTCAAGCTGGTGACAAAAGCTCTGTTCAGGCAGTAATGACATTTATTCATTTCCGTACAAATGAGGCCAGCCAGGCTGAGCAAGCCAGAGGCTTTGCAGCGATTGCTGGATTCCTCCGTATCCAGGGTGCAATCGACTGCACACATGTGGCCATCAAGGCGCCAGCAGTTCAGCTGGATGCCTTCGTCAGCAGGAAGGGATTCCACTCGAACATCCAGATTCTGCAAATCTGTGCACGGTACCTTGGCACCTCCCATGACGCTTATATCCTGAGACACTTGCAGGTGCTGAGGCTATTCAGTGCTCCAGCCCAACTGGATGGATGGCTGCTGGGTGACCAGGGCCACTTTTCCACCCAAGAACAGAGGCAGAGCAGCGTTATAATAGGAGTCATACCTCCACGAGGGTAGTGATAGAGAGGACCATAGGTCTTCTGAAGATGCGTTTCCGATGCCTGGGACGTTCAGCGGGAGCACTTCAATATCCCCCAGAATGGGTGTCACTGATAGTTGTTGCATGCTGCGCTCTCCATAATCTGGCACTGGCAAGGGGGGGACCCACTGGAGGAAGAGGATCTTGACACAGCTCCACAGGCCACAGATGATAAATCCAGTAGTGAGTCAGAAGAGGAACATGGTAAGGAGCACGCTGAGGGCTTGGAGGCAGACCTCTGTATGCTTCAGGGAGGAAGGGACACCGGGGATGCCTTGATCCAACGCCCCTTCAGCTAAACTGCCAAAGATCTGCTTTCACCTCGTGCCAGGCTGCCGCCTCCATCCTGGATGTCTGAAATGACCCTTTCATTTGAACCCAAAGTCCACTCAGTGACTGTGCAATAAAGTTTAGAGCCACTCACTAGTGTGTGACAGGAAGGGGCAGAAAATATAAGCAGAAGAGTGCAGCAGGAGTTAGAACCAGCGTGAATAATAATGGTAAAAAGTCAAAGCTTAAGGCTCTTTATCTGAATGCACTCAGCATTTGTAACAAGGTAGATGAGTTGACGTCACAAATAGAAATATATGGATATAACTTGATAGCTATTACAGAGACGTGGTTGCAGGGTGATCAAGACTGGGAACTCAATATTCAAGGGTATTTGACGTTCCGGAAAAATAGGCAAAAAGGAAAAGGAGATGGGGTAGCTTTGTTAACAAAGGACGGTATCAGTGTGGTGGTGAGTAGTGATATAGGTGGCATAGATCGTGATGTGGAATCAGTTTGGGTAGAAATAAGGAATAGCAAGGGGAAGAAGTCACATGGTGGGAGTCTATAGGCCCCTGAAGAGTTGCATCACTGTAGGACAAAGTATAAATCAGTAAATAATGGAGGTGTGTAAGAAGGGCGCTACAATTGTCATGGGTGATTTTAATTTGCACAATGACTGGACAAATCAGAATGGCAAGGGTAACATAGAAGACGAATTTGTAGAATGCATCAGGGATTGTTTCTTAGAGCAATACATTGCAGAACCTACCTGAGAACAAGCTATTTTAGATCTTATATTGTGTAATGAGGTAGGATTAATAAGAGATCTCATAGTTTAGGATCCTCTAGGGGGTAGCGATCGCAACATGGTAGAATTTCAAATTCAATTTGAAGGTGAGTAACCCGGGTCTCAAACCAGTGTCCTCAACTTAAATAAGGGCGGTTACGGAGATATGAAGAAAGAGTTATCTAAAGCGGGCTGGAAAAATAGACGAAGGGGAAGATCAGTGGATGAACAGTGGTAGACATTTAAGCAGATATTTCATAATATCTCAGCAAAAAATTTATCCGGGTCAAAAAGGACTCAATGAGAAGGATGAACCACCTGTGGTTAACAAAGACGGTCAAGGAGAATATCCAATCAAAAACTAAGGCATACAAAGCAGTGTAAACTAATGGTAGACCAGAGGATTGGTAATTTTTTAGGAACCAGCAGTGGATGACTAAAAAGCTAATAAAGAGGGGGAAAATTGATTGTGGGAGAAAATTGATTATGAAAGTAAATTGGCAAGACATATAAAAACAAACAGCAAGAGCTTCTATGGGTATATAAAAGGAAAGAGAGTAGCTAAAATGAGCTTGGGACCCTTAGAGGATGCAACTGGAGAATTGATAATGGAGAACAGGGAAATGGCACATAATTTAAACCAATATTTTTCACCGGTCTTCCTGGCGGAGGACACTATAAACATTCCAACGATATCAGATAAACAAGGAGCTAATGGGAGGAAAGATCTTGTAACAGCCTCTATCACAAGGGACAAAGTATTTGATAAACTAATGGGACTAAAGGCAAACAAGTTGCCAGGACCTGATGACCTGCATCCAAGGGTTTTAGAGGAAGTGGCTGCAGAGAGAGTGGAGGCATTGGTCGATATATTCCAGAACTCACTGGATTCCGGGAGGGTCCCAGCGGATTGGAAAACTGCTAATGTGACGCCCCTGTTCAAGAAGGGAGGGAGACAAAAAGCAGGAAACTGTAGGCCAGTCAGCCTAATGTCTGTCGTTGGGAAAAAGCTATAGTCTGTTATTAAGGAAGAAATAACAGCACATTTAGGAAAGTTTAATGCAATCAAAGAGTCAACATGGTTTTGTGAAAGGGAAATCATGTTTGCCAGATTTGCTAGAGTTCTTTGAGGATATAACAAGCAGAGTTGATAAAGGGGAACCGGTATATGTCGTGTATTTAGATTTACAAAGTTGCCACAAAAACGTTATTGCACAAGATAGGCGCTTACGGTATTGGGGGTAATGTATTAGCATGGATTGAGGATTTGTTAACACACAGAAGACAGAGAATCGGGATTAATGGGTCTTTTTCAGGTTGGAAAGATGTAACTAGTGGAATACCACAAGGATCAGTCCTAAGGCCTCAATTATTTACTATCTATATTAATGCACTTTGGTAGGAAAAGTCAAAAGGCACTATTATTATTTAAATGGAGACGATAATTTAAACGGAGAGAGACTCCAAAAAAGTGCAGCACAGAGGGACCTGGGTGGTCTTGTGCATGAAACACAAAAAGTTAGCATGCAGGTGCAGCAAGTAATTAAGAAGGCAAATGGAACTTTGACCTGTATTGCTAGGGGGTTGGAGTTTAAAATTAGGGAAGTCTTGTTACAACTGTACAGGGTGTTGGTGAGGCCACACCTGGAGTACTCTTTTGGTCCCCGTATTTAAGAAAGAATATATTGGCATTGGAGGCAGTTCAAAAGAGATTCACTAGGCTGATTCCGGGGATGAAGGGGTTGACTTATCAAGATCGGCTAAACAGGTTATTGACTTATCAATAAACGCCTTTATTCATTAGAGTTTAGACGAATGAGGGGTGATCTTAATGAAACATACAAGATTCTGAGGGGGCTTGGCAGGGTAGATGTTGAGAAGATGTTTCCACTAGTCGGGGAATCTTGAACTAGGGGACATAGTTACAGAATAAGGGGGCACTCATTTAAAATTGAGATGCAGTGTCTGATGGCTGCTGTCTCAGCCTCCAATGCAGTACAAGCAGCTTTCATCAGAATTCTTAAGTGCTGTAGTGGAAGCTGAGACTTGTTTCATGTAAGGTCAGCTTGCTGCCGTACAAGGTTAATTTGTTGTCATGCAAGCTCAGACTGCTGCTACTATGGTTGTGGATTACAGCATGCAAAGTGACTTAAAGGGTGCCACAACAGTACCTCAATCTGTCCTCCAAGAGATTTTTAGGATTGCTGAGGTACCATCCCAGGGAAATGGCAATGGCTCCATAGAGTAGGAACCTGCTGTCCTGCCTCAGGAAAACAACATTGAACCTCCCACCCCAGCTAGTCCTGCATAGCCCTTTCTGTTGCCTGTCAGTCAGCCAGCCCATACAGAGATGTTGCAGTCTGCATCCAGGCCTTCTGGATCTAGAATCACTCAACATTGTCTTCCAAGGCCATTTGCAGTATCCACCACTGAAAGTCAACAGCTTTCCACCAGCTATGCTGCAGCTATGAGGTGAGATTAGAAAGGTTAGGACTGTTCTCCTTGGAACAGGGAATGTTAAGAGGTTATCTATTAGAGGTTTTCAAGATGATGATGGGTTTTAATTAAGTAGATAGTGAAATGCTGTACCCACTGGCAAGTGGGTTAATAAGAAGAAGTCATAGATTTAAAATAATTGCCACAAAATCTAGAGGAGAGAGAATATTTTTTGTTCATATCTGGAATGCTCTACCTGAAAAGGTGGTAGAAACTCACTCCATAAATATTTTTTTGAATTCAGTTGTACAGGTACTTGAGCATGAGGAACCTGCAGGGTTATGGACAGAAAGTGGATATGTGAGACTATGCATGACTGCGGGCCAAATGGTCACCCCCTGTGCTATAAGTTTCTGTTGGCTGGATTTTATAGGATGACATGTTTCCCGCCTCCTACTGACTAAAAGTCAGCTGGGAGCCACAAATTGGTCACTTAAAGGTCTCAATAGACCCAAGGGCAAGCAGGCTACCCGATGCCTCCACCGACCTGTGTAAAATGGGAGGCAGGTTGCGGGAAGGCAGTGGGCAGGCCATGCCCTGCATTTCATAAGCTCCCTTGTCTTCTAACATGCTGGCAGAGAGCCCTATGATTCTACAATTAGTCAACAACTCTTGTTGTATCGTGTGAGTACCAGGATGGTAGAAGGCAAACTAGGTGGATCTTCATCTTTCTTCATATAACAACTTGTATATTCCCATGAATGTAGTTCCATTGTCCTGATCATGATAATCATGCTGGTTCAATACTTCAGGGCTCAACATTTATACATTTCACATTCCTACCCCGTTGTTTGCTCATAACTTCTCAAGGACCAATATGCAACTGGGTTCCAATGTCCTCTTCTGCTTGTTCTTTTACATTTCCTTTTTTGCCTTTCTTTTTCTGTCTCTTTTTCTCTCTCAATCCATACTTGTTCCCTCTCTTTATTTCTCTTTTTGCATCTAATTTGCCTCTAATTCGTCTTATTTCCATCTCCGTCATTCGCTCTGTTTCTTTTTCTATCCTTTCGTTTCCTTCATTAAGGAGATAGACCATTAATGAGGGCCCAGATATGATGTTGATATAACTGCACCATTATCAATTTGCATTTTCAGCAATTTACGGCCCAAATATTGTCCAATTTGAAGGGTGAGGTAAAAAGTCCAATTCATGTTGTTTGCTGCAAGATCGCCATTTCAGCAATTTCTGGTCCACATTTTACTCACTTCTGTCAAAGTTGGATTCTACTTCCAAAATTCTGTAAAACCCAAAGTCCCTCTCCAGAGTGATGCCAAACCAAAGAGTTGTACCACACTGCTAATGCCTCAACCAAAACCCAGGGCTTTCCCTAGTGAAGCTAAACCCTACTCTCCTTAACCCTGCTCTCCTTATCCAGTACTGCTAGCTTTCACCTTCTGTTACTATTTGACCCATTATTTTTATCTAATTGTTTTTTTCTCCTTCTGCAAAGCACCTTGGATTTTTTTCCTCTCTGTTAATGCCACTAAATAAGTGTAAGCTGTTGTGTGATTTGGTCAGTATTTTTAGTGTTTCTATATATTACAGTGAAACAAAAAATACAGAATTGTAATTCACATCCATTTGCTCCTCCACAATCCTGATTCAGTGAGTTCTCCGCCTCCAGTGAACACGTACAGAAAATAAGGACTGAAGTACACGAGTCGCTGGATCCCTGGCCACATACCCCCCCACCTCAAGGGAACACCGGCTGCCCAAAGTTGTTTATAGGCTGGAGGCAGGATATCCGCCCCTCAGGAACTCTCCCAATCAGAGGCCGGCAGCTCTCCATTACATCAGGACAGAGGCATACTATACCGGATTGGGATTTGGGTGTGTGTTTGGGGATCTTGTCGGGTACCAAGCTGATAGGCCTGGGTGGGGGGCTGGAGTTTGTTATGGGGGTGAGGGCAGCCTGGACAGGTAAAATGTTAAGGGGGCTCTGATGGGCTCCAGGGGGCCTGTTAAGAAGGAACCCCTCCCTGCCACCAGCTGGTGTAGGAAATCAGCCAGGCTGGCTACTTGGCGTGGGTCTCTTCTGCTGCTGGTTAAATCCTAGCTGCAGCAGGATGAGACCCTTGTGGGAATTAATTGCCCACTTAAGAGCTTCAATTGGCCCACTAGTGGGTGGGCTGCCTGATGCCATCCCCACCACTGGTACAATTGCAGTGTGGGTGCATGGGTAGGCAGTGGGCAGGCTACCCATTGGATTTAACGAGCATCTCCCCCTGCCCCCTACACCTTCAAACCAAATCCACCCCTATGATGAATTCAAGAATGCCGCAATTCTTGGGAATAATTCATCTTTCCATCTTCATGGATGGGAAATGGTGTGTGATACAGGGAGGAATGTAATTGTGGAGAAAATGAGAAGTAAGAAAGGGAAACATTAGCAGAAGGTATATGCTTTGGAAATATATGCTTTTTTACTTATTTGGCAGATACAGCTTTTATTCAATTGATTGTGTGGGTTCTTTGTTTAGCGTTTTTTTGTTCAGGTAGAAACGTTTTAATCCAGGACCACAGGAAGCAGCCAGGAATTGAAAGTCTGGCTGATTTTTTTTCTCCCTCTCCATAAACTTAGGCTGCTGGGGTCAATTATCATGCTGCCTTGACTGAGATCAGCAAACTCAGGATAGTTGGGATGGAACCAAGCATCTTCCTGATCTGTATGGCTCGGCTGCTATCTGAAACTTGTTGAGCCATAAATACTGGTAGGAACATGCAGAACTCCTGTAAAGCAGTATAAAGAGGGACAGTTTTGTCAGTTTCTAGATAAACTTATTGGGCCTTTTGAGGAATCCCATCTTTCTATATCTCTGCAGGTTACTACTAATTAATGCCTCACAAGTGCAAAAAGCTGAAGCATGTTTCCCAGCACTATGGGAATGAATGTGAAACCCTTCACAAGACTGATACTAACAGGAGCATTATATGATATCGAGCCATATATGAAGAGTTTAGGTCAGATGACCAAAGGCTTGGCCAAAGAAGTTTTAAGGAGTGTCTTAAAGGACACAAGTGAGATAGAGAGGCAAAGCGGCGTTACTGAAATACTTTTCAAGATGGCAATATGAGAGAAATTACATAAATCAAAAACATGGAATGGTGTGAGTGATCAAGACAAGTCATCATTTAAATGAATCGATTATAATGTAACTGGAATGATAAACTGTTCTTCCCTTCTACAGGGGCTAGCATTGAAATGACAAAAGAAGACCCTTTTGTAGAACCCTCCAATGATGAGGACTCTGTGAGCGGAAGTTATAGTACTGTATCCTCAGATTCTGAGAGGCCAGTTGTCCATCCAGTAGTTTCAGCACCTATGCCTACAGATTGTGGTAAGTAATTTTTTCAACAACCAGCTTTGTGAAAGATTGGACTACTAATCACTGTGCTTTCATTAACTAATTCAATCTTTTCAATGGTGGATTATATCTTTGATATATTTACGTAGTACATCCTTATTATCGTGAGGGAGACAATGAACTTTTAAAAAGAAATTTGAACTCCCTGTTATTAACTGAAATAAATTATGCCACAAGATTTCACGTTTTAAACAAAAACTTTTACTGCACAAGAATTAAACAAAGCAAGGACTACTAACTTAACACTATATTTCGTAATGTTACGATCCTGTTAGGGACCGTTAACATTTAAAGAAAAACCTGAACACCTCGTTTTAACCAATATAACCAAGCCACAAGATTTGATGTTTTTAAACAAAAATAAACTTTATTATATATAAAAAGTTTAAACAAAACAAGCACTATTAACTTAACAATATGGTTTTTAGCTATGTATGCTGTGCGCTCAGCTTTACTTCTTACTTCCCCCAATAATTCTCTTATACTTTTATGATATCTTGGAGTTATTTACTTCTGTTGGGATCACCCAAAAGTATGCCACAGTCCTCTGGAGTTTACTTTAATTCTCCTCCGTTCCATTCTTCGAGGTAAGACTCGTTGTTTAATGCCTCTTGACTGTGGATGTTTCGGTCCTTTGTTCTAAAGTTGCCTTCTCAATGATTCCCAGCTAATTCTGCTGATTGCTTTCTTTGCTACAAGGCTCTGTGAGGACCACTGTAAATTTCCTCCACTCACTGCAAGCTAGAGTAAATCTTCCTGCCAATTTTCCCTCATGTAATCAAAATGGAGATTAAGCCCTCACCTGCATTCCACATGGAATAATGAAGTTAGTATTTTCTCAGCTTAACTGCTAGCCTGACTATTGTCCATCGACTTTGGCTATCTTCTCTCATTGGACCACAATTGCCCAAATTTCTAGGACATAGGTTCCCAGCTGCTTCACTCAACCAGCCTTACTAGTTGGCTAAACTAACTGACTTCACAAAGATAAATTTATAACAAAAAATATCACTAAGCTCCACCTATCGCCATGGCAATGTGACACACAAGGTCTGCTCTAAGGTAGAAATGCAAGTCTACTTCATAATTCCAAGGCTTTCCTTAATCCTGGGAACCACATTAATAACTTAGTTTTTACTGGAATAAACACAGATATCATGCCTCCAATTCTTTAGCTAAGTAAGACAAATGCTTTTTTATGATTCTCACCCTTTCACTCTGATTTTATGCAGTAAACACAGGTTACATTTTGAATTGTAATTATCTTGAGTCCCTGTGGTTTGGCAGTCTCTAGATGTTTACCAGAAGTTTTTCCCACTGAACTTAAGTTTAAAATTCAATTTCTAAAAGTAAAAATCTATACCTCTAAAATATATGAATCATGACACCAGGCATGTATAACAATAAGCCCTTATTATTTAAATCCGAAAATCACAATAGACCACGCCTTGTCCTGTTTCTATTTCCACCCAAGAGTTTCCCTATATATTACAGGATATTGAAGGTCTTTTTACTTTTCCTGGGACCAAACCAAAGTATGCCACAGCTCTTAGGAATTCAGTTTAATTCTCCTCAGTTTCCCAGCCTGGCATTTAGGCTTCCAGAGTTCTCTCTCTGTGAGGATTCCACTGGTGATCTCTTATGCTAGTTTTACAGGTCTGACAATTTTACCTCCTCATGCACTTGAACTTTTCATTCTGAATATGGGCTGTAGTCACAATTCCTGCTTAGGGACTCCAGATCAGGAACACCCTGATTACTAATGGCCCCAGTGCTTCATGTTCTGGCTGCTTGCAGATACAAAACTGCTTTTTCACAGTCTTCCAAGTTAACTCTGCTGACAGTTTTCTCACAGGCTTCTCGAGCTGACTAACTGCTTCTGTAAGAAAACACACAGATAAACCCAAAACAAAAGAGTATCTCCCTACATAGCCTTTCTCCATAGCAACATGGAATACCTGGGACATTACAAACAGAAATTTAAATTACTTATTTTTTTTATCTTCAAAACAGCCCTTTGATTCTGGCACCCACATGAATAATTTATATCTGTATCTCAATGGAAATAATGGCCGACTTAATGGTTCCATCAATAATGCCAGTGTTTACAAGTTGCTTTGAGCTTCTTTGATCTCGGAAACCTACATGAATAATTGAAACCTCACCTGTTTACACTCTAACTTCAAAGCATTTTCCGAGATGTCTATAGACGAACTGGCCAGATAGATCCAAAGTAGCCATTATAATCCCAGGTGTGAAAACCTATTTCTACCACCCCAACCACACCATAAAACTTCCCCTTTGAACTGTAATTTCCCCAGGTCTGTTTGAATTGTACTTACTACAGGGTTGTTTACCAGTTCATCAGTCAGATGTTTTCATTTATCTACATTTAAAATTCAGTTGCTAAAACTAAAAGTTATGCCTCTAAAACACATAAATTATGAATTTAGATATTTGTAACAACATTATGACTATTCTGGATTCTGTGTAAAACTTGTGTAAATCATGTATTATGAAGTCATGCCATACATAAATTCTTGTCATAACAGCATGATTTGGATAATAGCTCAGTATAAATTTGGGCTAATGGTGACATCAGATAATGTCTTTTGGCCTGTGTTGGCTACCTTTAGTCATCAAGCAGCTGTGCTGAATGGTTTCTGAGGTTTGGGGTGCTTTTCAATTATTTTCACAGTTCAAAGAATTCTGAGGAGTTCAGATAAACATTTAGAAGCACTTAGAAGAGGTAAAGGTGCATACTTCCATGTTCCCAGATAAAATAGTTATAGTGCAGAGTTAGTCGTACGATGTTGGTCAGTTCTTTGCAATCTGGCTAAAATGGATACTTCCATTTAATTTAATGATGAGACATCACTTTAATGTACAAGGAAATGTGATTTAAGCTTTGGGCCCTAGGGTGAAGGAAATTACCTGTAGTGATGGTACAAATAAATAAAGATGTGGTTCTACAGGATCCAATTGGTAAGAGGAAATAAAAATTGACGAATTACTACCCACTATCAAAAATATTTCAAAGAAGAAATAGGTACACTTCAGATGTAACTAGTGGATCTCCCTTGCCACCCTCCTTCAGGGAGCATGTGGTACATTTTGGGATATTTACCAACACTTTTCTTGAGTTCATGAATACACTACAGTAAAGTTCTTTATGAACAAAAACCTGTGTTTTATTCTGCTCTGCTCATGTTTAAAAATTAACCCTCAAAAATAGTAAATCGCTTACTAGAAGATACATATGGTGCCTACCACATTATTCAGAAGGCTAAAAAATATCACATTGTCAGACTAAATGTGCAGGTTAAATGAGTTGGTCGAAATTTTTTACAGATTAACAAATGGACCAAAACAATATATCAAATATCTGTAAACAAAAAATTGAACTGGAATCAGCCCATTAGATTGTAAAATCTTGGGGCTTGTGCCAAAATTAGCAGCATGCATTGGGCCAAGAAATGCAATCCCACGATGAATGGATCAGATCAAAGATCTGCAGCCCTGCCACATCCTGTTATGAATAATGGTGGACAAACAAACAACCAACTGGTGGAGGGGGCTCCACAAATGACCCCATCCTCAATGATGTGGAGCTCAGCACATTAGTGCAGAAGACAAGGCTGAAGCATTTGTAACTATCTTCAGCCAGAAGTGCAGAGTGGATGATCCATCTCTGCTTCCTCCTGAGGTCCCCAGCATCATATACACCAATCTTCAGCCAATTTGATTCCCTCCACGTGATATCAAGAAATGGCTGAAGGTATTGCTTAATTTAAAGGCAATGGGCCCTGACAACAGCCTGGCCATAGTACTGAAGACTTGTGAACCAGAACTAGCCATGCCACGGGCCAAGCTGTTCCAGTTCAGCTGCGACGCTGGCGTCTACCTGACAATGGGGGAAACTGCCCAGGCATGTCCTGTACACAAAAAGCAGGATAATTCCAAACCGACAAATTACTGCCCCTCAGCCTCCTCTTGATCATTAGCAAAGTGATGTAAGGTGCTGTTGACCGCGTGTGGCATCAAGGAACCCTAGCAACTGTGAAATCAATGGGAAGGTTGCTGGGGGTGGAGCAGGGGATGGGCAAGGGAAGATGCACGGGACAGGGGGGAGCTCTCCACTGCTTGGAGTCATACGTAGCACAAAGGAAGATGGCTGTGGTTGTTGGAGGCCAATCAACTCTGTCCCAGGACATCACTGCAGGAGGCCCTCAGGGTAACATAGGAAATAGGAACAGGATTCAGCCATTCGGCCTCTCAAGCCTGCTCTGCCATTCAGTTAGATCATGGCTGATCTTCTTCAACATCATTTTCCTGCACTATTTCCGTGTCCCTTGATGTTTTTACTATCTAGAAGCCTGACGATCTCTGTCTTGAACATACTCAATGACTGAGCCTCCACAGCTATCTGGGGTAGAGAATTCCAAAGGTTTACCACCCTCTGAGAGAAGAAAGCCCTCTTTACCTCAATCCTAAATGCCCTATCTCTTATTCTGAGACTGTGTCCCCTGGTTCTAGACCCCGCCCACCCCGGTCCAGTTGGAGGAAACATCCTTCCTGCATCTACCTTGCCAAGCACTAAAAAAAACACAGGCCCGGTATCCTTAATCTGTCCTCATAGGACAATCCCAGGAATCAGCCTGGTGAACCTTCGTTGCTCCCCCTCTATGGCAAGTATATCTTTCCTTAGGTAAGGAGACCAAAACCGCACACAATACTCCAGGGGCGGTTTGTCCAAGGCTCTGAACAATTGCAGCAAGACATCTTTACTCCTGTACTCAAATCCTCTTGCAATAAAGGCTAACATACCATTTGTCTTCCTAATTGCTTGCTGCACTTGAATGCTAACTTTCAGTAACTCATGAATAAGGACTCCGAGGTCCCTTTGGACATCAGCACTTCTCAATATCACACCATTTAAGAAATAGTCTGCATTTCTGTTTTTCCTACCTAAGTGCATAACTTCACATTTTTTTCAGATTTTATTCCATCTGCCATGCTCTTGCCCATTCACTTATCCTGTCTAAATCCCCTTGAAGCCTCTTTTCATACTCCTGACAACTCACATTCCCATATAATGGGAATATTCTAAGTAGTGTCCTAGGCCTAAGCATCTTCAGCTGCTTCATCAATGACCTCTCCACCACCAAAAGGTCAGAAGTGGGGTTGTTCACTGATTGCACAATGTTAAGTACCATTCGCATCTCCTCAGATACTGAAGCAGTCTGTATCCATATGCAGCAAGACCTGAACGACATTCAGGCTTTGGTTGATAAGTGGCAAGTGACGTTCACGCCATGCAAATGCCAGGCAATGACCATCTCCAACAAGAGAGAATCTAACCATCTCCCCTCATTACCATCACTGAATCCCCCACTATCAACTTTCTAGGAGTAACCATTGACCAGAAACTGAACTGGACTAGCCATATAAATATTGTGGCTACAAGAGCAGGTCAGAGGCTGGAAATTCTGAGATGGGAATCTCACCTCCTAACTACCCAAAGCCTGCAGTCCATCATCTACAAGGCTCAAATTAGGAGTGTGATGGAATACTCTCCGTTTGCCTGGATGAGTGCAGCTCCAACAGCACTAAAGAAGCTCGACACCATCCAGGACAAAGCAGCCTGCTTGATCACCCCATCCACCAACTTTAACATTCACCACTGACGCTCAGTGGCAGCAGTGTGTTCTGTATACAAGATTCACTACAGCAACTCACCAAGGCTCCTTTGACAGCAGCTTCGAGACCTATGACCCCTATCACCTAGAATGACAAAGGCAGCAGATGCATGGGAACACCACCACCTGTAAGTTCTCTTCCTAGTTGTACACCCTCCTCACTTGGAATATATTGCTGTTCCTTCACATTCACTGGATCAAAAACCTGAAACTCCCTTCCCAGCAGCACTGTGGGTGCACCTGCACCAGCTGGACTGCAGTGGTTCAAGAACGTGCCTCTCCACCACAATCTCAAGGGCAGTTAAGGCTGGGCAACAAATGCTGGCCTAGCCAGTGACACTCACCTCCTATCAAAGAATAATTTTAAAAGCTGCATTAGTTCTGTTTTTCACTGCTTTTTATGTTTCTCACTGCTTTTTATGTTTCTCTTAATTGAATGCTAAACTTCAGAATTTCTGTTGGCAATGATTCCTTCTACAGGGCACTGGTGAGACCACATCTGGAATACTGTGTACAGTATTGTCTCTTTATTTAAGGAAGGATGTAAATGCATTGGAAGCAGTTCAGAGAAGGTTTACTAAACTAATACTTGGATTGGATGGGTTGTCTTATGAGGAAAGGTTGGACAGGCTAGGCTTGGGATCTGCTGGAGTTTAGAAGAATAAGAGGTGACTTTATTGAAACATATAAGACCCTGAGGGGTCTTGACAGGGTGGATGTGGGGAGGATGTTTGTGGGAGAATCTAGTACTAGGGGCCACTGTTTAAAAATAAGGGGTCACCCATTTAGGACAGAGATGAGGAGAAATTTTTTTCTCTCAGGAGATTGAGAGCCTTCGGAACTCTTTTCCGTAAAAGGCGGTGGAAGCAGAGTCTTTAGATGTTTCTAAGTCAGAGGTGGATGCATTCTTGATAAGTAAGAAGGTGAAAGATTAACGGGGATAGGTGGGAATGTGGAGTTGAGGTTACAATCAGATCAGTTACGAACTTATTGAATGGTGGAGTGGGCTTGAAGGGCCGAATGGCCTACTCCTGCTCCTGATTCGTGTGGTCATATGCTCTTTTTCCACTTCTGTTTCTTTCAGCATAAGAGCTCCAAGAGAATTCACACTTAAAAATTCAGGTGGCATTTATGTTTCATAAATTGTGCGCACATTCTCCTTTTGAATGATTCAAATCACTTTGTGCTTCATTACTGCTTTTTAAAAAATTTTAATGCTGTCAGTCTCTGCAAAATGGCAGTCACCAATGGAAATTTGGTCGCACATGGCGCACTCCACTACATGTTCAAGTTTTTGTTCTGACCTTATAATTAACATTGTACTTTTACTGACATTTTGATATGACTATCATTGTTGGCATGTGCTCTGTGTCCATCAGTCATGCTTAAATAAATGGACAATCTGCAAAGTGATCACTACAAGTATTAGTGAAAATATAGCATTGCTTGAAGTGTAGTTTTGGTAATTAAAATTTGAAGAGTGACAACTGCAATCAATGATCATTATAAAAAGATTCTACAGTAAAATCATTTCTTTTGAAGGAGCAGTGCTATTAACAGTTCTTAGAGGCAAAGTGGTTGAAATTATGGCTTAATTTTCACATGTTCTTCCAATCGGGCTTCACACCAGATCGTGAATAGAAATCGTAACTGCATCTGTCAAGCCACACATGGTAATGTTTCAAATAGACAGTTCTAGTCATCAAAGTAACTTTATGTTAATTAGTTTCTGAATACAAAGCAGATTGCTTCTTGTTTTTCATTTTGAAGGAATAAATTTCATTTGAACTTTTCAAAAATATAAAATGAAGGCAGAAAATACTTTATTTGTCAGAGCATGAGCATAGTATATGGAGTGAGCTATATGATCTTTGATTTAAGCTTCAAGTAATGCTCTGATGACCTTCAAGACTGTGTTTGGAGCACATTGGTTCTCTGGACTTTTGTCACCATGATCTGAACATAGCTGACAATTGCAATCCTGGTGAATCCATGTTGGCAGGGAAATATTTAGTTCCCAGGTTTGTTAGAACAGGTGCCTTTATGTAGTGCACAACTGTTTTGCTATGTCAGAGATTTATGCAGTTCTACTTCTGTAGTTTTGTTTCTGTTGTATAATCATGATTTCCAGGGAAGATCAAATATGTAAGAGAAAGGAAAACTATTGGTTATGTTTTACTGTTTTTAAAATTTGCTTCTTTGTTAAAATTAGGCAAGAAATTCAGAATTCATTATTTTTTAATATATTTGTTCATGGGATGGGCATCACCGGCTAGGCCAGCATTTATTGCCCATCCCTAATTGCCCTTGAGAAGGTGGTGGTGAGCTGACTTTTTGAACTCCTGCACTCCATGTGTTGTAGGAACACCCACATTGCTGTTAGGGAGTTCTAGGATTTTTCCGCAGTGGCATTGAAGGAACAGCAATATAGTTCCAAGTCAGGATGGTGTATGACTTGGAGGGGAACTTGCAGGTGATGGTGTTTCCATGCATCTGCTGCCCTTGTCCTTCTAGGTGGTAGAGGTCAGGGGTTTAGAAGGTGCTGACAAAGGAGCCTTGGCGAGTTGCTGCATTGCTTCTTGTAAATATATACACTGCTGCCACTGTGCATCAGTGGTGGAGGGAGTGAATGTTCACAGTGGTGGATGGGATGCCAATCATGCAGGCTGCTTGTTTTGGATGGTGTCGAGCTTCTTGAGTGTTGTTGAAGCTGAGCTCATCCAATCAAATGGAGAATATTGCATCACAGTCCTGACTTGTGCCTTGTGGATAGTCATCGGGGAATCAGGAGGTGAGTTACTCACCGCAGAATTCCCAGCCTCTGACTTACTATTGTAGCCACAATATTTATATGGCCAGTTCAGTTTCTGGTCAATGGTAATCCCCAGGATGTTGCTAGAGGGGGATTCAGCAATGGTAATGCCATTGAATGTCAAGGGGAGATGCTTAGATTCTCCCTAGTTGGAGATGGTCATTGCCTGGCACTGGTGTGGAGTGAATGTTATTTGCTACTTATCAGATCTTGCTGCATATGGATACGGACTGTTTTAGTGTCTGAGGAGTTGTGAATGCTGCTGAACATTGTGCAATCATCAGTGAACATCCCCACTTTTGACCTTGTGATGGAAGGGAGGTCATTGATGAAGCAGCTGAAAATGGTTGGGCCCAGGGCACTACCCTGTGGAAGCCCTGGGACTGAGATGAATGATCTCCAACAACCACAACCATTTTCCTTTGTGTACGTGTGACCCCAACCAGCAGAAAGTTTTCCACCTGATTCCCATTGACTGCAGTTTACCTAGGACTCCTTGATACCACACTCTATCAAATGGTTCCTTGATGTCAAGTGTCTTCACTCTCATCTCATCTCTTGAGTTCAGCTCTTTTGTCCATGTTTGGACCGAGGTGGTAATGAGGTCAGGAACTGCATGGCCGTGGCATAACCCAAACTGAGCGTCAGTGAGCAGGTTATTGCTGTGTGACTGCTGTTTGATAGCACTGCCGATGACCCCTTCCATCACTTTGCTGGTGATTGAGAGTAGACTGATGGGATGGCAGTTGGCTGGGTCGGATTTGTTTTGCTTTCTATGGACAGGATACACCTGGACAGTTGTCCACATTGGCTGGTAGATGCCAGTGTTGTAGCTGTACCGCTTGGCTAAGATCACGACTAATTCTGGAGCACAAGTCTTCACTACTATTGCCGGAATGTTGTCAGGGTCCATAGCCTTTACAGTATCCAGTGTCTTCAGCCATTTCTTGTTATCATGTGGAGTGGATTGAATTGGCTGAAGACTGGCATCTATGATCCTGGGGACCTCCAGAGGAGGCTGAGATGGATCATCCGCTTGGTACTTCTGGCTGAAGATGGTTGCAAATTATGCTGAGCTCCCATATCATTGAGGATAGTAATATCTTTGGAGCCTCCTCCTTCTCCAGTTAGTTACTTAATTGGTTACCACCATTCACGACTGGATGTGGCAGGAACTGTAGAGTTTAGATCTGATCCACTGGTTGAGGGATCACTTAACTCAGTCTATTGTATGCTGCTTCCGCTGTTTGGCATGCAAGTAGTACCTTATTTTAGGTATGCCTCGTGCTGTGCTGTCACCACAACATGATGAAGGGTTTCCTCGATGTGAAGATGAGACTTCGTCTCCACCAGGACTATGCAGTGGTCACTCCTACCAATACTATCATGGACATATGGACCTGTGACAAGTAGATTGATGAGGTGAGGTCAAGTAGGCTTTTCCCTCTTGTTGGTTCCCATACCACTTTCCGCAAACTCAGCGAATATGTCCTTTAGGACTTTACCAGCTCGGTCAGTAGCGGTGCTACTGAGCCACTCTTGGCATTGAAGTGTCGACAGGGCTGGGTGTGCTATTGTCATTTCTGATGTCTAGGTCGATGCTGTGTGGGGCATCTGGTTTCATTATCTATATTGGTTTGATGTGACTGAATGGCTTGTTGAGAGGGCATTTGAGAAGCAACCGCATTATTGTGGATCTTGAGCCACATGTAGGCCAGACCAGGTAAGGAATGGCAGATTTCCTTGCCTAAAGGATATTAGTGAACCAGATGGTTTTTTTACAACAATCAGCAAGGTTTTATGGTCACCATTAATGAATCTAGCTTTTTAATTCCAGATTTATTAATTGAATTTAAATTCCATCAGTTGCCATGATGGGATTTGAACCCTTGTGCTCAGAACATTAGCTTGGGCCTCTGGATTGCTAGTCCAGTGACATTGCCACTACACCACCACCTCCCAGTTGGGTGTTCTCAGTCAGGTTGCTGTTGTTCCACATTTTCACTCAGCTTGGATGTAACAGCTGTAGCTTTTGGGATGCATGTGCTGATTTAGGCATCAAGTGACAGACTGCTGGCGATTTGTGGAGCCGAGATATGTGAAGCTATCAACAGTGTCCTGCATCATATTGTTAATGTTGATAGATGGTGGAATGGCCACATGCTGGACCGTGACCTTTGTCTTCCTGATACTGATGCTCAGACCAAACTCTTTTTACATGTGTGAGAGAGCCTGTCCATTTGCTGCTGAAGGTGCGACATTGTCAGCTTAGAGCAACTTTGATGAGGACTTGGTGCAGTTTTATCATGGATCTTAGGCGAGTGATGTCGAACAGCCTTCCATCAGTTCTGGTAGTTAGTAAATGTAGAATAACGGGTTAATGTCAGGAGCACTGGTGTAACTACTGATGTAACTATGATGCAATGTCACATGACTAAGAGACTGAGATCTGGTGGGAAGCAGAAGTACAACTTCGTGCAGAGTGCTGAGATGTACGTAGATCTGTAAATAAACAGGAATAGTTTTTACGAATAACAGTCTATGGTGGTATCCTTAGGGTAACAGGCAAACCCTAAAGAAACTTCGTCTAGGCCCCAAATTCAAGATGAGACATGGTGACAGTGGAGAGAGCATAATGACGCTATGACCAGATGAGAAGGAGTGAACTGATCCTCCTCTATTCAGCCTCTTTGGTTGGTCACAACAAGGGTTTAATGTTTCATTCATGAGGTAATGCTTTTTCCAAATCCAAATGTATTTAACTATTTAAGCAGTGATCAATAAGGAGCCAATGAAGCAAGGTTTTCTTGAGCTAAAGAAAGAGCAAAGGAAAAATAATAAAAATGTGACGTCAAGCATTCGGCCCTCATGCAGTCATTTGGACAAACACACACTCTCCCTCTCCCTCTCTCTCTCTCTCTCTCTCACACACACACACACACACACACACACACACGTATCAGAGATAAGGGAAATTAGAGTCCAACAAAAAAAAGTTCAAAAAATATACGGTTAAGAGTCCTTTGATTGTCCTTGAGGTGTAGATTTTTAAATGTTGTGGCCAATTTGGATTAGCTGGTTTCATGGATGTGGTCAGATATAGAAGATGTTGCAGTTATTACGAAATCTCGGCTCTCTGGTAGTTTTCTGGTAATGTTGACTTCTCGAACCGGGTAGTACACTTGTTCGAGAAAAGTGGGTTCTCACCATCAAAACTATTCATGGGAAGATGGCTGTGAACATAACTTGCAGCTCTACAATGAACACGCCAATATAACATTACCTCAGCTGATTGTGAGAAAGTTAGGAAGCATGAGGGGTAACAAAGGGAAGTCAAGCTCATAATTTCAACTTTGGGCACAGAGCATGAGACTTGAAAGTCTTCAGCCTGGGGAGAGAGTGTGGATATGAGATCAACAGAAAGAAGGCATTGTAATAGAGGGAACCCCATGGCCAAGATCTTATAGAATTGAGACAGAATGGAGAAATATCAGAAGGAACTGAAGAACTTTGATATCATTGGGAACGAAACTAATGAAACCTTGGACATAACATTTAGATCTGAATGGAGACAAGGAACCAGATAAAAGTGGAACCTCTACAACCACCCAGGTGGAAGACACTCCTATTGAATGATGAGAGCGTGCAGTTTGCCTTCAACCTCGAAATGAAATGAGGACCAGATGAGGGAGATTGGTTAAGGCACCACAGAGACTAACCCTGTGAAGTCTGCGATTTTGGGGGGAGATGTAGCAGGATGTATATAGTGGAAAAAGACTTGGTGGGGGGTGAGGTGTAGAGTAAAGGGTTAACATCAGGAGTCAGGTCAATGAATATATTCAAAGCTGAAATAGACAAATTTTTAATTGACAAGGGAATGAAGGGTTATGGGGGACTGGTAGAAAAGTGGAGTTGAGGCAACATCAAATCAGTCATGATCTTATTGACTGGCAGAGCAGGCTTGAGGGGTTGAATGGCCTACTGCTGCTCCTGTTTCTTATGTTCTTATAGTGCACACCACGGAATGATTTGCATTATGTTCAGCATTGTGGTAGCTGTGTGTATTGAGAATCGTGTTCAGTGAATTAAGTCTGATGATGATCAGATCAGGCTGGTGCCAATGCCCTGATCTTGGATGTCTCCAGGACACCTTGTTGCATGGTTTGTTCTGAAAGGTGTTAATTACACAAAGCTCGCGGCAGCAATAACGTAGTAGTCTCTGTCTGTTCGCATTTACCTTTCCCAAGCTATGATGTCTGAGGCAGGAGGACCATATCTCATGGTCTATGCCCACTTTTGTATTGACATCCCCAAGAAGTAAAAGATGTTCTGATTTAGAGATTCTGCTGATTGCAGTGTCAAGCTCCTCATAGAACTGGTCATTTGCCTCTGTAGTGGAGCATAGCATTGAAGTATAGATGCTCGTAAGGTTCACTAGCCTTGTTTGAATTGAGAGTTGGATGGACAGAATACATTTCTACCATTTTACCTTCCTTACAGTGAAACCTACACCTGGCTCACTTGTTTTATCTGAATGAGACCTGTCAGATGAGCATGTAATGTTTTTCTTTCAGTGATCCGTTCTCAGCAAGCCTACTCTCTGGTAGGGAAGCTATGTCAATGTTCAGCCTGTCAACTTCCATGTTAATCACAGTTGTCTTGCATGCGTTGTTAACCAGCTGCATGTCGTCTGTCAATCCAGTACACATGGTCTTGACATTTAGCTTGCCAATCACAGAGTTGGCACCTTCTTTCTTTCTGTTTATTTCATTTGTTTGCCCGATGCAGTGGGTTCCAGCCACTCGTTGAGCAGAGATTCTAAGCTTCAAGCACCCACTAAATCAGATGGACTGTGGAGGGTTAGCACCTTACTATTCGGGGCTTACCTGACTTGAGGTGGGTAGGAGCTGATCAGTGGGACACAATGGTCCCTCCCACTGTAGCACCCATTCTCCACACCAGTAAAAGTTGGGCTTATCACTTGTAACTGCTGTTTCCCATGTTAACGCTCTGCAGCGAAACTGAAATGTCCTCTTTGGGGCGCAAGCCTGGGCACAATTTATAGAGACACTAGATTGCTCAAACTTCAGGGTTTCCCTCCCCAATGAGTCCAAAGGAATGCAAAGCACTACATTTGGCACCGGCTTGGTTGTAGGAGTTGTTGGAAAGATGACATATTTGGGCATCAGTTCGCCTTTGGGCTGCACTCCAGATTTTTTGTCAGGGTTTACTCACTTAGCCTTCAACTCTCCGGAGGTATCCACAAGGTGCTGCCCATAGCTGGGGTTTTGGTACATGAGTGCCAAGACGTGTTCACATGCCTGTGGGCTTGCAGACTGTATAATACGCTCCCAGATCAGGACTGTTACCCGCAGTGCCGAGCATAGTATGGGGTGTGATGACTCAGGCGGCATTTCTGACATCATCACGCTGTTTTACGATAATATGTTATGCAGGCGGGGCAAAAAGTTGGAAACCCGCTTGCATTATTTAAATATCAATTGAGAAAATAATTAACGACCCAAATGACAGCAATAATATGCTCTGAAGGCAATAATACATCTTCAGGGTGAGAATCACGCCATATGGGGAATCTGTTTTTTAATGGCCAAGCTTGTATGAGCAGGTTTTAAAAGTGCAACTGAGACCAGAGTCTCATGTGACCTGAGCGGACTAACCATTTGGAGATTGTTTGAGTTGGAGGACTTTCTTCTGATTCAGAAGGCTCTTCTGAGTGATTTTTTTTTTCCTGGCTACTTCTCAGTGGTATAAAGCCTCCAAGACAAATAGGCATTGTGGTATCAGTTGGAGACACAACCACCAGTGAGGAGGAGAGAAGGATTAGAAGAAGGAGGAGGAGAAGGGAGGCTCAGGATGCTGTGGTGTTGCAGGAAAGGGACAGAGCAGCGCCAGACCCCGAGGATCAGGAGGCACTCTGAGACTGCCAGCAGAGGCACAGCTGATCTTATGCTGCCCCTGGAGTATACAAGCAGAGATTTAGCTACCTGCAACTGACCGAGACTCAATGCAGGAGAAGACTCAGGCTTTCAAAAGCCATGGTAATGCCACTTCGTGAGCTGCTGGCAGCGGAGATCACATCCAATTGCGTTGTGGGCTACATTGAAGGTCACTGTCACGCCAAACTTCTTCGCAACAGGTTCATTCCAGGCAGCCTGTGGAGACCTTAGTGCCATTACACAGCCTGCTGCACACCATTGCATAAAGGTCTTCACAGGCGCAATGTTCCGAAGGGCTGGGAATTACATCTTCACACAGGATGCCACGAGTCACTTGGATAGAGCCCAAAGATTTGCAGCGATTGCAGGTTTCCTCAGGAATGCGCAGACATTGCCATAAAGGTTCCTGCTAGACGGCCATGCACCTTCCTAAACATAAAGAGCTTTCACTCGCTCAACGCCTAGCTGGTATGTGACCATAATCGGTGCATCATGCAGGTGTTTGCCAAGTCCAACATCCTTAGGAACTCATAGATTCCTGACTTTTTCACCAGTCCTGATTCCTTGGAGGGATGACTAATAGGTGACAAGGGCTATCCACTGAAAAGATGGATAACGATGCCTGTGAAGGTGTCCAGGTCTGACATAGAAAGGAGGTACAGTGAGGGCTACGACAGAACCAGGACCATAGTGATATCCTAAAAATTCCAATGCCTGGACAGATCTGGAAGAGCATTACAGTACTCCCCCTCACAGCCTCCCTGATGGCCATGGCTTGCTGTGCATGCCATAATATTCAAAGTGGAGATGACCTGGAGGATGAGTGCACGCCAGATGGGGGCCAATCCTCTGAGGATAAGGGAGATGAAGAGTTGAGGGACCACGGCGATGTTCCTGCTGATGGTCCTGGCCGTGATCGAATGGGTGGCCGTGACACCAGGCACGCTTTAATATGGTAAGGATTTTAATAGTGCACCTTGCCACTGCAAGATTTGGGGAAATCTTGGCCTTTTCTCATATGCTATGAGAGATTCCTGTCGCCCTTATATCCACACATTATCCATCACCCTACATGAGAACACAATTCATCCTGCCCTTCCTCAACCTTTTACTGTTTTCCTCAACCTCCAGACATTCACACGGCCACAGCAATTAATAGCAACATCAGCATGAGGGAATATGAGATGTATGCTTATCCCCAAGCTTCAAAGGAGTAATAACATGAATAAATCAAAAGCTCACCCATGTGCTCCTCTTTGTGACTAATGTGGATATTTAGTAACACATTTACAAGGGCCCCGGCATAGTGTTCCCCCCTCGTTTGTGGCTGCACTGGAGAGAGGTGGCTGATCTGCCACCTTCCTTGCTCTGGATGATCATGGCGGCCGTCCTCTTTGGAGCTGTGGCCTTGAGTGGCTCAGTTTGCCCCTCCAGGACAATCACCAATATGCCCATAGAAGAAGCTTGGTGCTCTGAGGAGTGGGTGAACGCAGCACACATGGCCCATATGGACACCTCTACAGTCCATGTTAGAGCATGCAACCCCTCTGGTATACCCACCAAGTCTTCTTGGACCTCGCGCTGGACATCCAAAATCTGCCGTCTTACGGATGACTCCAGAGGCTCATCATCCAACATGGAATCAGTCTCTGGATCACCCTGGACTGTCCTCCGACTGCCCAGGGCCTGCTCCACCACACTCGGCCAGCTGCATGTGTGAATGTGAAATGCCCTCACCAGTGTGTGCATGACCCCTTTCCTGCCGACGTGCCAGAATCTGCTATGATGCTGGGTACGGTGAGAGGATGTGACGCTAGATCCTCTGAGGGCTCTTCTACCTCCTCAGAGGAGGGTTGCTGGATGACTTCTGGTGGAGCTTGCACTGAAGACACTTCTCTTGTAACAGAGAGACATCAGTAAGGGGGTAATTGGGTATCAAATAGCTTTCCACATCAGCCCTGTTACACGATGCACATTAACCGTAGCACTGTCCAACATAAGTGATTAAACTCCACAGATACAATGTACCCTTGAGCAATGATATGCAGCTTCAGATGATGTACGGGCTCTCTCACGGGCGTTGCCGGCTTGCTTCTCCTGAAAAGATTTGGCACAGAGCATTCATCAAAAATTTCAAACAATCATATGGCATGCCTCCAACCCATTATCAGATCAGCGCGTGCCAGCCTGGAGCCTATGCTTATGTGTCATAAGGTGATCCTGCAAACCACCCGCCTTATAATTCGATCATTGCTTGAAATACACAATGGCATGGTCTAGGACAGCTGTGTCCTTGTGCAATCATGCTACCTTTGAGGAGCATCAAATCTCAATTACCTCCTGCATTCACTAATGAAACCTGTAACACACTAGACAAGATTGCTCACTGAGGCCATACTCACCCTGGCTGACCTCATATGGTCATTGAGCCTTTTCTGGCACTGGGACCGAGTCCTTCTCACTGTTGGCCACGTCGGCCACCTGCTCCTATGCAGCACGTGTCTGGTTAGGCTTGCTCTTCTTGCCAGCGGTTGGCATGAGCTGCTCACATCAGTTAGAAATTGTACGCAGGAGGGCTCCAAGGGAGACCTCTCAGAATCTAGCGGCTGGTTTGGCCCTTCTGGTATGCCACTTACCTCATTCTAATGTCGCAGACTTCCATGTATGGAAGCATGTAACAAATGTACAACTTCTCAATGCCAAAAGTTGGGAGGCTCGCTGAAATTTAGAAGTTCTGTTACCTATGAAGATTGACATGGTTTGCAGAGATTACCTAAAATTTAAATGCACTTACCTTGCAAGACTGCAAAATGCAGAAATCGTCTCTCTCAAATAGATCAACAAGATTGCTCATCTGATAGGTCATAGCCTGCAGCCTCTGGACATCCTGCCTTCCAGCACTTATTGGGCGGGATGAAGGCCTGTAACCTGCCCTTGCCGTTAATTGGCGGAAATTAACGTATTATCGGGCGCACTCCAATGGTGGGCTCAGAAGTCCACTTCCTACACTGCCTACTTCCGGGTGCAGAAGCTGTCGTTGTGCTTGACCGTGTTATTCAGCCCTGTGTTTAGAGGCCACATCTTCGCCAAGTTCTCCTGAAGCTTTAGCCTGGGACCACGAGAAACCTGGTCTCCGTGTGCCGCCACAAAGAGGCACAGCTGAAAACTTGCTGATGGAGAGGCTGTGTTCCGGTGGTGAGGGACTTAAACCTTTGGCTCTCTTTTATGCTTTGCAACCAGATCATGGTGTAGGCTGAAAATGAAAGCCAAACTGGCACACAAAAGAGAAAAGCATGCTAACTCTTTGCGCCCATGCACTAGACACATCACTTCAACCTGTTGGACAATTAAGGGGAAAGGTCTAAATTTGGAAATTAGACCAAAGGAACCCACCACACACACATTTTACCCGGATTAGAAAATCAGGGCTAATGGTCTGAAGTTTAACTTAAAAATAATGGGTGGATTTGCGTGGGGTTGGGGTTAAAGTCTCAGAAATTTGTTTCCGAGCCAAACCTTCCTCAAACCCTTCCACTTTCAGCTTTATTTGAGGTCGGAGAGTAGGCGGGCAGGCAGATGACGAAGCTGATCCACGGAAGTGGGTTTCAACTTTCAAACATTATAATGAGGCTCTTTCAGCTTTTGATGAGTAACCGCTGTTGACCAGGTTTCCTGAGTGTCAGGCAGACCAGTAGCTTCCACAGGGCGAGATAAGTGCCTTCACACCTTACTGCTGGATTCAGGTGCCTGCCTGAGAAGCCAATGTGAGTAAGTCCTCCCTCCGAAGACCTTATCTCCACCAGACCCCTGGTCCCTCTAATACCGTCAGGCCCTGATCTACTCCCTCACCTCCCCACTCTCCCCAGCCAAGACTTCTGATTTTCCCCTACCATGAAGCCTATGACCTCCCTCACTGGGATCAGCAGTCCCTCAAATTGCTCCCCCCACCTTCCACGTGGGCTTACCTGCTGCTGAAGTCATCAGTGACTAACGCCAAGCCCAACTAATCAAGGACTGTTGTAACCTTACTATTCTGTAGATTGAACACAAATTGTGTTTTCTTCAGTTGGAATATAATGTTGAAATCACTGATTTGTAATGTGTAACATTATTCTCAGTTGCTCATTTTTCTTCACCTCAAAAGAATTAGGTTTACTTGAATTTAATATTAAAAAGCTTATAATCAGCATCCATGTTCAACAGGTCAAACTGCAGCAAAAAAATAACTCCACAATTGACAAGTGATGTTTTCTTCAGCCTAGCAGAGAATCTGATTTGAGTAACATTTTTTTTGTAATTGATGTCTTCTACGCTCCTCTAAAGTTAGGCCAAACGATATAATTTGGGGATATAATGTGGGTATCACCCTTAGAAAAGTTTTTATCATTGATATGCACCAACGATGGTGGTGCTTTTGCATTGTATTTAAGACTCCCAACATGAGATTGAGGGCCAGTTCATTCTTTTTCTCACCAAGGAACATTGTTCTCTGCTCCTGTGCTTTGTTATTTGTTGTTTCTTTTAAGGACGTTCATTTTTGAAAGTTAGTTATTTTTGTTGTAGAAGATTATGTTTTATAAAGTTAATCTGTTTAATTGTTTAAAGTTACTTGTTTGTAAACATTTTTAGCTTTGAACAATGCTGTGTAATTTGTGTTGCTCCTTGAGATTATTTGCTTCTTGGTCACAGCCATCTTAATGCATATTGCTGCTGGTACTTTACCCAAGACCCTTTGTTGACTGCTGCAGGAGTAATTACGACAGCTGGTAGCAGCCAAGAAAGTTGCCCTAAGAGGTGCTGTTCAGAAGTTGTGAGTCATTCAGTCTCATTGGATTGCTTCTGATAGTGCTGAGTTGGATTAGAGTTGTGAGTAGTACTGAACAAAACGTTGGCAGGCGTAGGTGCTGAAGCTAGGAGGAATGTGCCATGTGATCTCTATCCAATCACAGGCAAGTATATGTAATTATAATAAAGCAGTACTGCCACTACACTGTCTAGTTTGGATTAAGCTAGCATGCCTGAATCAATATTCCATTGAAGTGAATGGCAAAATTTTAAAAATATCCAAACATAATAGAAAAACATGACATAAATATCATGATGGAAAACTGGAAAGAATGAAATATTATAGCTTGTAAGTACACTTTAAATTGCATAGATAGCATGGCCTTACCGATGATGTTTAAAGGTCAACACCTGTTAGGATCTGAATATAGAACAAAACAAATTATGACAAGTATCATGCTATCATGTTTCCTCTCTATACTTTCTCCAGATTCTATCTCTACGTTCTGTACAAAATTGACTTCTCTTAATGTCTTCAGACTTAGCTTTGCTGAGATTGTCACTTCAGCTTTTGCAAATAACACCAAAGAAATGAACAAGCCTGTAGATCAGTTTTTGCACCCAGTTGCTCTGTTTTAGCTAATTGCAGAAGTACTTCACCATTAAATCCATTCACTTTCATTAATTACATTAGTTGCATTATTTGAGGACCTCTCTAATTTAATTTACATAGTTTGAAACCATATGCAAGCAAGTTGGCTACTTTAGACTTCTCTGTTGTTGTGTCTCTTCTTTTCAGTGTTATTTTAAATTTCTTCACTGATCTTCTAGGCCCAGGTAGCCAGTCAGTCAGCACTTTGTTTTCTTGCTGTAAATGTGAATTTTTACATTTAACATTAACTGTCCCACTCCATTCTGGAATCTGCTCGACTGCTTTGCAAGCAGGCGCATTTTCCACCTTTTCTGAAAGGGTGACCGAGGCTGAGGAGATTACAATTCCAAAAGACAAAGCTATAATAATGCATGAGAAATGACACTTATGTTTCTTCATTTTTTCTGTCAGATTTACTATCATGGCAAAATATAGGAACATAGGAAATACGAACAGGAATAGGCCATTCGGCCCCTCAAGCCTGCTCTGCCATTCAACATGATCACGGCTGATCTTCTGCCTGAATGCCATTTACCCGCACTATCCCCATATCACTTGTTATCTTTAATAACTAGAAATCTCTCCATCTCTGTCTTGAGCATACTCAATAATCAGGACATCAATATTTGCGGGCTTGATTTAAGTAGGACTATAGTTTTTTTCATTCTTTCCTGGGATGTGAGCATTAATGGCAAGGCCAGCATTTGCTGCCCATCACTAATTGCCCTCGAGAAGGGGTGGTAAGCTATCTTCCTGGACCGGTGCAGTCTATCTGGTGTATGTACATCCACAGTGCTGTTATTTTCCTTTTTGTAATATTTTTATCAAGAAACCAGAAATGTTGATGTTATGATCCCCAGCTGAGGTTACCCCTGGGCAAGCCTGATCCCAGAGTGGAACCCAGCTTGTTAGATCCTTTAGTAATTATGGTTTTATTTAGTGTTTAATGTACCTTTTAAGAATAATACTTGTTAGGCAAGATCACATGATCTGTTGTAACCAATAGGAGAGTAGTGTGGGCTATCTAGAGTCAGTGTAGAGATAGAGTTGGGGTTGAAAGTACACGTGTAGTGGCTGCTGAGTATTTTGTAAATAAACTCAAAGTTTCCGCCTCAGAAGTGTCTGCAGGTCAACTCTAGCGTTAATAGCACAACTCGGCCACCTGACAATAAACTGGCCATGAGGATAAAACAGGCCTGAACAAAAGAAATCAAGTTAAAGAGCTTGGCACTATACCTCGCCCAGTGATTGTAAGTAGCAAGCTCCTTTAGAATTGAAGAGGTTATCCCCTCTCAAAATGCTACAGTTTTGGAGAATTGATCCTTTTGAACTTGCCACAGATGATTGGTCTCAATACATAGAACGCCTCATGTTCTTTTTTCAAGCGAATGAGATTACAGGGGAAGAGAAGAGGTGAGCGAAACTCTTGAACACTTGTGGGAGCAAAACCTACAGCTTGATTTGAAGTTTGATGGCACCCAGTGCCCCAGATTCGAAAAATTTCGATTAATTGGTGGACCTCGTGAAGGGTCATTTTCGCCCAAAGCCCTCAGTCATGATGCAGAGGTTCAGGTTTAATTCGCGAAATAGAGACAATTGCATGCTATGTGGAAAATCTGGAGCAGCTAAAGGAACATTGTGAGTTCAATACGACGCTGTACGGCATGCTTAGAAATCGTTTAGTGTGTGGTGTGAAAGAGGGTACTATTCAGAAAAGATTATTGTCTGAAGTGAACCTGGATTTCAAGAAGGCGCTACAGATAGCGCTGGACATGGAAAGTGCAGTAAGAGATTCAAAAGCAATGCAGGGTGCGCAAAATGGCACTGTCTTCCACATTCAGTGGGAAACCTCAACCGAAAGGGGCACGATAAAGCAAGACTCTGCCAAGAAGGGGGAAACAGTCCCCACTAGCCGAAGAATAAAGAAAAATAACAACAGCAGAATTGAAGAATAATTTTGATAGAGGTGGAAACAATCAGTCTTTTAGCAATTAGCAGTTTAAAAAAATCGAATGCTACTATTGTCATAGAAATGGACATATGATGAGACAATGCAAGGAAAAATCCGAGCAGGTTTGTAAATAAAAGAAGAAGCCCAATGAAATCTACAATGTAGAAAAGCTTGAAACAACAAATTCAGACATTTACTCATTGTTTAACCTGAAAGTTGGAAAGACAGAACCAATATTTGTCACAGTGAAAGTAAATGGCAAACCTGTTAGAATGGAAGTGGACACGGGAGCTTCCACTACAGTAATTGGGGAATATGCCTTCAGATATTTGAAGAATGGTGAACATCAATTAAGGTTAGAAGAAAGAGATTCCAAGCTAAAAACATATATGGGTGAAGACATTCAAGTAAAAGGCATTAGCAGAGTAATTGCCCATTATGGAAGCCAAGTGGCAAAGCTGCAAGTGTTAGCATTGAGTCGCAAGAGGATCAAGCCTTCTAGAGCGAAATTGGCTAAGGGAAATCAACCTTGATTGGCCACTGGGATTCCAAAAGAAAGCTGGAAGCATTGCTGTTTTGAAAAAGGAGTGTGTAAGGACTCAACAACCTGAAGAAATGCAGGTTGTCTTAAGCCAAAACCTGGAAGAACAGCGGAAGGAACTCGAAGAGACCGTGCTTGGTGACAGAGTTCGAGACGAGGTGAGCAACCTTCAAAGGGAAAAATAAAACCTGTTGAAAGACCTTCACACACTACAAGATTTCCTCAGGTCACACCTCTGGAAAAGTATGAAGAGAAACAAAAAGAATTCAGCACCTGAGATAAAAGCAAAGAACTGCAGATGCTGGAAATCCAAAACAAAAACAGAAACAGAAATACCTGGAAAAACTCAGCAGGTCTGGCAGCATCGGCGGAGAAGAGCACAGTTGACGTTTCGAGTCCTCATGACCATTCAACAGAACTAAGGAAAAATAGGAAAGGGGTGAAATATAAGCTGGTTTAAGGGGGTGGGAGGTTGTTGGGACAAGAAGCCAGTAATAGGTGGAGATAACCAAAAGATGTCCCAGACAAAAAGACAAAGAGGTGTTGAAGGTGGTGATATTATCTAAAGGAATGTGCTAATTAAGGGTAGAAAGCAGGACAAACCAGATAGCTCTACTGGGGGTGGGGTGAAGGAATACTAAAAAGGCTAAAAGGTACAGATAAACAATGGGTGGAAATACATTTAAAAATAATGGAAATAGGTGGGAAAAGAAAAGTCTATATAAATTATTAGAAAAAACAAAAAGGAGGGGGAAGAAACGGAAAGTGGGTGGGGATGGAGGAGAGAGTTCATGATCTAAAATTGTTGAACTCAATATTCAGTCCGGAAGGCTGTAAAGTGCCTAGTCGGAAGATGAGGTGCTGTTCCTCCAGTTTGCGTTGAGCTTCACTGGAACAATGCAGCAAGCCAAGGACAAACATGTGGGCATGAGAGCAGGGTGGAGTGTTGAAATGGCAAGTGACAGGGAGGTCTGGATAATGATTGCGGACAGATCGAAGGTGTTCTGCAAAGCGGTCACCCAGTCTGCGTTTGGTCTCTCCAATGTAGAGGAAACCGCATTGGGAGCAACGAATGCAGTAGACTAAGTTGAGAGAAGTGCAAATGAAATGCTGCTTCACTTGAAAGGAGTGTTTGGGCTCTTGGACGGTGAGGAGAGAGGAAGTGAAGGGGCAGGTGTTGCATCTTCTGCGGTTGCATGGGAAGGTGCCGTGGGAGGAGATTCAGGAGTAGGGGGCGATGGAGGAGTGGACCAGGGTGTCACGGAGGGAACGATCCCTACGGAATGCTGCCAGGGGAGGTGAAGGGAAGAAGTGTTTGGTGGTGGCATCATGCGTGAGTTGGCGGAAATGGCGGAGGATGATCCTTTGAATGCGGAGGCTGGTGGGGTGATAAGTGAGGACAAGGGGGACCCTATCATGTTTCTGGGAGGGAGGAGAAGGCGTGAGGGCGGATGCGCGGGAGATGGGCTGGACACGGTTGAGGGCCCAATCAACCACCGTGGGTGAAAAACCTCGGTTAAGCAAGAAGGAGGATATATCAGGAACTGTTTTTGAAAGTGGCATCATCAGAACAGATGCGACGGAGGCGAAGAAACTAAGAGGATGGGATGGAGTCCTTAAAGGAAGCGGGGTGTGAGGAGCTGTAGTCGAGGTAGCTGTGGGAGTCGGTAGGCTTGTAATGAATATTGGTGGACAGTCTATCACCAGAAATTGAGACAGAGAGGTCAAGGAAGGGAAGGGAAGTGTCAGAGATGGACCATGTGAAAATGATGGAGGGTTGGAGATTGGAAGCAAAATTAATAAATTTTTCCAGGTCCCGACGAGAGCTTGAAGCAGCAGCAAAGTAATCATCGATGTACCGGAGAAAGAGTTGTGGGAGGGGGCCGAAGTAAGACTGGAACAAGGAATGTTCCACATACCCCATAAAGAGACAGGCATAGCTGGGGCCAATGCGGGTACCCATAGCCACACCTTTTATTTGGAGGAAGTGAGAGGAGTTAAAGGAGAAATTGTTCAGTGTGAGAACAAGTTCAGCCAGACGGAGGAGAGTAGTGGTGGATGGGGATTGTTAAGGCCTCTGTTCGAGGAAGAAGCAGAGAGCCACCAGATTATCCCCGTGGGGGATGGAGGTGTAGAGGGATTGGACGTCCATGGTGAAGAGGAGGCGGTTGGGGCCAGGGAACTGGAAATTGTTGATGTGACGTAAGGTGACAGAGGAATCACGGATGTAGGTGGGAAGGGACTGGACAAGGGGAGAGAGAAGGGAGTCAAGATAGCGAGAAATGAGTTCCGTGGGGCAGGAACAGGCTGACACGATCGGTCTGCCGGGACAGTCCTGTTTGTGGATTTTGGGTAGGAGGTAGAAGCGGGCCGTCCGAGGTTGGGCGACTATCAGGTTGGAAGCTGTGGAAGGAAGATCTCCAGTGGAGATGAAGTCAGTAACAGTCCTGGAAACAATGGCTTGATGTTCAGTGGTGGGGTCATGGTCCAGGGAGAGGTAGGAGGAAGTGTCTGCAAGTTGACGGTCAGCCTCCGCGAGATAGAGGTCAGCGCGCCAGACAACAACAGCACCACCCTTGTCAGTGGGTTTGATGACAATGTTAGGGTTGGAGCCTCCTTTTTGTTTTTCCAATAATTTATATAGACTTTTCTTTTCCCGCCTATTTCCATTATTTTTAAATGTATTTCCACCCATTGTTTATCTCTACCTTTTAGCCTTTTTAGTATTCCTTCACCCCACCCCTACTAGAACTATCTGTACCTGGTTTGTCCTGCTTTCTACCCTTAATTAGCACATTCCTTTAGATAATATCACCACCTTCAACACCTCTTTGTCCTTTTGTCTGTGACATCTTTTGGTTATCTCCACCTATTACTGGCTTCTCGTCCCAACAACCCCCCCCTTAAACCAGCTTATATTTCACCCCTTTCCTATTTTTCCTTAGTTTTGTTGAAGGGTCATGAGGACTCGAAACGTCAACTGTGCTCTTCTCCGTCGATGCTGCCAGACCTGCTGAGTTTTTCCAGGTATTTCTGTTTCTGTTTTTGTTTTAGAATTCAGCACCTCTTTGAACAAACTCAAAAATGAGTTGGCAGAGAAGACATAACAATGCCCAATTTCCCAGAGGCAGCAAACAAATACAAAAAGGAGATGAAAGAGCTGAAGAATCAGCTAAATGAAGCCAAAGAGGATTTGGAAGCAAAAGTTGCAGAATTTTCCAAGAAGCAGACAGATCATGAAATTTTGGGAGACTCAGCCACTGAGCTCAGACAAGTTAAACTTGCATCTGAGAGAAGTCTGGCCAACAGTGAAGTCAAAAAGAAGGCCGAGGTTAAAGTCTGCATGAGAAAGAAGAAGGCACATATAAAGAAGATACAGAAATACTATAGGGCCTTAATTCTGGCAACATACAAATACACTTTCATACATAGGCCTGGCAATCAAATCACAAACACCCATGGCCTTAGTCGTTTGTCTTTACGAGAAAATGATGATCATGTTCCATTTCCACAGGAACTTGTTTCATTGTTAAATTTCTTAGATCCTAGCTGGTATATACTCCACAGATCAGAGACTGGGCAAGTCAGGACCCTGTCCTATCTCAGGTAAGGGAACAAGTGCCACATGGCTGGTCACAGGAGCCCATATCTGATGAAATGAAACCATACTTCAACAAAAGACATGAAATAACCAGCCAGGATGGCATCTTATTGTGGGGAGCACGATTAAGAGTTCCTCCAAAGGGAAGGGAACCACTTCATCCAGGAATTTCCCAAATGAAGACCATAGCACTCAGCTATCTATGGTGGCCAGGGATGGATGGTGAAATAGAGAGTTTAGTAAAGCACTGTGCGCAAGGTCAGAAACTTCATAAGTTTCCAGTGACAGCTCCGTTACACCCATGGGAGTGGCCAGGTAGACCCTAGGTGCGGTTACACATCGACAACATTGGACCTTTCCTGGGAACAATGTTTCTGCTCATTATTGATGTCCATTCAAAATGATTGGACATATGCAAGGTGAAGTCACCAACGTAGGCCCCTACAATTGAGAAAGTACGCCAGCGTTTTGCCATTCACGGGGTACCAGAAGTAGTCATTTCCGATAACAGCACGGCATTTACAAGTGCTGAGTTTCAGCGGTTTATCAGCCTCAAAGGTATCGCTCATGTGAAAACTGTACTGTACCACCCTCCTCAAATTGACTGGCCGAAAGGGCAGTTCAGACGTTCAAGGCAAGCATGAAAACGCTAACTGGTGATTCCTTGGCAACCAAGCTAGCAGGCTTTCTTTTTCATTACAGGGTTACCCCATACACAACAACAGGTGTCACGCCTGCAGTTATTTTTGAAATGCCGTCTCAGGACAATTTTGAGCTCAATAATGCCGAATTTAGAGGGGAAGGTGGAAAGGAGTCGGGTAAGCCAGAAAACTAGACGTGACTGGGATAGTCATGAGAGGAAATTTACCGCGGGAGAGCCAATCGATATATGTGAAGAGCTTCGGGCAAGGACCAAAGCAGTTACCGGGTGAAATAAGTACGGTGGCTAGACCTCCATTTTACCACGTGGAAGTGGAATGCCGGATCATCCATAAACATGTGGACCATTTAAAGAAGAGAGAAACAAATCACCAAGATTTGGTTCCACCGGCGATCATGACCGGGTATGCGTTTCCTGTTGAGGGTACTCAACCCACGACTGACATGTCTGATGTTCCTATAAAAGTTAAGGATACAGAACTGCAAGTACCCACCAAGGCACCTGATGTTCAAGCAACTCCGGAAAAGGAGGGCCCTGACAAAGAATCTGATGTTGTGGAGCTGCGACATTCCACGTGTACCAGGAAACCACCTGAAAGACTGAACTTGTTAATTCCTTACCCAACATAAATATATGTATAACTGAGTTAAAGGGGGAGGAATGTAGTAATTATGGTTTCATTTAGTGTGTGATGTACCTTTAAAAGTAATACTTGTTAGGCAAGATCACATGATCTGTTGTAACCAATAGGAGAGTAGCATGGGCTACCTCAGACTCAGTGTAGAGATAGAGTTGGAGTTGAAAGCACATGTGTAGTTGCTACTGAGTATATTGTAAATGAACTTATAGTTTCCACCCCAGAATTGTCTGCAGGTCAACTCTATCTTTAATAGCACAACTCGGCCACCCTACAACAGAACCTAACTTTTATTTGTTTGTTTAGATACCTGGTGAGTAGCTACTGAACAGCCACAGTAGTCAGCTGATGAACTTTTAACAAAAGAATAAAACATTTATTCAACAAGAAAAGATGAACTATATTACAATACTCCTTCACCCACAACTATACCTTTACAGATATATACACACTTGCAAGGATAACGCAAGTTACAAAAGCTATCTTATACTTTAATGTCCACAGTAAGTACACAGCCCATGTACCAATAGACACCCTGTGGACAGACACACCACACTCTGAAACCAAGTGACAGATGCCACCTCAACCAGTTGCTATGGGTCTCTCCTCAGCTCCCCCCAGATGCTTGTCACACCCTGAGCCAATTGGTCTCACTACACTCCGTCTTTGACACGAGGGTTCCCAAACTCCACTGTCCAAGGCTTTGCCTTGGAATCTTCTTCCAAACCGATGCTTTCTCTCAGATGTCTCCTGCAAGTGTTCACCTCCAGGGCTTTGAACTCTCCTTATGTTCTTCTTCCCTGGGTCACTAGATGCATTCAAGCTGTCTTCCACACACTCTCTCTCACCAACTCAGCATTAACAGTACACCACTTCATCACATGCCCATAGCAAAGAGTTACAGACCTTCAGTTGTCTCTTTGGACCTTCTTGCCTCTTGCAAGCTGTTCTTGCTTCAAATCTGTTTTCTGCAGTTTTTGTCCCTTTAAGTCTGAAGCTTGGAGCCTTTCTGTCTGCCCCTCACTCTTAATTTCACTTAACAGGACCTTTTCCAGGTTCCTGTCCTTCCTTTGACTAGAAGGTCTGCTTTGAACTTTCCCCTCTTCCATTCCCCTGGATTTTGGAGTTTTTCTTTAGCTTGGGACTGGCTATCTGTCCCCTTCTAGGCTGCTCCTGTCTGGCAGCTATCTTCAAAATGTGCTGAACTCCAACAGCTTCCAAAAAAAACTGCTGTCTTTCTTCTTCTGGGTGTGTCTGTTGGAGGGATCTGCTTCTCTGGCCTCCTGTTGCTAGGCAACAGTCCAATTTTTCTACTGTTGCTTGTTTACCTTAGCCTAAGTCGTAAAACTCTCATTAAATTAGAAATGCAAGCACCTTTTTAAAGTGAAACTAAAACTCCATTTGACCTTTCTTAACACACAGATACAAAAATACAAATCAAACAAACTTTAAAGCTAAAATGTATTCCTAACACCCACAAAATACAAATATAGCTTACTTAAACAGTTTCTATTTCCTAACACTAATGACATAGTAATGATTTTGTTTAAATTTTTCACCTGCAGAATTTTCCTTCTTTGATCCACATGACCCAGCATGCAAAAGAATCCTACGTGACCTTAAGACAACCGTTTCTGAATTGTTTGCTATCTTGCGCCAGTGGGTCCCACAAGTGCAGCAACAGATCGATGTGATTGGGAATGAGGTAAACTAAAATTGTCTATTCCTAATTACTGTACCATGTAGAATTGTATTTTTTTTAGCAAGGCTTATAGGTTTGTAATGTGTATTGATTAAACCTATTGATTTGACCTACCAAAAGCCCCAAAATACAGTGCTTCATGTACGAGAGTCCTGCAATTGCACTTGTTCAAAATTACAACCAGATTTTCAGGCACAGAAGGGAAGAAAGTTATTTTTCTAGTGTTTCTTGGAATTTTTGAACATTTTATAAAAATTTACCCTCAGAGACTTGCATTATATTTTCTTAACCTTTAAGTGTATTTTTATGGCATGAGTATAAAAAATTGAAAAGCTTTCCCAATTGCAGGATCTAAAACAAAAAATTAAATTTACTAAGGAACTGATTACTATGCTCCAGTCTTACTACAAAATGGCTTTGTATATTTTCAAAAGTATATTTTAACAATTTAAAATCAAATTTTCAGCTGTATTAAATCTTTTGTAAAGCAAAATTAAAACATGTAAAACATATATTCTTAAACATGTGTGCCTAATGTGCATGAATGATGATGGATGAATGAATTGAAAATTTAAGATAAATATATAGGGGTAGAGTTTCCTTTAAGGTGCAATTGGCAATACTTTTCAAAGTGTTTTACCAGTCCGCCTCCCATCCCAGCTCAAGCCTATTTGCATATCAGCAAACGCAAAATCTGCCATGAACCACACAACCAGGCAGCATTTTTTAAATGTTTGCTTTACAAAAGATTTAATACAGCTGAAAGTGAGTTTATCACAAAAAACTGATTTTAAATTGTTAAAATAGACTTTTGAAAATATACAAGGCTATTTTGTAGTAAGACTGGGGCATAGTAATCAGTTCCTTAATAAATTTATTGTTTTTTTCATTCAAAACGCACCTATTAATGTCCTTGCACCCAAAAGATCCAGCTTAATATTGGAGTTTCCTCAAAGATCTGCAAATGATTGCAATTAGTAGAAGTTGCCAATGATGATTAATTCACCTGGGGGTGTGGCCAGTTTTGAGAGTGGGATCTGCTTCTTGTGTTGAGTTTTTAGAACTAATGGAAAAGATTGTGGAAATTTGTGTTGTGCTGATTGCTTAAGGGTTACAGTGACTTCAGATGCATTGTGTTGAGAAAAGCAGAGCAATTGAGCAGAAACTCCATGCCCCTGTTGAACATTAATTTTCATACTCAAAGAAGTTAAATATGGAGGAGTTTGGTGCTTTTCTTGTGCTTAAAATGTTTATGCTGATAAATACCCATTTTACCTTTGGCATAATCCAATGAAATTGACAAGAGATTTAGTATAATTTGACATCTGCGAAATGGATGCATTTTTTGGTCTACTTTCCAGGTTGTGCCTGAGGAAGAAATTCCATAGATTGAGCTACAATGGACCCACTGTTAAGTTCTGGAGAAGAATGAGGGAAATAGGAAATGATGAAAGCTGACAATGGATGTTTATGGATAGTTCACTGACTAATTCATAATGTCAAAGGGAACTGAAACTTGTAAGGGGAAATTTTCCTGGGTTCAGCTGCACTGGATTGTCTCAGTGCAGTGAATGTTGGGATATTGAGTGAACTGGAGCATATGCCAGTAAAGGAACGTGCCTAATTTTTCTTTTAAAGAAAATCAAGCAAGTTCCTTTGAAGATATGCATTCTAACCTGCTCGATCCCCCCCCTCCAAAGAATATTTGCTGCATCCAGGCAATATTGTTAGTGGTGCAGACCCAGAAAAATCTCCCCATACAAGTTTCTGTAAGTAGATCCATGTGTCAATGTTTCAACAAGAGCAAGTATAATTAGGAAAATTATTTTATGTTGTTTGTTTATAATGTCTGATGATAGATGAGGATTGTCTTAACAGAGAGCGTAGTCCCTTATTTCTCAGTTGATTGTGCATGATCAATTTTCATGTAAAATAAAAAAAAGCAAATGAACCTTCTGTCATTCTGTTCGGAATATAATTGCTTTAGATTCTGAATCGGGGATGCCATGTGAATGACAGAGATGGATTGACAGATATGACACTGCTACATTACACCTGCAAAGCTGGAGCTCAAGGAATTGGTGAGTTGTATCTCAAATATTTATTTTAATGTAGATTTTGTATTAACATTTTCCTTTATATCCTCTTTCCTTGTCTATTACCTTAGTGCTTCCTCTTATCACCATTTTCTGACAGGAGTATTCCCTATTTTAGTAACCAATATGATTATTATGAGAATGAGGTTGTTGATATTTGGTTCTGTTGTGATCACCCCAGTCATCCAGATTTTATTTAATGGACTGCTCATGAAATAAATCTAATCAAATTATGTTTTTTAAAACCTGCCATTTAGATCATTAACTTAATGACCCTTCAATTAATGACCCTTCAAGTCAATTAAGCTGGAGATACATGCTTGATAAAGTCACTTAAATCCAGTGCTAAAGACTTTTGGAATTGTTACAATGTGAAAATGGAGACAGAATTTATCTTTGTATTTTCATCGCTTGCTAAATAAATGGACCAAATAAGATGCCTGGAAATGTGTGCGATCTGTGAATGTGTCCTCCTTCAATATCCTGTTAAAGGAGAATTGTATCACATCATGTGAGCATTTCTCACAGAATGAATTAGTTCCACACTTTTCTCAATTGGTGGCATATCATACCGCTTAATATTGCTAGAGACTATGTGGGCTGTTGACCAGAATTGGAGTAGTGCTATCTTCTTCAGTACTGACTGATTTTTGCCAAATTGCTGTTGTGTCCTCTTGAGTTTGCAGTGGGTTTGCATGGTCAGTTTTCCAATTTTAAGCAATGCTGTCAGGAAAAATTACCGAAAAGTTGAATCTTTGTATTGTCATGTTGAAAAGCAGTATTGGCAAAGTCTTGGAAGTAGGTTACTTGCATGCCCTTTCATAGTTCAAAAGTACATCATACAAGAGAATCAGCTTTCACGGGCATATTCTATTTTGGAAGTTGCACATTTTGGGAAAAATAAAACTTTTACCAGTAACTGACAAAATATAATTTTAGGCCCTTTAGATCCTGCTACTCATTATTGAAATGTGATTGTTCATCTGAGTGTTGTGCACACAATTTATAGACTTTTATACTTGCATTAACAAATTTACTAGAGTATGAGATCATTATAATTTACATTGAATTGCGTCGAATTATATAGCATAGAAACAGGCTATTTGACCCACCAGGTCTGTATTGGTACTTAGGCTCCACAAGAGCTTCCTCTCACCCAACTTCATCTAACCTGCTTCTGGCAACACTTACACGTACTTATCATAAAAGTCAAAGCATCCAATGTTAATCATTTTTAAAAACAAAATGCAACCTAAAATGCCCAATTGAGTTATATTTGTAGCATGTTGAGGGCAAAGATTAAATATACAAGGTGGCATAGTAGTATTGTCGCTGGACTAGTGATGATCCAGGGACCGGGTTCAAGTCCCACCATGGCAGATGGTGAAATTTGAATTCAATAGAAATCTGGGATTAGAAGTCCAAGGGTGACCATGAAACTATTGTCGATTGTTGTAACCCATCTGATTCATTAATGTCCTTACCTGGTCTGTCCTACACGTGACTCCAGACCCACAACAATGTGGTTGATTCTTAATTGCCCTCTGAAATGTTTTGTATCAATCCGCTAAAAAGTCTAAAAGGGATCACCCAGCATTGACCTAGGCACCGGAAACTACAATGGCAAACTCAGTCCTGCCGACCTTGCAAAGTCCTCCTTACGAACATCTGAGGGCTAATGCCAAAATTGGGAGAGCTATCACAGACTAGTCAAGCAACAGCCTGACATAGTCAGACTTGGGGGAAAATACCTTACAGACAATGTCCCAGACACTGCTATCACCAACAAAAACAGAAAATGCTGGAAAAACTCAGCAGGTCTAACAGCATCTGTGGAGAGAAAAACAGAGTTAACGTTTCGAGTCCGTATGACTCTTCTCTCCATAGATGCTGTTAGCCCTGCTGAGTTTTTCCAGCGTTTTCTGTTTTTGTTTTAGATTTCCAGCATCCGCAGTATTTTGCTTTTATCTTACTACTATCACCATCCCACTTGCAGGACAGCCCCAATAGAGGTTGCGGCAGGTATACAGTTGGGAGAGAGTACTGAACATTGACTCCGGACCCCATGAAGTCTCATGGCATCAGGTGAAACATAGGCAAGAAAACCTCCTGCTGGTTACCACGCACCGCCCCACCTCAGCTCATGAGTCAGTACTCCTCCATGTTGAACACCACTTGAACGAAGCATTGAAGGGGGCAAGGGCGCAAAATGTACTCTGGGTGGGAGACTTCAATGTCCATCACCAAGAGTGGCTCGGTAGCACCACTACTGACCAAGCTGGCTGCGTCCTAAAGGTCATAACTGCTAGGCTGGGTCTGCGGCAGTTAGTGAGAGAACTAACAAGAGGGAAAAACACTTGACCTCATCTTCATCAACCTGCCTGCCGCAGATGCATCTGTCCATGACAGAATCGGTAGGAGTGACCACCACACAGTCATTGTGGAGACGAAGTCCCGTCTTCACACTAAGGATACCCTCCGTCATGTTGTGTGGCACTACCACCATGCTAAATGGGATAGTTTTCGACCACCTCTAGCAAATCAAGACTGGACAACCATGTGGTACTGTGGGCCATCAGCAGCAGCAGAATTGTACTCAAACACAATCTGTAACCACATGGCCTGGCATTACCCTCACTCTACCATTAACACCAAGCCAGAGAATCAACCCTGGTTTAAAGAAGAGTGCAGGAGGGCATGCCAGGAGCAGCACCAGGCATACCGAAAAATGAAGTGTCAACCTGGTAAAGCTACAACACAGGACTACTTGCATGCCAAACAGCATAAGCAGCAAGCGATAGACAGTGCTAAGCGATTCCACAACCAGAGGATCAGATCTAAGCTCTGCAGTTCTGCCACCCAATCGTGAATGGTGGTGGACAATTAAACAACCCACTAGAGGAGGAGGTTCCACAAATATCCCCATCCTCAATTATGGGGGAAGCCCAGCACATCACTGCAAAAGATAAGGCTAAAGGCTAAGATAAGGCAACAATCTTCAGCCAGAAGTGCCAACTGGATGATCCATCTCGGCCTCCTCCAGGGGTCCTCAGCATCACAGATGCCAGCCTTTAACCAATTTGTGGCAGATGCTGCCCAAGCCATGGTGACAGAGGAGGAAACTCAGTCACTAGAAGGGCTTAAAATGGATAAGGAGGAGGTATTGGATAAACTGTCGGCACTTAAAATTGATAAGGCACTGAAACCGGATGAGATGCATTCAAGAATACTAAAGGAAGTGAGAGTGGAAATTGCAGAGGCACTGGCAGTGATCTTTCAATGTTCCCTGGATTCAGGGGAGTGCCGGAGGACTGGAAAATTGCTTACATTCTGCCCTTGTTCAAAAAAGGTTGTGAAGATCTGCCTTGCAATTACAGACCAGTCAGTTTAACTTCAGTGGTGGGGAAACTTCTAGAAACAATTACCCGGGATAGAATTAATAGTCACATAGAAAAATGTGGATGGATTTGGAAGAGTCAGCATGGATTTGTTAAAGGAAAATCGTGTCTAACTAACTTGCTGGAGTTTTTTGAAGAGGTAACAAAGATGGTTGATGAGGGCAAGGCTGTTGATGTAGTCTATATGGACTTCCAAAAGGCGTTTGATACAGTGTCACACAACAGACTTGGTCATGGAATAAAAAGGGCAGTAGCAATGTGGATATAAAATTGGTTGAAGAACAGGAAACAGAGAGTAATGGTTAATGGGTATTTTTCGGGCTAGAAGATGGTTTGTAGTGGAGTTCCCCAGGGGATGGTATTGGGACCCTTGCTCCTCCTGATATATATAAATGATCTAGATCTTGGTGTGCAGGGGACAATTTCAAAGTTTGCGGACGACACAAAACTTGGGAGAATTGTAAACTGTGAGGAGGACAGTGTAGAATTCAAAAGGACATTGACACATTGGTGGAGTGGGCAGATAGGTGGCAGATGAAGTTCAATGCAGAGAAGTGTGAGGTGATACACTTTGGTATAAAGAACATGGAGAGACAGTATAAAATAAAGGATACTATTCTAAGTGGTGTGCAGGAGCAGAGAAACCTGTGCCTATATGTACATAAGTCATTAACGGTGGCAGGACAGGTAGAGAGAGCTGTTTCTAAAGCATACAGTGTTCTAGGCTTCATTAATAGGGGCATAGAGTACAAGAGCAGGGAGATTATGATGAACTTATATAAGACAGGTTAGACCTCAGCTGGAGTATTGTGTACAGCTCTGGGCACCACACTATAGGAAGGATGTGAACGCATTAGAGAGAGTGCAGAAGAGGTTTATGAGAATGGTTCCAGGGCTGAGACGCTTCAGTTATGAGGAAAGATTGGAGAAATTGGGACTGTTTTACTTGGAGAGGTGAAGTCTGAGAGGAGAGGAGACTTGATAGAAGTTTCCAAAATCATGAGGGGTCTGGACAGAGTAGATAGGGAGAATCTGTTCCCGCTCGTAAATGGATCGAGAACCAGAGGGCACAGTTTTAAAGTGTTTTGTAAAAAAAAAGTGAATGCAAGGCGAGAAATTTTTTTTTCACACAATGAGTAGTTAGGGTTTGAAATGCACTGCCTGGAAGTGTAGTGGAGGCAGGTTCAGTTGAGGCATTTAAGAGGACATTTGATGATTAAATGGAAACAATGTGCAGGGTTACGGGGAAAAGGTAGGATATTGGCACTAAGTTAAAATGCTCAAAGGGCTGGTGCAGACACAATGGGCCAAATGACCTCCTTCTACGCATAACAATTCTGTGATTCACTCCATGTGATATCAAGAAACGGCTGAAGGTACTGGATACTGCAAAGGCTATGGGCTCTGACAACATACCGGCAATAGTACTGAAGACTTGTGCCCCAGAACTTGCTGTGCCCCTAGCCAAGCTGTTACAGTAAAACTACAACACTGGTATCTACATGGCAATTTGGAAAATTGCCCAGATATGTCCTGTACACAAAAAGCAGAACAAATCTAACCCGGCCAATTACTGCCCTATCAGCTTACTTTCCATCATCAGTAAAGTAATCATAACAGTGATATCAAGTGACACTTGCTTAGCAACAACCTGCTCACTGATGTTCAGTTTGGGTTCTGCCAGTGCCACTCAGCTCCTGTCCTCATTACAGCCTTGGTTCAAACATAGACAAAAGAGCTGAACTCCAGAGGTGAGGTGAGAGTGGCTGCCCTTGGCATCAAGGCAGCATTTGACCGAGTGTGGCATCAAGGTGCCGTAGCAAAAGTGGAGTCAGTGGGAATAAGGGGGAAAACTCTTTGCTGGTTGGAGCCATACCTAGCACAAAGTAAGTTGGTTGTGGTTGTTGGAGATCAATCATCTCAGTTCCAGGACATCACTGCAGGAGTTCCTCAGGATAGTGTCCTAGACCTAACAGTTTTTAGCTGCTTCATCAATGACCTTCCTTCCATCATAAGGTCAGAAATGGGGATGTTTGCTGATGGTTGCACAGTGTTCAGTACTATTTGCGACTCCTCAGATCCTGAAGCAGTCCATGTCCAAATGCAGCAACACCTGGACAATATCCAGGCTTGGGCTGACAAGTAGCAAGTAAGAAGTGCCAGACACTGACCATCTTCAACAAGAAAAATTCTAACCATTGCCCCTTGACATTCAATGGCACTACCATCGCTAAATCCCCTACTATCAACATCCAGGGGGTTACCGTTGACCAGAAACTGAACTGGACTAGCCATATAAATACTGTGGCGACAAGAGCAGGTCAGGGGTTAGGAATTCTGCGGTGATTACCTCACCTCCTGATTCCCCAAAGCCTGTCCACCATCCAACAAGGCACAAGTCAGGAGTGTGATGGAATACTCTCCACTTGCCTGGCTGAATGTAGCTCCAACAACACTCACGAAGCTTGACATCATTCAGAACAAAGCAGCCTGCTGGATTGGCCCACAAACATTCACTCCTTCCACCACTCATGTACAGTGGCAACAGTGTATACCATCTACAAGACGCACTGCAGGAACTCACCAAGCCTCCTTAGACAGCACCTTCCAAACCCATGACCACTACCATATAAAAGCACAAGGGCAGCACACACTTTGGAACAGCACCAACTGGCAGAGACCCTCCAAGCCACTTACTCATTCGCCGTTCCTTCACTTCTCCATGCGTAGGCTTTGTTTACAGCCTAGGAGACTACTGTGGTATTTTCTAAACCTTTTTCTGGTACATCATTATTCTAGGGCGCCCGCTTCAGTAGTCACACTATCAGTCTTGCAGTTCATCATTGTGCATCAAATTTTAATTGATTGGTAACTAACCACCTATAGAGCCCTGTTCCCCCCAGTGCTGTCATCAGGAATCTTTACTGATAATGTTATTTCAAAAAGAAAATTTGTCCATGCAGGCAGAACAGTTAGAGCTTTCCCAGTTCATGGGATGAAATACTTGCGCTGGATCCAATACTCTGTGCATGCAAATAACAGTGTGTTCAGTAGATGATACCCCAAGAGGTACTGGGAAAAGATTGTTTCATGTTGTACTTTCAATTAGTAAAGTTTCTGTGGTTAATAGTTCCCCATGCAAGTTTATACGAATTATGATTCAACATTGTCCTGCTCCTTCAATGTATCCTGCAAGCCAGAGACATCTTTCATATTAAGTCATTGCAACATCTGATTTTGCTATGCCTTATCACTCCAGAGTGTTCTTTTTGAATTATATTTTTATTTTTCCAGGAGATGCAGAGATTGCTGCCAAGTTTGCTTCACAGTTGATCGACATGGGAGCTGATGTCACTCTTCGTAGCCGTTGGACAAACATGAATGCTTTGCACTATGCAGCTTATTTTGATGTTCCTGAACTAATAAGAGTAGTTCTGAAGGATGCAAATGCTGGAGGTAAATAATCTCATATTTAGTTTTATGAGGGAAAAAAATATAGGCTTTCCTTCCTTGGTCTTTCTTTCTTACAGTTAGATTTTTATCAGTATTTGTATTGGAGACACATTGAAACCTGTAAATTATGGACACAAGGGACTGAAATCAGTAGACCGTTGAAATTATCTTTATTTTCAAAATGGTGAGTATATGCATTATAAAAATGCTCTCAACAGTTTTGGAGAATCAGCTGAAAATATGATTGGCACCCAATCAGCTGCAACAATGCTATGAATATATGTTTGGAAGCAGCAATTGTTGTATTTCTATGTTAGCTTACCAATCTCGCATTCAAATGGTAAACTAAACATAGCTTCCATTTATTTGAAGATGTAGCACAGGATTGCTTAGCAGACAGATTTACTATAAAGATTCAACAGAAATTATTAACAGTAAAGTACAGCTGCAACTCCTTCACAACACATGCTATTAGCTAAACCCAAAGCTATTCTACAAACTATGAACAAATGAATTAGGCCATTTGGCCCCTTGCACCTGCAGCGCTATTCAATAAGGTCATGGCTGACCTGATTGTGGTCTCAACTCCACATTCTGCCTAACCCCGATAACTTTTGGCTCCCTTGTTAGTCAAGAATCTATCTACCTCTGCTTAAAAATATTTACTGCTCTCTGGAGAAGAAGGTTCCAAAGATTCACGACTCTCTGAAAGAAAAAAAATATTTTCATCTCCTTCTTGAATGAGAGACACCTTATTTTTAAATGCGCCCCCTTCATATGGCACAGTGGATGGTAAATGCTGCGAGACTCAAATCCCAGAGGGAAACTTGAAACAGTTGCCACAACTGTTTTTGCAATTTGTATTTTTATTTTGGGATTCGTGCCTTGAATTCAGTAGCAAAAAGTCCTCCGCATCTTAGAGATTATTTACAAAACTAAAATATACATTTATCAATAAAATAAATGATTTTAAGCACTTGTATAGGTCTGCAAATTACTGCTATGATAACTCCTAAATCCCCTAATTAATCTAGTTAAGGCAACATTAAAGGAACATAGATTTCAGCAGACTCAGGCAAAGCATACAATACCCTGGACAGTGATATTTAACATGAATTCTCTTAGCTTCAGTTTCTAGAGACAGCAGCTTGGTACATAGAGGCTGGAGGCTTTTCACTCTTGTTAGATCTTAGAATTCTTTCTTCCTTACACATAACCTCATCTCTTTTGTACATGTTTCTCCCTGTTTAACTTAGATCACATTGTTCCAATATGTCTTTGCAACTTTACTTTTCCCATAATGTAAATCTTTCATAGCACTCATATTATCAGCAATCTTTGGGGGAAATAAATGTTTGGCTTAGTTTCTGTTGGCTAGGTGTAGCATCTTACCATTTCTTCGAAGTTCAGCACTCTGGTTTATCTAAAAATGCAAATGTTCTTCACGCCTCACACTCTAAAACTTCAGCCATGTTTATGTATTTAGCATTTCAAACCTAGCTTCTCTTCTGATACATCAAAGCACCCAGACCAGCTGTCTGTATTTCAGTTAAAACACCCCCACACACACTTACACATAGAGAAATGAATCCAAATCCCTCTATTAACCTACATTTACAATAAATTACAATAATATTATGAAAATTATTATATTTTCATGAGACCCCCCTCCTTACTGAGAAATGAACCATCATAATTTAAAAAGACAGCTTTATTTTCTTAACCCATCTTATGTTACCTCATATACTTAGCTATATAGCTACACTCTTACAATACCAGATGCATGCATTAAAAAACAATGTATATACAAATCCTTGGTATCAACAGAAATCATTCTAGTCCAGCGTCCAGGCTTTTAAATGTCCAATTTTCCCTTTCAGCTTCAAACTCTTGACAATGCACCTGCAATTATATTTTCTCGGCCAGCCACATGTATAATCTGTAGATTAAATGGTTGCAGTAATAAACTCCATCTGAATAGCTTTGCACTTTTGTCTCAAAATTTGTCCAGAAACTTTAAAGGATTGTGGTCTGTATAAACAATTGTTTCTGATGAATTGTTTGTAATGTAAATCTCAAAATGCTGCAACGCTAACACCTAACCCAGAGTCTCCTTTTTGATCGTTGAATACCTTTCCTGTTGTATATTCAACTCCCTGAAAAATCCCTATTGGTTTCTCAATTCCAGTGTTAACTTCTTGTAACAATACGGCCCCAATGCTTATATTGCTTGCGTCAACAGCCAACTTAAATTGCTTGGCATAATTAGGTACTGCCAAAACTAGTGTCATTGTCAATTTGTTCAAACTGTCAAACGACTTCTGACACTGCTGTGCCCATTGAAACTCCTTGTTCTTTTTTAATAGTTCAGTGAATGGAGCAACCACACTGCTCATATTTGGTACATATTTCCAGTAAAACCCACTCATGCCCAGAACTCTCAAAACTTCTTGTTTTGCTGTAGGCACGGGGAAATTCACGAGATCTTTTGACTTTCACATCTCTCAGAGCCACCTTACCATGTCGAGTGGTATGGCCTAGGTATATAACTTGTGCAAATTCACTTTTAGCCAAGTTCATCATCAAATTAGTTTTTTGTAATCGACAAAACAATTCTTCCAGGTGTTGTAAATGCTCCTCCCACATTTGACTGAAAGCTATCAAGTTGTCAATATAAATATAACAATTGCTCAACCCTACAATTACTTTGTTTGTCAGTCTTTGAAATGTTGCAGATGCATTTTTCATACCAAATGGTACGACTTTGAACTGATATAGTCCATCTGGCATCACAAAAGCCGATATCTTCTTTGCTCTCTCCAATAATGGTACTTGCCAATATCCTCTTAGCAAGTCAATCTTTGTGATAAATTTTGATTGTCCCACTTTCTCAATACAATCTTCCAACCGTGGTGTAGGATATGAATCAGTTTTTGTCACCCCATTCACCTTTCGATAGTCCACACAACTAGACTCAAAGATGTCATTTTGAAGCATTAATTCAATTTCTTTATGTACTTGTGATAACTTTGCCAGATTTAATCTATAAGAAATGTTGCCTTATTGAAGATGAAACTTCTACACATAAATCATGTATAGCTAAATTAGTCCTTCCCAGCTTATTCTCACAAATAGCTTTGTGTGACTGCAATAGCTTCTCCAAATCATTTTGACGCTTGTCTGGAAGGTAACTCAATATTACATTTAAATTTTCAAGTACCCCCTCATTATCCAATTTGATTAGAGGAAAATCCATTTCAGAATGCTGCATTTCTACCTCTTTCTCTTTATCTGTCACCACTAATACCTCCTTTTGGTTCTCTTCCCTGTCAAAGTACTTTTTAAGCATATTTACATAACACACCCTCTGATTTCTTTGATCTGGAGTATTTATTAACTAATTTACTTCATTCAGTTTCTTTTCAATCTTGTGAGGCCCACTAAACCTTGCCTTTAAGGAGTCACCCAGTACTGGTAACAGAACTAGCACTTTCCCCCCCCAGCAACAAAACTACAAGCTGTAGCTTCCCTGTCTGCCTTCACTTTCATCACTTGCTGTGATATCTTTAAATGTTCCCTAGCTAACTCACATGCTCTGTCCAATCTTTTTCTGAAGTTTGATACATAATCCAGGAGAGTAGTTTCTGAATTTTGACCTACCAGTTTCTCATGAATCAATTTCAGTGGTCCTCTTACCTCTTAACCATAAACTATTTCAAAAGGACTAAAACCAGTCGATGCATTAGGAGCATCCATGATAGCAAATAACAGGAATTAAATTCCCTTATCTCAATCCTGTGGATAAACCTAACTATATGCCCTCATCATAGTTTTTAAAGTTTCATGCCATCTTTCCAAAGCCCTTTGTGACTCAGGATGGTAAGCTGTTGACTTAAATTGTTTTATCCCAAACTGTTCATTATTCCCTTAAACAGCGGTGACATGAAATTTGAACCCTGATCTGATTGTGTTTCTTTAGGTAAACCATATCTTGTAAAAAATTTAGTCAACTCTTCCATTATTATCTTTGTTGTAATATTTCTCAAAGGTATCGTTTCAGGAAACCCTGTAGACACATCCATTATTGTCAGTAAGTACTGATTTCTACTTTTAGTCTTAGGGAGGGGTCCTAAATGATCAATCATTACCCTCGTAAAAGGTTCTTCAAATGCTGGAATTGGAATTAAAGGTGCCTGCTTAATCACTGCTTGCGGTTTCCCTATCACCTGACATGTGTGACATGTTCTACAGAATTTGACTACATCTCTGTGCAATCCAGGCCAATAAAAATGGTTTTGTATTTTTGCCTGTGCCTTTCTAATTTCTGAATGCTCCCCCATCGGAATTTCATGAGCTATCCTCAGGATCTCATTTCTATATCCAAATGGTATAACAATCTGATGCACTTCCCTCCAGCTTTCATTTGCTGAAATATGATAAGGCTACCATTTTCTCATTAAAACATTACCCTTAAGGTAATAACATTCTGGAATACACTCTGCCTCTGTTGCTGAGTAAGCTGTCTGATATAAGTGTCTTATTTGCATATCATTTTTCTGTAACTCTACCAACTGCCTTGAACTAAACACCTCAGCTGCATTCTCCAGTCTTTCTTCTTGAACAATGTTATCAAAAACAGTGCCAGCTGATTGGACTTCTGCACCTTCTCCCTGCCTTTTAAGTTCCTGTTCTTCCTGTTTCAACCTGAGAGCCTGTGACCTTGTTATCACACAATCTGGAAACGATCCAGGATCCTCTCTCTGCAACACTCCTCTTGAAGATACCTCTACAGGCTGCTCAATTGCCATAGGCATCACCCACATATGTGACCCAGCTATATCATTACCCAAAATAAATTGAACACGTGCAATGGGCAATTTTTCCACTACTGCCAACAATCACACCACCTGTTTTCCACTTCCTATTTAAATTTACTTTCCAAAATGGAATAGGTTTAGCATCTCCATGAACCCCACTTATTATCACCTAGTCCTGAAATACTCCCTCTGAACAACAAATGTCACTATCCCACAACATTGTGGATTGACCAGCCTCTGTGTTTCTTAAAATTTTAACATCTTTACCTACTCCACCCTGTACACATGGAAAGACTTCCCCTTCACGTACAAAATCTTTAAACATTTCTGCAACCTGTTGCTCAGAACCCCCTTGGGTAAATTATGAACACATTCCCACATCTTTACCTATCACTGCTTCTTCCTGTTTTACCTGTACACAAATCACAGTTTTTCCTGTGCCTGAACCTCAGAACCCACGGTACTTTTACTTCCAGAACTTTTCTGCACCCCAATTATCCCAACAGATTTCCCCAGTAATTTCCAACACACTGACTTTGTGTGGCCAACTTTATTACAATGAAAACACCTCATTTGGAGTGTCATTTCTCAGCACCTTCCTTTTTATTCTGGGAAAAAAAAACTTTCTGGGAATTTTCACCTACTTCTCTTCCCTGACTACCCACCTTCCTTTCACCTTCCCACTTTTTATCCTTCTCTGATTTAAAAGGGTGACAAAGAAAAGGTTTAGCTCTATGAACTAATTGACAAGCAGCTATCTCTGCTGCTTGTCTTACTGTTTCAACCCTCTGTTCCTCCACATGAGTTCTCACTACCGAAGCAATCGAATCTTTAAACTCTTCCAAAAGAATTACTTCTCTAAGAGCTGCATATGTCATCTCTATCTTTAATGCCCGTTCCCACTGGTCAAAATTACTTTGTTTTACTCTCTCAAATTCAGTATAAGTTTGCCCAGGCTTTTTTCTCATATTCCTAAATTTCTGCCTCAGGAACCAACTTATATGCACTCAAAATAGCTTTTTTTTTACCACATCATAGTTCACAGACATTTCTTATGACAGTGAAGCATAAACCTCATGTGCTCTATCCACCAACCTGGATTGTAACAACATTGCCCAGTTTTCCTGTGGCCATTTCACATGTTTAGCTATCTTCTCAAATGAAATAAAGAATGCTTCAACATCTCTTTCCTCAAACTTTGGAAGAGCTTGTACAAATTTAAACATCTCCCCATTTGGTTTTAGGTTAAAGGTTTTCTCATCATCAGAACTTTCCTCAGCATCTGATATCTCCTTTTAAAAATCCAGCTTTTTAAGTCAGTACTCTCTATCTTTTTCCTTCATTCTCTCTTCCATCGCTAACTTTTCCCTCTAGAGATCAAGTTTTTGCATTTCCATTTTTTTTTTTTAGATAATCTCGCTTTTCCTTTTCTTTTTCTGTTGCCTCTAGTTCCAGTTTTTAATTTCCAATTCTTTTTCCATTTTTGCTTCCAATTCAAGTTTTCTCAGTTACTTCGCTTGTTCAAATTCAAGTCTCTTCATTTTTAACTGAAGCCTCACTACAAGTAAATGGTAGGGCACTGAGGAGTGCGGAGGAACAAAGGGATCTGGGAGTTCAGATACATAATTCCCTGAAAGTGGCGTCACAGGTAGACAAGGTTGTAAAGAAAGCTTTTGGCATACTGGCCTTCATATATCAAAGTATTGAGTATAGGAGTTGGGATGTTATGGTGAGGTTGTATAAGACATTGGTGAGGCCAACTTTGGAGTATTGTGTACAGTTCTGGTTGCCTAACTACAGGAAGGATATCAGTAATATTGAGAGAGTGCAGAGAAGGTTTACTAGGATGTTGCCGGGTCTTAAGGAGTTGAGTTACAGGGAAAGATTAAACAGGTTAGGACTTTATTCCTTGGAGCGTAGAAGAATGAGGGAAGATATGATAGAAGTTTATAAAATTATGAGGGGTATAGACAGAGTAAATGCGAGTAGGCTCTTTCCACTTAGATTAGGAGAAATAAACACAAAAGGACTTGGCTTTAGGGTGAAAGGGGAAAGGTTTAGGGGGAACATTAGGGGGAACTTCTTCACTCAGAGAGTGGTGAGAGTGTGGAACGAGCTACCATCTGACGTGGTAAATGCGGGCTCACTCTTAAGTTTTAAGAATAAATTAGATACATGGATGGGAGAGGTCTGGGGGGGGTTATGGACTAGGTGCAGGTCAATGGGACTAATGGAATAATATTTCGGCACAGACTAGAAGGGCCGAATGGCCTGTTTTCTGTGCTGTCGTGTTCTATGGTTCTACCTCCAGCTGTGACTCACTAGTGTCAGGTATCACTTCCAACTTTAAATGGTGTACTATCACTTGAACTATGTCTGCTTTCTTAGCCCCTACAGGTAACCTCTACTCCAACTTATCCGCCAACTCTGTTAACTTGCCCTTAGATACTTCCTGTAACCCGATCAGAAGTTAAATCTTCTAATTCCAAAAAAGTTTTAGCCATGGATACACCATTTTTGCATTCTCACCACTTTAAGAATACCTCACACCAACTCCTGAATTCAAAGTGCTCCTCGTACTTATATCCTTAAGATTCACCAACTCTAACCCAACCAAGGGATTTCAAATGTATCCTGCAAATAGCTCCCAATTTTGTTATGGCACAGCGGATGGTAAATGCTGAGCTTCTCAAATCTCAGAGGGAAACTTGAAACAGCTGCCACAACTGTTTTTGCAATTTGTATTTTTATTTCGAGATTTGTGCCTTGAATTCAGTAGTAATAAGTTCACTGAATCTTAGAGGATTTTACAAAACTAAATTAAACATTTATTAATAAAATAAATGATTTTAAGCACATACATAGGTCTACAAATTACTACTATGATAACTCCTAAATCCCTTAATTAATCTAGCTCCCAGTTACACCTCCATTAAGGCAACAGTGAAACAACATAGATTTCAAACAGACCCAGGCAAAGCACACAATACACTGGACAGTGATATTTAAAATGAATTCTCTTAGCTTCAGTTCCTGGAGACGGCAGCTTGGTACGGAGAGGCTGGAGGCTTTTCATACTTGTTAGATCTTAGAATTCCTTCTTCCTTACGCATAACCTCATCTCCTTTGTACATGTTTCTCCCTTTTTAATGTAAATCCCATTGTTCCAATATGTCTGTGCAACTTTATTTTTTTCATAATATAAATCTTTCATAGAACTAATCTTTGGGAAAAATAAACACACTGTTTGTCTTAGCCTTTGTTGGCTATGTGTAACACCTTACCATCTCTTTGAAATTCATAACTCTGGCTTATCTAAAAATGCAAATGTTCTTCACACCTCACATTCTAAAACTTCAGCCATGTTTACATATTTAGCATTTCAAACCTAGCTTCTCTTCTGATACATCAAAGCACCCAGACCAGCTATCTGTAATTCAGTTAAACCCCCCTCGGTTGGTCACAACAAGGTTTAATTTTAAACGGATCCCTTCACTCGTCGATACCTTTTCCCAGTCCAAATGTAGCTATATTTTAGAAGGAGCCAATTTGACCGGGCTTTCTTGAGTCAAAGAAAGAATAAGTTTATTAGTTACTAAAAACACGAGAAAAAATAATAAAAACGTAACACAGATCAGAAATGAGAAGTTGAGTCCAAAAATAAAAGTTAAAAAGATACACAAATCAGTCTTTGCCTTGTTCATGAGGAGTAGATGGCGAAAAGTTGCGGTGATTCTGGTAGAGCTGACTTTGGCAGTTGAGCAGTTGGTTTGGAGACACTTGGTTCTGCAGGTTAGCTGAAGGAGTTGTCCTGTTTCCTTTTTGACTGTGACTTTGCTGACTTGCCTCCAGCCATAGCGAGAGAGAGATAGGAGAGAGACTTTTACCTGCAAGCTGCAGGGATGCCTTGTTGATGTTCTTCTGCTGTGACCCTCACAGCCCACACACTAGCACACCAGAACTGGAACACCTGAACTAGCACACACAGATCTGGTTTGCAGCTGGCTTTTTAACCCCTTTCCTTGTGCATTCCTGGAAGGGAAAAAACAAACATGTGTTTTGCCCAGAATCTGCTTTATTTCAACTTGAATAATATCCACATTCTGAGATGAGAAAGAGTAGGGCCCAAAAGTGACCAAGGGGGCAAGCTATGGGTGGAGCTAGATGACATCGCTAGAGTGTTGAATGAATACGTCACATCCGTCTTCACCCAAGAGAATGAGGATGAAGGTATCGAACTCGGGGAGAGAGACTGCGAGGTACTTCAGCAAATTGATATAGGGAGTGACAAGGTATTGGAGGTGTTGGCAGGCTTAAAAGTGGCCAAATTTCCAGGTCTGGATGATTTGTGTCCCAGGCTGCTGAGGGAGGCAAGGGAGGAGATTACAGGGGCTCTGACCCAAATTTTTAAATCCTCTCTGGCCACGGGGGAGGTGCCAGAGAACTGGTGAACAGCTAATGTGGTTCCGCTATTTAAGAAGGGTTGTAGAGATAAGCCAGGGAACTACAGGCCAGTGAGTCTCACGTCAATGGTAGGGAAACTATTGGAGAAAATTTTGAAGGAGAGAATCTATCTCCACTTGGAGAGGCAAGGTTTGATCAGGAATACTCAGCATGGCTTTGTCAGAGGGAGGCCATGCCTAACAAATTTGATTGAATTTTTTGAGGATGTGACCAGGTGTGTAAATGAGGGTAGTGCAGTTGATGTAGTTTATATGGATTTCAGCAAAGCCTTTGACAAGGTCCCACATGGGAGACTTATAAAGAAGGCAAATGCACATGGGATACAGGGTAATTTGATAATGTGGATTCAAAATTGGCTTAGTTGTAGAAGACAGAGGGTGATGACAGAAGGATGCTTTAGTGACTGGAAGCCAGTGTCCAGTGGCGTACCACAGGGATATGTACTGGGTCCCCTATTATTCGTCATTTATATAAACGACATAGATGACTATGTGGGGGGTAGGATTGGTAAGTTTGCGTATGACACAAAGATTGGCTGGGTGGTTAACAGTGAGATGGAGTGTCTTGGGCTACAGGAAGATATAGACAGGATGGTCAAATGGGCAGATAAGTGGCAGATGGAATTTAACCCTGAAAAGTGTGAGGTGATACACTTTGGAAGGAGTAATTTGACAAGTAAGTATTAAATAAATGGCAGGAAGTTCTGAGGAACAAAGGGCCCTTGGCGTGTGTGTCCATAGATCTCTGAAGGCGGAGGGGCATGTTAGTGGGGTGGTGAAAAAGGCATATGGGACACTTGCCTTTATCAATCGAGACATAGATTACATAAGTAGGGAGGTCATGTTGGAGTTGTATAGAACCTTGGTGAGGCCATAGCTGGAGTACTATGTGCAGTTCTGGTCGCCACATTATAGGAAGGATGTGATTGCACTGGAGGGGGTGCAGAGGAGATTCACCAGGATGTTACTTGGGATGAAACATTTAAGTTATGAAGAGAGGTTGGATAGACTTGGGTTGTTTTCGTTGGAGCAGAGAAGACTGAGGGGTGACCTGATCGAGACGTACAAGATTATGAGGGGCATTGACAGGATGGATAGGGAGCAGCTGTTCCCCTTAGCTGAAGGGTCAGTCACAAGGGGAGATAAGTTCAAGGTGAGGAGTAGGAGGCTTAGGGGGGATGTGAGGAAAAACGTTTTTACCCAGAGGGTGGTGGCGGTCTGGAATGCGCTGCCTGGGAGGTTGGTGGAGAAGGGTTGCCTCACATCCTTTAAAAAGTACCTGGATGAGCACTTGGCACGTCATAACATTCAAGGCTATGGGCCAAGTGCTGGTAAATGGGATTAGGTAGGTAGGTCAGGTGTTTCTCACGTGTTGGTGCAGACTCGATGGGCCGAAGAGCCTCTTCTGCACTGTGAGATTCTGTGATTCTGAGATGTCACTCAACAGGAGATGGTTTCTGTTGAGATGTGGTAATCAGTCTCCATTGTCTGTGCAACCACAGGAGATTAAAATTCAGTCTTTTGCATTACATCTCTCACTTTCAAGTGTCTCTGTCTGAAGTAGGCCTTGACACTTTTTTAGGTGTGACATTCCATGTTCTCTGGACTAGTCGGTCAAGTGTATCCACATAAGAATTTTCCAGAAAGCGGTGACTTTACATTCTCAGCCAGCTTTTGCTTGTATGTCTTTTATTTTTTTAAAACACGTCTTCCTTTAAAAAGTTCAGTGTGCCCGTAAGTAATTCGGGGCTGTGATCTGCTGTCATTATATTGTCATAAAACCATGTTTACTCTGTATGATTGTATTGAGATATTCTAAGTGCCCCACAATAATCTCCTTAGTAATAGATTCTAGCAATTCCCTTATGACAGATGTTAAGCTAACTGGGCTGTAGTTTCCTGCTTTCTGTCTCCTTCTTTTATTGAATCAAGGAGTTGCATTCGCCATCTTCCAACCTGATGGGATCTTTCCAGAATCCAGGGAATTTTGGAAAATTAAAACCAACGCATCTATCATCTCAGCAGCTACTTCTTTTAAAACTGGAGGATGGCGTCCATCAGGACCTGAGGACTTGTCAGCTATTTGTTCTAATAATTTTCCCAGTACTCTTTCCCTGGTAATTGTAATTGTTTTGAATTCCTCCTTTCCTTCCCCCTCCTGATTCACAATTATATCTGGGATGTTTTTTGTATCCTCTAGTGAAGACAGACGCAAGAATATCTGTTCAATTCATCTGCTATTTCCTTATTTTCCATTATTAATTCCACATTCTCACTCTCTAGAGGACCAACACTCACTTACCCTTTTCCTTTTTAAATACCTGTAGAAACTCATACTATCTTGTTTTAATATTTCTAGGTAGCTTTTTGTTGTACTCTAATTTCTCCCTTCTTGTTAATCTTCTAGTAATGTTTTGCTGTTTTTATATTCTATCCAATCTTCTGACCTGTCACTCATCTTTGTGGAATTATATGCTTTTTCTTTCAATTTGATAGTATCTTTAACTTCTTTAGTTAGCCACAGATGGTGTGTCCTTCCCTTAGAGTCTTTCTTTCTCACTGGAATGTATCTTTTGAGTATTCAGAAATATCTCCTTACATGTCTGCCACTGCATCTCTACTGACCCATGCCTTAACCTAATTTCCCAGTTACCTTTAGCCAGCTCTGTCTTCGTACCCTCATAATTATCCTTATTTAAGTTTAAAACAGTAGCCTTAGATCCACTCCTCTCTCCCTCAAACTCAGTGTGAAATTCAATCATATTATGATCATTGCTACCTAGATGCACCTTCACTATGAGGTGATTAATTAACCCTGTCTCATTGCACATTACCAGATCTAGTTTTGCCTGTTTTCTGGTTGGCGCCAAAATGTGCTACTCTAAGAAACTTTCCCGAAAACACTATGAACTCATCATCTAGGCTACTTTTGCCAATCTGATTTGTCCTGTCTCTATGTAGATTAAAATCACCCATGATTATCACCATACCTTTCTCACAAGCCTCCATTATTTCTTCCTGTATACCGGTCCTACAATGTGGTTACTGTTAGGGATCTGTAAACTACTCCCACAAGTTACTCCTTACCTTTACTATTTCTCATCTCCACCCAAACTGATCCTACATCTTGGTATCGGGAACTAAGTTCATCTCTCTCTTGTACCAATGTCATCCTTAATTAAGCAGAGCTACCGCTCCACCTTTTCCTAGCTTCCTGTCCTTCTTCCAACCTCCATACAAAATCTTAAACTTTCCCTAACCTTGTTTCCGTCCTGTCAGGAGTGGCTTGTAGCCACTTTGCTACCATATTATTGTAAGTTTTAGTATTCTTGCTATTGCTTGATATCTTCCTGCTGTATCCTGTAGAAACAGTACAAAGCATATACCTTAGAAAAAGACTTAATTTGCAAAATAATGGTGAAGATCACCAGACTACCTAGGGCATGAATTCTGAAAGAAGTATGGAAAATAGTTGAGAAAAATTAGAGATTTTGTATACTGAGGTCAAACATCTTTTCAAAAGTTGAGAAAGAACATGCCCTCAGTTGATGTTCCACCAACAATGGAATTTCTTGTGCTCTGTAATACCAAACTCTTATTTCTTTCTTTAATGGTGGAATGTCTACTTAACTATGCTTGAAACTTTGTCCATAACTTAGTTCTCTCAGTACTGGAGTTATCCTGATCAATCTTCTCTGAATTATTTCTAATGTGTCTGTATCCTTTATGTTTAATACATTGACCTAAACTGAACGCAATGCTCCAGCCCTTCATCATTGATCTGTAGCTGTCATTTTCACATGTTCTGACTTGTAGTCCAATGCCCCCACATGCATCCTTGTGCTCAGTTGGTCTTATCAATAACTGACCTACACAGACTAGATGTTCCATGCTATGATCAGTGATCATTCTCAATTTATTTTTCTTATCTCCTGCTGAAGGAGAACTAAAAGAAAGAAAGACTTGCCCTTTTCATGACCACCAGTGTCTCAAAGTGCATTACAGCCAAAGAAGTACCTTTTGAAGCATAGTCATTTGTAAAGTAGGAAACATGGCAGCCAGTTTGTGCACAGCAAACTCCCACAAACAAAATGTGATCATGACCAGATAATCTGTTTTTTGTGATGTTGATTGAGAGATAAGTATTGGCCAGGGCACCAGGGATAGCTCCTCTGCTCCGATGGATGTGAAGAATCCATTCATCTTATATATCATAACCTAATATGGGATGGAAGTATTTTCTTTTTGATCATAATAAGTGTCTTACAGCATATGTATTTTAGCCATCTCAATTTTGTGTGTGCAGGTCTAGAGTACAAAACTATTTGTAATTTACCACAAAATTGACAACCTGACTCAATTCACAGAATTGCTGGATAAACGTCACAATGCTCCAGAAGCGTGTGACATTCTGGAATTGAGGGTGATGTATGTTATTCTTACCATGTGATACGTGATGCCTGACCTCATGATGCTGACACCAGGAGACAGAGTGGAGAAAGCTTTTCTGTTTTCTAGTATTGATAACCCAAAACTTAAGATAAAAATTAAACAGTTAATTACAAAATAGCCTAATGATTTAGTTCATTGTCGGTAAATGTGTGTATTTATTCTGTACCTATTGACAGAGGTGGATGCCACTTGCAGTGATTTCAACTTTGGAACATCTCTGCACATTGCAGCATCAAACCTCTGCTTGTCATCAGTGAAATGTTTATTGGAACATGGAGCCAATCCTGTCTTTAGGGTAAGAAACTATAGTATCTTAAAATTAATAGATGCCGTCTTTAGAAATAGCACTAATACCTAAATTAATTTGTAATAAAATAAGAAAACCTAAATACAAATAATTAGATTTAAAAATAAATTGATTGGCACACTTAGATAGTAGGTGTTTCTGAAGCTTTTTTTAAAGTATTAAATAGAACTGGAACGCCTTTGGTAACACAGTTCACTGCAGTGCACTCTATAATCATCCTAATACCTCAAGCATGGTGCTTAGGAAAAGGAGCAGAGAAGTGATACTAATAAAACTGCCTAGAGTGGAGAAGTGAGAACCTTTTGGGCAGGGAAGCAAGGGAAACATCCTTTAATGTTTTCTAAATGTCCTCTGTGGGGCAGTTATGTCAAATTATGGTAACTGGGAGAGCCATTTCTTATCCTTCTGTCACATATTTTACTGTGGGTTATATGTCCTTCCATTAACATTATTCCATTAATTTTCTTCCTTCAACATTAAATGCAATATTACTGTGGATGGAATGTTAAAATATTAAAGATGCCCTGACTTATTTATGCAAGTAGAAAGCCTCAGAAAAATTACTTCCCGTGGACTACTAATCAATTATTTTAATAAATTCATTTGATTTTTATGATTCAAAGATGTCTACTTCTTTCCCCTTTTTTAATTAACTTCTAGTTTTATTTTTCTGTTTCCTGCATTTTTCTCTTCACAAATGCTGCTCTTTAATATAAGATAATCATGCAAAATGAATTTATTAGAATTTGTATTTATTAAGTGTTGAAAAATAAATAATACACTTGAGTAATTGGGAACTTTGTTCACAAATAAGAACAAGTTTACTCTTTGACTCTTCGTAGTCCTGTGTTGTATGAAGTTATCCACACTATGTAAGCTTTTTGTAAGTATAAATATAGCAATGGTAATATGAAAATAATCAAGATTAATACTAGTAGAAACCTGAGAACTTCTGAGATCATCTTTTACAGTTACTGTCTGAATAGACTGAGCAATTCTAAACAATCTTCTCTTTCTCTATCCACCATTCTGATCAATATTGTAAAATTAGCCTAAGTTGAATTGAAAGTAACCTCTTTTGGCAATGCATATATAAACTATTTCACTTAGAAGTTATTAATGGTGATCAGATTGAGGACACTATAATTTGCTCTATCTGGGTTGATTAAAAGAATGTCTGTGTTGCGGTAATATCTAACCCTCAAGTTATAATGAACAGGAACTGCCAAACCACATACTTTAAATGGAACTGTTTAGTCCTATTGATTTGTTATGGTCTGTAATATTCAGTTTCTATCCATTCTGGGACAAGTTGCTTCCCAGCTTTGGAAGCACAGTATAGAGTAGTAGGTGCTTGGATACTCTGGGTACCAGGTACTTCTGGCAGAGACCTGGACTGCATTTGTGTGACAGAAAGTCTTTGCACCACTGTCAGTCATCCAGTATGCCTGAAAAGGTACTTTTATGTTGACAGAATGAAGTCGATAGCAGATGCAAGAGTCTTCCACCTAGCTGGCACTCTAGTGTAAACTTATAGAGTCATCTGGAGATACAAAGTGGACCTTTTTCAGTCTCCAATTATCTTTTAATGTTGACCTTTTTGGAGGAATGTAGCACCATTAAACATCAACAAAAAAGCAGAATGTGGAGGCTATGAATCTCTGAGCAATGCTCCAGAGAACTGCATATATCAAATAAAAAACTCTTTTATGCCTCTGTCTTGCTCCCAGGATATGCTTTAGCATCCTGATTTTTTTCATCCAACATATATTACTTGTTTCTAATTTTGGTCTTACACTGGTAAGATGCTTTTTTAGGAGTGGCTTTCTTATTTCCTCCTGGCACCTTGCACCTGGTCTGCAATTTCAGTTGGTAATTGAATAGTTTTCTACAGTATAGGAAGCTAATGAACTTAGACTGTCTAGCCTCCTTCAGTATTACAGCAACAGCTGGGGCAGAATTTTTAGCTCGGCATGCAGGTGTGCACCTGACCCACTCGAGCATAAAATAGCGCATGATGACGTTGGGCGTGCAACCCAAAGTCATCCCGTGCTCACGCATAGTCAGCGGGCACGCGCAAAAGTCAAAAGCACATCCGCCAACAATTAAGAGGGCAAGTAAGCCCATTAAAGTTCCAATTGTCCCCGATTTTTTTCATGGTCTGTCCAACCTTATGGTCGGCAGACGGTGAATCTGTCAGGGAGATGTTGCATTTTCGATGAAACGTCATCCAAGGGCAGGTTGAGGTTTCTGTCATTAAATTAAAAAAATGTATGGACAGAATTTTCATCATGTCTATGTTCATGTGACATATTCTGATGTGTGGACATTTTGTTCTGGATTTTAAAATCTTTATTTATTGCTTTTAAATACTTCAGCTCCCTGAGGCAGCTCTCTGCCTTCAGGGAGCTTTCATTCCATGCTCCTGTGCATCCACGCTTACCTGTGCGCCCGCCCTCCTCCCCAGCCAATGTGAAATTGCGATGGGGGGGCCGATCGCAGGTAGCAGTCCGTTTCTTGGCCGCTCCCAGGCCCGCCAATTGCGCTCACACGCCGACGTAAAAATCCTGCCCTAGGACGCAGTATTTTACGATTGCTTTGACTATCCAAGAGTGACTCCTACACAGTGGGGTACCCCTCCCTGTAGACCCCCCAACACGGGTGTAAAAGCTGGGGGTGAGCCAGCTTGCCCTGCAGCCAATTAATCGCTGTTGGAGCGTTAACTGCCCCAAGGTGGGCCTTGTGCCCCCATCTGGGGTGGAATCCCTACCTGCCAGCCTATCAAATGGCAGCAGCTCTCTGGTCCCAGTAGGATAGTATTCAGTCCCCAACTGTGATTGTTGATGAAGCTGGGGATAGGGCAGGACAATTGAATAGTTGGGGTCAGATTGACAGATTGGGTTAAGGGAGCTGGCTGGAGTAGACAGGGCAGGAGGAAAGGGGAAACGGGGGTGTGGGAAGACCTCGGGGGTTGGGATTCCTCCAATGAGCACAAGAGGGCCTGTAAAGGCAGGAGGTGGCCCATAAGTAGTCATGAATTGGCCCATTTGTGGGCAGGGTCTCCCGATGTCTCTCCTGTTCTGGGTAAAAATGCAGCAGGTATGGTGGCAGGAGGAATGGTGTCCAATTTTACTGTCTCCCACCCCCCCCACCCCGGCCTGCCAATTTGCCCCTGGGGCTGTAAAGTCCTGGCCACTGGGTGGGATTTAGAGGCGGAAGGAGGGATAGGTCAGATGTGCACAGGAAGTTGGGGTGATTGTGGGCAGGCAAGGTTACATTAATTTAAAAAAGTATTTGTAATTTTGCTACCTTGCTAGATCATTGAAAATACAACAACACCTTGCATTTATATAGATCCTTAATCCTTAAGACAGTAAAATTGGACACCATTCCTCCTGCCACCTGAAGTCGCTTCACAGAATTCTTTCAACAAAATTTGGCACTGAACAACATAAACAGATGTTACTACAGGTAACCAAAAGCCTAAACAGCTGAAGAGATGGCTATCAATGCTGTAAATGTTTGAAATTCTCCAGTCCTCTGATACCACCTGAGTCTAAGGAATTCTGAAAAATTACGGTCAGTGACTTTGCAATTTCAATCTCACTTCCCTCAGTATCTTTGGATGCATCTCATCCGGTTCTGGTGCCTTATCCAAGCACAGACAGCCTATCCAATCTCAAACTTCACTGATGGGTAACTTTCTGAAATGATAGAGTACAAGAGCATGGAGGTTATGTTGAACTTGTGTAAGACACTAGTTTGTCCTCATCTGGAGTATTGCATCCAGTTCTGAGTGCTGCACTTTAGGAAGGATGTGAAGGCATTGGAGAGAGTGCAGAAAAAATTCACAAGAATGGTTGCAGGGATGAGGAACTTCAGTTATGAAGACAGTGTGGAGAAGCTGGGACTGTTTTCCTTGGAGAAAAGAAGATAAGAGGAGAATTGATAGAGGTAATCAAAATCATGAAGGGTCTGGACAGAATAGATAGGGAGAAACTGTTCCCACTCATGAAAGGATTGAGAACAAGAGGGCACAGATTTGAAGTAATTGGCAAAAGAAGCATAAGTGATATGAGTAAAAACTTTTTCACGCAGTGAGGGTTAAGGTCTGGAGCACACTGCCTGGGAGTGTGGTGGAGGCAGCTTCAATTGAAGTATTCAAAAGGAAGCTAGACTGTTACCTGAAAAGGAAGAATGTGTAGGGTTATGGGGAAAAGATGGGAAAACGACATTAAGGGAATTGCTCATTTGAAGAGCTGGTGCAGACACGATGGGCCGAATGACCACCTTCTGCACTGTAACGATTTTGTGAACATCAGGAGATTTCGGAAATGTTTATCCTTCTGTCTTCAAGCTGTCCTTTTTTTTGTGTTGCATCTAATCTTGTTGCAATTTCTTGAGGTATGCTTGGCAAAAAAAGGTGATATGTTTTCATAGCATAGATGAAAATTTCATTTAGGTCAGTTCAGGACTGTTAAAATATTCACACTGAGTATTATAAAACTGTAATACTAGGTTCTTGTCACAAGGGGTCGTCAATAAGCTGCAGGGAAACAGCAAAGCACTTAATAGTACCAGAAAATATACAGGATTTCATTTTCTTTACATTTCATGACCATGATGTTTTCTGTAGATCCTCCCTTTTTCATACCTGCCCCTCTGTAAGAAAAAGCAGGTCCCAGTCTGGAGTATTACCACAATGATAAAAACCCTAATGCCTCTTCAGTTTTTTTCGATTTCTTGAGTCATATGTGGGTAAAATTGAGTGGGCTCAATTCTTGTATGCAGCGTGGTGCAGTGAATGGGCAGTGAGTAAGGTTTCAATTCTATCTACTTGGAGCAGTTGACATGGGTCTATGGGCAGAATTTTTCGTCCCCTGGGCGGGCATGTGCCCAACCCAAACGGGAGTTAAATAATGCATGATGACGTTGGGCAAACGTTCCAACATCATCATGCATTCTCGTGATCTTCTGGTCGCGTGAGAGAGCGGGAAGCGTGCCCGCCGACAATTAAGAGGCGGGATGAGGTTTCCAGTGCTTACTAGAAAAACAATTTAAAAAATTTCATATCCTTTTCACATGTCCCTGTTCATGTGACTGAGTCACATGTGGGGACATGTTTATCTCATATATTAAAAGTTTATTTTTGTATTTAAAATCCTTCAACTCCCTGAGGCAGCTCTGTGCCTTCAGGGAACTGTCAGTGCGTGCTCCCCTCCCACCCCCGCCCTGGCAGCACTGAGGCTCTCAGCACGCATAACAGCCAGCCAGTGTGAAAGTGTGGCCGGAGCCCAATCGCGGGTGATGGTCAGTTTCCTGGCTGCTCCCAGGCTCGCCCGCCGCACCTGCCCAACGAGGGAAAAATTCTGCCCTATGTCATTTTTGTGGATGGGCTTAATTTAAATGCAGTCGCCAGCTTCCAGCACTAATCATGCTCCCTATTGACAGTTTGGCAATTGGAAGGGTGAGAAATCTGGTGGACCAACTTCTACTTCAAGGTAGCCTGAAGTGCATGGGGAGGAGGTGAATAGAGGACTTTGATTTCCTGGAATAGTGAACAGTATGACTTCAATTAAGGATTCCAGATTTTCTGATGCAGCACAGCTAATAGAGGACCTCAGAAGTAGAAAGGAGGTTCACCTCCCCTTTGATGGGGACACCCAGACAAATTTCTCAACAGCAATGGAGAGAGGCAGCAGAGCAATTAAATATGACAACTGTTGTTCCCAGGACCTGTCTGCAGTGCAGGAAAAACAGGACGTAGACTATTTTATTTCCACTCTTCTTGCAGGACATGCTGATGGACAAAAACTAAAGTGCATGGTATGGTGGGTAACACATTAGCATGGATAGAAGATTGGCTGGCTGGCAGAAAGCAGAGAGTATGCATAAATGGGTCTTTTTCTGATTGGCAGGATGTGACGAGTGGCATCCCACAGGGGTCTGTACTGGGGCCTCAACTTTTTATGATTTACATCAATGACTTAGATGAGGGGAGTGAAGACATGGTAGCTAAATTTGCAACTGACACAGAGATAGGTAGAAAAGTATTTTGTGAAGAGGACATGAGGAGGTTGCAGATGGATATAGATAGGTTGAGTGAGTGGGCAAAGACCTGGCAAATGGAGTTTAATGTGGGAAAATGTGAAGTTGTTTACTTTGGCAGGAAGAACAAAAAATCAGAGTACTACTTAAATGGAGAATGGCTGCATAATTCTGAAATGCAGAGGGATCTAATCATAAAAAGTTAGTATGCAGCTACAGCAGGTAATTAAGAAGGCTAAGGGAATGCTATTCTTTATTATGAGGGGGATTGAACATAAGGATGTTCTGCTTCAGTGTTGGTGTTGGTGAGACTGCACCTCGAATGCTGTACGCAGTTTTGGTCTTATTTAAGGAAGGATGTAAATGCATTGGAGGCGGTTCAAAGGAGGGTTACTAGATTGATACCTGGAATGAGTGGGTTGTCTTATGAGGAAAGGTTGGACAGACTGGACTTGTTTCCACTGGAGTTTAGAAGAGTGAGGGGTGATTTGATTGAAGTATACAAAATCCTGAACAGCCTTGACAAAAGGATATCGAGGGGATGTTTCCTCTTGTGCGTGAGTCCAGAACTTGGGGACAGTGTTTTAAAATTAGGTGTTGCCCTTTTAGGACAGAGATGAGGAGAAAATTTTTCTCTCAGAAGGTTGTAGGACTTTGGAATTCTCTGTCACAGAAGGTGGTGCAGGTGGGGTCACTGAATATTTTTTAAGAGGTAGATAAGGGAATCAAAGGTTATTGGGGTTAGATGGGAATGTGGAAATCAAAACAAAAGAAGATCAGCCATGCTCTTATTGAATGGCGGAGCAGGCTCGAGGGGCCGAATGGTCTCCTCCTGTTCCTATTTCTTATGTTCTAAAAGAAGGGAGAATATGAGCAGGTGATCCACTGGAGTTGTTTTCTGTTTAGAAGCAGGATGGGAAATAATTATGTTAGAGGCCAGGGACAGCTGATGTTTAGTCATCTTCCCTTACTTTTCTCTTTCAATAAACATTCATTTACACACACAGCATAACTACCTGATACTGCATTGCATTGTCACTCATCTGTTACTACTTACCCTTACTTACCTTTGTCATTTTTCCATTTCATGAGCTTCGTCAGGCATCTTGGGACTTGCAAGCACATAGATTTAGGGGAGTCTATTCTTGAAAATGTACTGTCACTTGTCTTTCCAAACACCTGCACAGAAATTGGCATGACCTGTGTTGTGTTGTGGATATTAATTTAGAGAGGTCGACAATGGACGATTCAGAGAGCATATGTGAGTAGGAGCAGACAAAGTAAAAAGACTAACCTATGAAACAGCTCACCAGAGATCTAGCTTGTATTCTTGTTCTGTTGAAAAGGAAAGAGGTGGGCAGAATTTTTGTGTCGGCAAGCAGGGGCGGGTCCCGCTTGCCGATGCATAAAATGGTGTGCGATGATGTCGGGCGTGTGTCCCGTTGTCATCGTGATATTTCGTTCAGCGGGTGCACGCTGGAGTTGGCTGCCCACCCGCCGAAATGTCAACAGTCAATAAAGGCCATTAAGAAATCAATTAAAGCAGTTAAGAATGCTGCCTGTCTAACCTCAAGGTTGGCAGGCAGGCGAAGAACCCAGGTGGCCTCTGCATTTTTCATGGAACCTCATCCATGGGCAGGATGAGGTTTCATGAAGCGTTTAAAAATTAAAAAAAAATTCATTGACATGTTCCAGCTTATGTGACATCGTCACATGAGGGGACATGTTTTAAAATTTTTACATTTCTTTATTTACATGTTTAAAACTTAAACTAATCTCCCTGAGGCAGATTTTTGTGCTCTGTCGTGCATATGCGCGAAAGAACGCAGGCCCTGACTCAAGGAATTCCATCCCCCCCCCCCCCCCCCCCACCCCTCTCACCCCACCGCCCCGCCCACACAGGGAGTGCTCAGTCCTTCTGGGCGGGCCTTAATTGGCCCGCCCACGCAAAATGGCGGCGCGGACCCGAACCCGTTCGGGGGTGCTGATCAGGTTCGCGCCCGCCCCCACCCCCGCACAACCCCCCTAATGGGGGGAAAATTCTCCCCATGCAGATTTTAGGGTCCCAGCATTAACAATCATAGGCTACCTACTAAAGAATTTCCACTGTGAAGAACATAAGATATAGGAATAGGCCCTACCGCCCCTCGAGCCTGCTCTGCCATTCAATATGATCATAGCTGATCTGGTCTTGGCCTTAACTCTACTTTTCTGTCTATTCCCATAACCCTTGACTCCCCTATAGTTCAAAAAAATTTATCTCAGTCTTGAATATATTCAGAGCCTCCACAGCTCTCTGCGGTAGACAATTCCAAAGATTCATGACCCACTGAGAGAAAAAATTCCTCATCTCTGTCTTAAATAGGTGACCCCTTAATCTGAAATGATGCCCCATGGTTCTAGATTCCTCCACAAGGGGAAATATCCTCTCAGCTTGAAGGTAGGATGTAATTTTAAAAAAGTTTTACGCTAGTAAGCATTCTTGGCATGCAAATGTATTACAAGTATGAATCTGCCACAGGCTAGCGTGAGGCTTGACATGCCACAAACACGCCGCTGACTTTATCTCTGGATCCCAGAGATAAATCGAGATTTTGAAACCTACCTAATTAAGTCAGCTGCATGCCACGATTCCCGCTCTTGCAGTCTCCATAAAATTCCCCCCCTGACCCCATTGAGTTTTTATTTATTCATTCACGGGATGTGGGCATCACTGTCTAGGCTAGCATTTATTGCCCATCCCAAATTGCTCTTGAGAAGATGGTGGTGAGCCATCTTCTTGAACCACTGCAGTCCATGTGGTGTAGGAACACTGACGGTGCTGTGGGGAAGGAAGTTCCTGGATTTTGACCCAGTGACAGTGAAGGAACGGCAATATAGTTCCAGGTCTGTATGTTGCATGGCTTGGGGAGGAGCTTACAGGTAGTGGTGTTACCATGCATTTGCTGCCTTTGTCCTTCTAGATGGTAGCTATCGTGGGTTTGGAAGGTGTTATTGAAGGAGCATTGATCTGTTGTTGCAGTACTTCTTTGTGATACACTCTGCTGCCACTGTGCGTCAGTGGTAGAAAAAGTGGATGTTTAAGTTGGTGGATGGGATGCCAATCAAATGGCTGCTATGTCCAGGATGATGTTGAGCTTCTTGAGTGCTGTTGGAGCTGCATTCATCCAGGCAAGCGGAGAGTATTCCATCACACTCTTGACTTGTGCCTTGAGAACAGATCTGGGGAGTCAGGAGGTGAGATACTCGCCACAAAATTCCTAGCCTCTGACCTGCTCTTGTAGCCACAATATTTATATAGCCCGCCCAGTTCAGGTTCTATTCAATGGTAACTCCCAGAATGTTGATAGTAGGGATTCAACGATGGGAATGCCATTGAATGTCAAGGGGAGATGGTTAGATTCTCTCTTCCTGGAGATGATCATTGCCTGGCACTTGTTGGCGCTAGTATTACTTGCTGCTTAGCTGCCCAAGCCTGAATGTTTTTCGGAGCTTGCTGCATATGGACACGGACTGTTTCAATATCTGGGTAGTCATGAATGATACTAAACATTGTGCAATCATCAGCTGACATCCTCACTTCTGACCATATGATGGATGGAAGGTCATTAATGAAGTAGCTGAAGATGGCTGGGCCTAGAACACTACCCTGAGGAACTCATGGGACTGAGATGATTGACCTTTAATAACCACAACCATCTTCCTTTGCGCCAGGTATGACTCCAGCCAGTGGACAATTTTCCTGCTGATTCCAATTGACTCCAGTTTTGCTAGGGCTCCTTGTTGCCACACTCGGTCAAATGCTGCCTTTATGTCAAGGTCAGTTACTCTCGCCTCATCTCTCGGGTTCAGCTCTTTTGTCCATGTTTGGATCAAGGCTTTTATGAGGTCAGGAGCTGAATGGTAAGTGTTAGTGAGGAAGTTATTGCTGAGTAAGTGCCATTTGATAGCACCGACAACAACACCTTCTTTCACTTTGCTGATGAAATATTAATTGGCCAGGTTGGATTATCCCTGTTTTTCCTGGACAGGACATGCCGGGGCAATTCTAGTCTTGTAGCTGTACTGGAACAGCTTGGCTAGGGATGTGGCTAGTTCTGGAGCACAAGTCTACTGCTGGAACGTTGTCAGGGCCCCGAGCCTTTACAATATCTAGTGCTTTCAGCAGTTTCTTGATATCACATGGCGTGAATTGAATGGGTTGAAGACTGGCACCTGTAAGTCCAGGGACCTCGGGAAGAGGCCAAAATGGACCCCCCACCTGGCACTTCTGGCTGAAGATGGTTGCAAATGCTTCAGCCTTATCTTTTGCACTGTTGTGCTGGGTTCCCCCATCATTGAGGATAAGAATATTTGTGGAGCCTCATCCTCCAGTTAGTTGTTTAATTGTCCTCTATCATTCACGACTGGATGTGGCAAGACTGCAGAGCTTAAATCTGATTCGTTGGTTATGAAATTGCTCAGCTCTGGCTATTGGATGCTGATTCCACTGTTTGGCATGCAAATAGTCCTGCACTGCAGCTTCACCAGGTTGATACCTCATTTTTAGGAATGCCTGGTGCTGCTCCTGGCATGCTCTCCTGCACTCTTCCTTTAACCAGGGTAGATCCCCTTGCTTGATACTGATGGTGGAGTTTTTTTCTTATTTGGTTCATGGGATGTGGGCGTTGCTGGCTGGGCCAGCATTTATTGCCCACCCCTAATTGTTCAACAAGTGGATATCCATTTGCCGAATCAGGCAGCAGAAGATATTTTGTGAATCACAATTGATTTATTGTTAAGCTATAGTTCAGAACAAATACCAATTTCAACTCCTCCCTTTTGGAACCTCTCCCTGTCCAGAAGCTACAGGGGAAAATCCCAGCTCTTAAGTACAGCCTTCAATGAACAACACCTGCTTTCAATTCACTTTGAAGCTTGTCCTGGTTTACTCTTAAAGGGACCTGCATTTTTAAAATTGTCACTAATTTCCCTTGAGAAGGTGGTGGTATGCTGCCTTCTTGAACTACTGCCCTCCATATAGTGGAGGTACGCCCACAGTGCTTTTAGGGAGGGAGTTCCAGATTTTAGCCGAGCAACAGTGAAGGAACAGTGATATATTTCCAGTCAGGATAGCGTGTGGCTTGGATGGGAACTTCAGGTGGTAGTGATCCCGTGCATCTGCTGCTCTTGTCCTTTTAGATGGTAGCCGTTGTGGGTTTGGAAGATGGGTAGATTTTCTCTTCCTGGAGATGATCATTGCCTGGCACTTGTGTGGCGCTAGTGTTACTATGGTGCCTTGGTGAGTACCTGCGCTGCATCTTGTAGATGGTACACTCTGCTGCCACCTTGCGCTGGTGATGGAGGGAGTGAAAGTTTGTGGATGGGGTGCCAATCAAGCAATCTGCTTTGTCCTGGATGGTGTCAAGCTTCTTGAGTGTTATTGGAGCTGCATTCATCCAAGCAAATGGAGAGAATTCCTTGCCTTGTAGATGGTGGAACGCTTTAGGGAGTCAGGAGGTGAGTTGCTTGCCATTGGATTCCTAGTCCCTGACCTGTCCTTGTAGCCACACTATTTATATGGCTAGTCAGGTTCAGTTTCTGGTTAATGTTAACACCCAGGATGTTGGTAGTGGGGGATTCAGCGATGGTAAAGCCATTGAATGTCAAATGGCGATGGTTATAATCTCTCTTGTTGAAGCTGGTCATTGCCTGGTTCTTGTGTGGCACGAACTCTTCTTGCGACTTGTCAGCCCAAGCCTGCATATCATCCAGGCCTTGCTGCATTTGGACATGGACTGCTTCAGTGTCTGAGGAGTTGCGAATGGTGCTGAACATTGTGCAATCATCAGCGAACATCCCCACTTCTGACCTTATAATGGAAGGAAGGTCATTGATGAAGCAGCTGAAGATGGTTGGACCTAGGGCACCACCCTGAGGAACACCTGCAGTGATGTCCTAGAACTGAGATGATTGACCTCCAACAACCACAATCATCTTCCTTTGTGTTGGTATGACTCTAACCAGTGGAGAGTTTTCCCCCTGATTCCCATTGACTCCAATTTTTCTAGGGCTCCTTGATGCCACACTTGGTCAAATGTTGCCTTGGTGTCAAGGGCAGTTACTGTCGCCTCATCCCTGGAGTTCAGCTCTTTTGTCCATGTTTGGACCAAAGCTGTAATGAGGTCAGGAGCTGACTGATCCTGGCAGAACCCAAACTGAGTGTCAGTGAGCAGGTTATTGCTAAGCAAGTGTCGCTTGATAGCACTGTTGATGACCCCTTCCATCACTTTACTGATGATCTTGAGTAGACTGATGGGGCAGTAATTTGCCGGGTTGACTTTGTCTTGCTTTTTGTATACAGGACATACCTGGGCAACTTTCCACATTGTTGGGTAGATGCCAGTGGTGTTGCTGTACCGGAAGAGCTTGGTGAGGGACGTGGAAAATTCTGGAGCACAAGCCTTCAGTGTTATTGCCGGAATATTGTCAGGGCCCATAACCTTTGCAGTATCCACTGCCTTCAGCCGTTTCTTGATATCACGTGGAGTGAATTAATTTGGCTGAAGAAGGGCATCTGTGATGCTGGGGACCTCCAGAGGAGGCCAAAATGGATCATTTGCTCTGCACCCCTGGCTGAAGATTGTTGCAAATGCTTCAGCCTGAGGGATTTGAGGTTACAGATTGTTGTTGAATACAATTCTGCTGCTTCTGATGGCACACCGTACCTCATGGATGCCTAGGTTTGTGTTGCTAGCTCTATTTGAAATCTGTCCCATGTAGCAAAGTGGTAGTGCCAAAGAACATGATGGAGGGTATCTTCAATGTGAAGACGGGACTTTGTCTCCACAAGAACCTTGCAGTGGTCACTCTTACCAATACTGTCATGGACAGTTGCATCTGTAACAGGTAGATTGGTGAGGACAAGATCAAATAGGTTTTTCCCACTTGGTTCCCTCACCACCTGCCACAGGCTTGTCTAGCAGCAGTGTTTTTCTGGACTCACCAAGTTCAGCCGGTAGTAGTAATACAACGCCACATTCTGTGCCTTTGCCACCCTCAGTGCTTCTTCCAAATGGCATTGAACATGGAGAAGTACTGATTCATGGTATGCAAATGAATGGTATATTGTTTCACACCTCCACAAGCCATGTTGGCCACTCTGCCTCTGACACACTATCTATTTTATCTTATGAACTCAGCCTAATGCTGGGAAACTGAGATTTCTGCTCCCACCAATTAAGTCCCCTGCGTGCCACATTTCCTGCTCTTACAGGCCCTATTAAACACCGCCCTGTCTGTCCTCCACGAAAGTTGCTTTCCCATCTATCTTTGTATCATCAGCAAATTTAGCTGCAATATACTTGGCCCCTTCATTCATGTCATTAATATAGATTGTAAATAGTTGAAGTGCAACTAGTAGCACCCCACCAGTTACAGATTTTGCATGAAAATGACCCATTTATCCCGACTCTCTGTTTTCTGTTAGCCAATCCTCTGTCCACGCTAATATATTACTCCCAACACCATGAGCTCTTACATAATAAAAGTAAAATACTGCAGATGCTGGAAAACTGAAATAAAAACAGAAAATGCTGCAAAAACTCAGCAGATCTGGCAGCGTCTATGGAGAGAGAAACAAAGTTAACGTTTCGAATCTAATATGACTTTTATGTTGTGCAGTGACCTTTCATGTGGCACCTAATTGAAGGCCTTTTAGAAATCCAAATACACGACACCTGCTTGTTCCTCTTTATCCATCTTGCTTGTTACACCTTCAAATAACTCTAACGAAATGGTCAAACACAATTTCCCTTTCACAAACCGTGTTGACTCTGCTTAATTGTATTAATGATTTTCTACATGTTCGACTACTACTTCCTTAATAATGAATTCCAGCATTTTCCCCCTGACAGATATTAGGCTAACTGGCCCAGAGTTTCCCGTTTTCTGTCTGGTCTTAACCACCTTCTCTGTCCTGGAAAGACTCAAGCTCCCATAAGTCACCAACTGTGAGCATTTCAACAGAATTTAACTAAGCCACATCAACTTTCCACCTCCAATGCTTAAGGCAGACGGAAACCACCCCGTAGGACCATTGAAGTAGGTAGGCGGGAACTTCAGACAGGTTCAAAGGGCTCACACCAGGGTAATAATTAATATTGGGTATTTGTATGCCTGTAAAATTATAATTCCTTTTGAAATCTTTGTGCTTGTATTTTGGAAGGACTGGGAGAGATGTAGGACAAGACTGCTAATCCATGGGAGCAGGGAATTGTTCAGTTTAAGTACTTTTGAATAAGCTGTTGCTGAACAGCTCTGGCTACAGGAAAAACTGATGCCCCCTCTGTCATGATGCTCCTCTACCTCATCATGAGGCTGACAGCCCTCATTAAATGGTGACTGCATGTGTTGTTCCTGTTGCAGAGCAAAGTTATGCAGCATACATCAAACACCATTATGATACAGAATGTTCTTTGTGGCGTGTATTACAGAAAGTGCCAGATCTATCCAAGCAGTAGATTTTTGCTTCAGGATACGAGTGGCCTGCTTGATGAGAGCTCTACTTGACCCTTGGATCCTATAATAATTTGGCCATCAAGCATGGGTTCCTGAGGGAGCCACAGGCCAGGTAGACTGGGGAAATAGCCTTATCCCCAAGGAACCAGCCTCTCAGTTGCTTTGCTGAGGCAAAGAGTTGGACAAGTAGACATAGGGCGGAATTTTCTGTGCCTGTTGGCGCCGTGCGTCATGGCGGGCATGAGTGGATAATATGGCGGGAAGGCCAAAATTCGTTTTCACAACGTCGTGAACCAGTTTGCGATTGTCCACTCCGCCCATCAATGGCAGGCCGCCTTTCCTGCCACCTGACGTTTGGAACTTCATTTTAATATATCTGCATAGCATTACAAGCCCTGCTCTCCGGAATCAACCGGATCACCCGGGCATGTTGGGTGCTTCACAACTGAACATAAACGACATGGACCTGGCGAACTGCACTTCACTTGGGACTTTGAGGCTTGTTTGCCTACCTTACTTCAGGCAGCACTCGTGATCACCAGCGCCAGGCTTCGCAGGCAGCACCACATCACTTTTAGGGGGGCTCACGGACAGGACTCTACATATGAGACCAGCTGTAAGGCGGGGGTGGCTTTTCAATGGCTGCAGGGCTATTGTTTGCTTGGGGGAAAGGGGAGAAGTGACCTCAGGCAAGGGAAGAGGCTGCAGGGCTAGGGTATTACTGTAGAGGGGGGTGGTATCCCAGGGTATGTGTGGGGGACACATGTTGATCTGTGCAAGTGGCCTTGAGAGGGTGAGGACTGAGGAGGCAGTCTCCAGAGGAAATGAGACCAGATGGAGATGTGAGGGTGTGTGAGAGAGTGAGTGGTGATGTCCCTTGAGCTGGCAATGAGTGAGATGCCAGTTAATTTGTGATGGGCTTGTGAGTGTGTGAGTTTGGAGCGATGAGATGGTTGCCTTACCCTGCTGGCACGCATGAGATCATTCATCCTCTTTCTGCACTGGAAGGTAAACCTCTTGTGTGCAGCGTTGGTACTGACCACCACTGCCACCACCTCCCAAGCCAGAGTGGTGACACTGATGGGCCTCCTGTGGCCAGAGTGGGAGTAGAGGGCATCGTGGTGGGCTCCAACAATGTCCAGAAGGCGTCCCAGGGATGCGTCACTGAATCAGGGTGGGCTGCATCTTTCTTGCCTTTCAGGGCCAAGTCTTCTGTGCAGCAGTCCTGGGCTGGAAGCAATGAGAGGTGTCCATGCGGCTGCACTTTAAGCATGGTGCCTGGCGTGAGGAAGTGGCGAGGTGATGGCATGGTGGGCGAATCAGAAGCTGCCTGCCAGCAAAGCAACGTGTTTCCTGGGAATGCATGATCATTGGGGTGAAATTGGGACAATACTGCACTTAGTGTTAATCTGGGATGATTCTGTCCATAGACTTGAAAGATGATGTATTAGTGATCACACACCAGTTGTGCATTAATGAAATGGAAGCTTATGCAATTCATGGATACATTGAGGTCATTTCAAGGAGCCAGCAGGGAGGCATGGGTGCAGTCAGTGAGGTTCTAGACTTGAGGGAAGGCAGCAGTCTCTGTGAACCTCAAACCTTATATTGCTGCTTCCAGAAGTGTGGGATAATTGATTGAAGTGTTTACAATAACAACAGGCATTAGTCAGCTGTTTAATGCAACCATGAACTGCAGACAGATTGATGTTACTGATAACCTTTGTAGGAGCTTCGAAGGAACCAGAGTTTCAAGGCTGTACTGACATCGACTGCATTAGGCAGTGCTGTACGAACTGGAGTACATTGTTGCACGTCTAGTTGAAGGAATCAACATAACTTTGTGATAGCCTCGCTAGAGAAGTGAAGCTTGCTTATGCACTCCTTCTCAAGGAACCGCGGGTCTGTTAACCTGATCCTATATACTCTATTGGATAAGGGTTTCTGGGAGCATGCCTAATTCAATTTGCGCCCCCTGCAGCTGAGTCCTGTTTGGGAATTCTTCTGCTGTTGCTGTCTCTCCTGCTCTTACCAGATGCACCCCCACCCCCCCGCCCCCCCCTGCCGGAAGGAAAATACATTGCCTCTTAAGATTTCAGAGGGGGCAAAATTCAGTAGCTTATATAGGGAATGCTGATTGTTGATAGGGAGGAGTAAAATCAGCGTTAAATAAATAATCAGATAATCTTTAAGACCATGTTTAGCAAATCTACCCAAGGTGGATTCTCAGCTTTAGTTTAAATGTGCAAATGGTTTCCATTTTTATTTGTATGATTGAAATGTAATTCTTTGCATTCTTTCATTCTTTCTTTCATTCTTGAAGCAAAACTGACGGAAGAGAAGTTTTATAAAATGAAACGAGATTGCAATCAATCACTCTCCATTATTTATACAAGCCCAATTCCAATTGCTGACCAAATTAAATGTTAATGCTGTTTCATGCTCAGTCAAATTTATGCAGTGGCTGTGGAGAAAACCTGTTTGGATCATATTTTCACATCACTCTTTCAGATGGGATAGTATCTATTCACAGGAGCATATTGGAGATGTAAGAAAAGAAAAAAAATCTCAGTCTCTCTGTCTCTCATCTCTTTTGGGTTCAGTAAAATGATTTTGCAGTGTTCTAATCTGCAGAACAATTTAATACTCAAAGGTTGGTGTGCCTTATTTACAATCTGAGGGTGAATTATAACATTGCAACATGAGCTAAAAATTCAATAAAGTCTGATAACAGCCACAGGGATCGTGATGTAATCAGCAAGGGTCCCTAGAAATAATGCAGGCAGCACTCAAACTTCATGCTGTCGAACCATTTTCATAGCAGCAATGCACAGCTGTTTAGTGGCTTCACACTCAGCAGGGGTCCCAATTTCTTGCGAGGCTAGTATCAAGTAAAAACAAAAAACTACTGCGGATGCTGGAAATCCAAAACAAAAACAGAATTACCTGGAAAAACTCAGCAGGTCTGGCAGCATCGGCAGAGAAGAAAAGAGTTGACGTTTCGAGTCCTCATGACCCTTCAACAGAACTGAACAATATCAGGAGAAGGGTGAAATATAAGCTGGTTTAAGGTGGGGGGGGTGGGGGGAGAGAAGTTGGGGGGTGGGGTGGTTGTAGGGACAAGCAAGCAGTGATAGGAGCAGATAATTAAAAGATGTTACAGACAAAGGAACAAAGAGGTGTTAAAGGTGATATTATCTAAGAGAATGTGCTAATTAAGAATGGATGGCAGGACACTCAAGGTACAGCTAATCCTGGGTGGGTTCGAAACAAGAGGGATGGAATTTCAGTTGAAATCCACGTGGGGTAAGTCGGAGACGGAGACAGCCACTGAGAAAGGAAATATGGCCGTGAAAGCGGGTTTTAGTAAACACCTTGTCAAACCCCAGGAGAGAAATGGAAAGCAATTAAGGTGAACAAGGCAGAAGAGAGATATGAAAATCCTGTCGGAGAGCAGAGCAGTACTTCTTCAAGGTAGGCATTTCTTGAAGAGTGGCAGTCAAATAAACACAGAGATAACATCTTTTGATTATCTGCTCCTATCACTGCTTGCTTGTCCCTACAACCACCCACCCCCCAACTTCTCTCTCTCCCCCCCCACCCCCACCCCCCAACTTCTCTCCCCCCGCCTCACGCCACCCCCCCCCCCGCCCCCCCCAACCTTAAACCAGCTTATATTTCACCCTTCTCCTGATATTGCTCAGTTCTGTTGAAGGGTCATGAGGACGTGAAACGTCAACTCTTTTCTTCTCCGCCGATGCTGCCAGACCGGCTGAGTTTTTCCAGGTAATTCTGTTTTTGTTTAGCATCAAGTAAAGCTAGCCTGCACCTCTTAAAAGGGAGTTTCATAACGACACAGCAGGGCAGAGAGAGAGCTTTTAGTTCTTGGATGCAGTGCTTGAGGCCTTAGTGCAGGAGATTGAAAGGAAAAGAGAATTGATCTATCCACAGGAGGCCCTCCAAACAGACACAATGAAGGCAGTGGAAACAGATAGCCATTGAGGTCAGTGCCAGGAGTCTGATACCAAAGACCTGGATATGGTGCTGGAAGAAGTTCAGTGAGCTCACGCAAGTGGCCAAGATCAGTGAACCCTCCTTCAAATGCCATTTCCCAGTGACTGCACTACCAGCCTCCATGCACTGTTCAGTGCACCTCATCACTCACCTATCAACAATCTCTAGCAATTAGGACTTGTGCCTAATATTCATATGCTCCACCTCATTCTCACACATTCACCACTGCTGCAAGCATCATACCCATCTCTTACAGTTTCCACATACTGCCAGCTATTCAGCAATAACGGGCACATCACCCATACATGTTGCAACGTACTCACTGGAAAACTGCCCTCTCTTTTGCAGGACAAAGTGGCCCACAGTAAATGGCAGCAGCAGCAAACAGGCAGGGGGCAGGCACAGCTGCACATGCTGACGCTGATGCAGAATAGTTTGAGGGGCTGTCATGGAGGCTGTGGCCAGCGGCATTGCAGAAGCTATCCAGGATGATGATATATTTCTGCTTTATGCACCTGCTCAAACTCTAATTTATTTTCATCCTGAAATCTGGTATAAAGTATAAGTGCGGATAGTGTATCTATAAACCTTGCTTTCCACCCAAGCCCCTGCCTTACCCCAAACTTCCCCTCCCTCTAACTCTCCCCTTGTGTATTAATTCTTAGATAACAAAAACTGCTGCCTGTCTAGCCATTGGTGACTGAAACTGAAAGCCTGGAGCAAGAACAGGTCCCCCAGGAAGAAAAATGTTTACTTGATCTGGAATTTGCTGCCACAAGCTCCAATACAGGCATTACGCATACTTTAGACGTATAGAGGTGGGTCTGCATGTGATGAGTCACCAAGAATGAGTGGGCTGCAGCCAGGTCATGGGGAAAGGCTGGCGCTTGTTCCCGCTCACAAGAGGGTAAGATTGCAGATGGGTTCTGCTGCAGAGGACTCAGATGAGGATTTTGATGCGGCAGCATAAAGGAAAAGGCTAATGGGCATGCACATACAAGTGCTTGGTGCATTGGAGGTGTCCAGAGAGTTGTCATGGAACATGCAGGAGTCCGGCTCCAACATGACACCAGACTTCACTCAGAGTTTGAAGCTGACCCTTTTGAGCACGGAATTGATGGCCAACTCCATGAGAACACCGGAGGACCCAACTGTGATGCAGCGTCTGATGGCCAATGTCTTAGCTTCCATTGCAGCACAGACAGATTCCACCCAAGGTCTGAGTGCTACAGTGGAAGCTGCCTATTAACATGCAGGCTCAGACTGTTGCCATCACGCTGCAAATAGCAGTGTCCAAATGAGCTTGCAGGGTTTCATAGCAGTCCAGTAACCTGTGCTGTAGCTAATTACTAGGGTTGCCGACAGCCGCACCCTGCCCCCAACCAACCCCGACCTCCCTTCCCAGGGGAGTGGCAGTGACTCTGTGGTGCACAAACCTGCTGTCCTCTCTCGAGATGACAGCATTCAAGCTCTCACTGTTGCCACTTCAGCAGTGCCTCAGTTGTTGCTTGTCAGCTAGGCAACCAAGATTTCTACTGCTGGTGTCAATGTTGTGTAGTCTGAAGCGGGGCAGTCAAGACCCAGAGCTGCCCTAGGGTGTCCTACAAGGCCATCTGCAGACTCCTCAAATGAAAGTCAGCAGCCTTGCACCAACCTACTGCAGCCACAGCAGTAGCATGCATAGGAACACTAGGACAGACAAATGCACCAACAAAACAGGCTCTAAAGGAATGCATAGAGGTGAATTGTTGAGTACTGTATGGAGTGTTGGATGTGTTGTTGGATAAAATTGGCATAGAATAGTTTTTTCCTGGTAACTTTTATTTCAGGATTGGGGCCAAGGTGACACTATGATGCTCCATAACAGAAGGATGGTTAGAATAGTTACAGCACAGAAGGAGGCCACTTGACTCGTTGGTGTCCATGCCAGCACTCTGCAAGAGCAGTTTAGCTAGTCCCACCCTTGCTCCATAGCTGTGCAATTCTTTTCTTTTCGGCTGCTTATCCAATTCCTTTTTGAAAGCCGTACCTCCACCACTCAAGTGGGGGAAGTATTGAACAACCGGATCGGGGAATTTATTCAGGGGAACTGGAGACACATGATACACTCACTGACAGATAGTCCGGATCACAAATGTGTCAACTGCCTTCTCCCTTCCTTCTCTGCCTCCTCTCCATCTTCCTTCCCTGAGGTGATTGCAAAAGCCCAAGTGGCAGAAGCTGCACCCTCGTGATGGTCAGGCTATGGAGGATGTGGCAGACCACCACCAATCGGGAGACACGCAAGTAAACAGCCAGGCAGTGGAATTGTTGCTTAAGGGCACTGATGTTGCTCCACAACATTCCTAGTTGCAATATGGAGATCATTATATCAGCACTGGCTAGATGTCATAGAGCCGTTAGCCATGTGTCCAGCGGATAATCCTTGTTGCCAAGCTGCCACCTCTGGTTCAATGTGAACCACAAACTGGCACAGACTGAAAGCATTGTGACTGCTGCCAAGATGGCGGGCATTCACCAATATGATATTCTGGATAAAAACAAAAAGCTAAAAGCTACTGCGGATGCTGGAAATCATATTCTGGAGATGGTTGCACACCAACTGCACTTTGGGAGAGTGGTACCCTTTATGGGTTCGGTATATTTCCCTGATGAGATGGGGGTGCCTGCAAGGCCATATCTGCTCAAAGAGAAGACAATAAAAGCTCTTATACTAGGGTACAAGGCCTCTGTGATCTCCCTTTGGATGGACAGATAGCTATGTTGGTTATAATGTATGCTCCAGCCTGGAAGGATCGCTAACCATGGTAACCTTGACAACCATTGGCAGCATCATTCTTGCACCATTTTGAAGCTGTTGTTCTGGTTTGTGGAGGTGGCATAGTTATGTGATCGCCACCATGTGAGTAGCAGCCACAGAACACACTGCTGCTGGCTGAGGTGGGACTAGGAGAAGTGCTCTTTGAAGATCCTACATTGGTAAGACCTCCTGCTGAGTGCCCTTCTCCTCCTATCTCTGTAAACAGCTGGACTTCTCTGCTGCCTCTGCCTCATCTCCCTCTAATGCTACAACTCAAAGGAGGACTGCAAATCTAGCCCCCATGACTGGGAGCAAATGGTGTACTCAGAGGATTTTCCAAAGCACACAACTTCTTCCAAATGGCCAGCATCTTCCTTTCTGAATTAATCAACCTCTGTCAACTCCTACAACAACATGGTACTAACTCTGCAGTAGCAAGCGGACGGTCAAAAAAGCACCTCACCTGTCCTTTGACGCCTTTAAATAACACTGATGGGTGTTCCCTCGTGATGCTGAACAGTCTAGAGCAGGGGACATCTCCAGCATCTCACAGTTTGCCATTCACTGTTTTATAAGGGGGGTGACTGATGCGGTGTATGCAAAGAGAGGAGAATGCAATGCCTCTTCTCTTTCCAGAGAGAAGCATGTTCAGCGTGCATGTGGTTTTGCCAAGATAATGGGCTTTACCATGGTGCAGGGTATCAATGACTGCACATATGTTGCTTTGTAGGTGCCTCATCTAAATTCAGAAATGTACAGCAATTGCAAATGATTCCACTTCCTTAATGTACACCAGGTGTGTGACCATGCTCAGCACATCATGCAGGTCAATGCCCACTACTCTGTCAGCAGTCGTGGTGCATTCATTCTGTGCCCATCTGCTGTGTCATCAGCATTTGAGCCACCATGAGAAACCGAATGGTGACTACTGGGCTATCCTCTGACCACTTGGATCATGACTCATTGTGCAACCCATGCACGTATGGACAATATGCACATAATGAGTGCCATGCCATCACATGGAATGTCAACGAGCGGGCCATTGGAGAGCTTAAGCATGCCTCTGCTGACTGGACTGCTCTGGAAGAACTTTGCAGAACATGCATCATGATTCATCATGGTTAGCATCCTGTATAACTTTGCTGTGATGAGGATACAGACCTAGTCAGCAGGTGTATGCTAAGCAGCTGAGGAGAATCAAGAAGAGGAGGCAGGGGATGGGAGCAAACAAAAACATCCCCTTTCTAGCTGGGGTGCCCGTGAACACCTCGTTCAACTGCGGTACCAATCAATGTAATTTATCATTCCCCATTCAATGATAGTCCCACATCATACCCTCTGTTATGAACCATTATAACATCCTCTTGGCCACAATGACGACACAAAAGCCACCAGCAAACAAACATTCCAAACAACTTTATCAAATAAACCCATCCAATATTCCATACAAACATCAATTAATCACTCTTGAGCTTTCCCTGAGTGCCTGTCTCCTGTGTGCCTTTGCCTAGCCTAGTTCTTCTACACAGTGCTACCCAGTGCCTGAAGCATGGCTAACGGAAGGCTGCTGACTTTGTAGGGTAGACTGCAGGAAGACTTGTAGGATAGCCTTGCACAGCTCAGACCCTAGAAGGCCCTGCTTTGTATTGCACCATCTTGACATGGGTTGCAGTAATCTTGGCTGGCTAGCTGATGGGCATTAGTAAGGATGCTGATGCAGTCATGGAAGGGCGAAGTAAGAGAGGGTATAAATCTAAATGAGTGAAAAAGCAATTTAATATTTTGTTTCTGCTATTTGCCAGAAAAGATAAAGCTAAATGCAGCCGGATATCATAGTGGAAGAATTAGAATGCTGTAAGAATGAACTTTGGCTAAATGCCTTTTTTCTCATCCTTAACATTTATGTTCTTATTTTTCTTAGCCTGACATTTCCATGTTACCAGCAGTTCAGGAACCATCATGTTTCAGAGTCAAAATATTGTCGATGCTGGAAATCCAAAGTAAAAACAGAAAATGCTGGAAATACTCAGCAGGCCAGGCAGCGTCTGTGAAGGGAGAAACAGAAAGAGAAATCATTTTCATTCTCTCTCGTGCTCCCATTCTGACCTCACTGTCCTTGGCTGCCAACGTTGTTCTAATGAAGCTCAATGGAAGTTCAAGGAACGGCACCTCATCTTTCGATTTAGTACTTTATAGCCTTCCAGACTCAATGTTGAATTCAACAATTTTGATCATTACTGCTCCCAGCTGTTCAGGCAGCAGATGCTTTAATTATTACAGCTTCTCTAGCTCCATTGTTTGTTTCTTTACGTCCTATTATTACACCCTTTGTCAAACACCATCAACCCGTTTGTCACTTAATCGCTTATGCCTTCCATCCTATCACAGACCTTACCTTTTCCTCATTTCTCTCCTTTTGCTGCCAGTTCTGATGAAAGGTCAACAACCTGAAATGTAGACCTGGATATTAATGAGCGAGTTACATTGAAGTGGGAAAAAGAGGGCAGAATAGCCCACATAGAGTTTTTACATTGACACGCTTTACTTGGGCAGGGAGGACTTTGGAACAGGCTGCAGTAATAAGTAGGTCTGATCCATGATCTTAGGATGGGGTAGGGGGTTGTGGTAGGGTGTTCTGATTCTGGATGGGGACTGATTCTCAACACCAATGCAGGGTGTCGTCCTGGCCCTCGAAGAGAGGGTCCAATCTTGGTGGTCTTTGTATGGAGTGAGGAGGAGCTTGGGGGTCATTTGGCCTGCTTGCCCAGGCTGGCAACCAGTGCTGTAAAGGCACTTAGCTTATTCCTGAAGCTGTCCTCCCCTACCTTCTGCTGCTGGATTTTCCAAGATCTGGGAAACCCGGCTGGCCACAGTAAATCATACAAAGTTCGTTAAATCAGAGACGGCTAACCTCATTAAGTTGCCAGTCCACCTTCTGGGAGTGGGATGGTTGTCTGCCCCTTTTCCTGTCTGTGTTAAACTCTTAAATGGGTGGTTGGAAGTGAGTTGGTGTTGGACTTTAAATTTTGAAAATTTTGGCATCTGGCCTGATCCCAAACCATCCATTTTTTGGTGTTAAAGTTCAGCCTGCTAAAATTCTGCCTGACCTGTTGAGTATTTCCAGCATTTTCTATTTTTATGTTTTACAGAATATTTTATTATATTTATACCTTTCAAGCTCATTGCCACCCAGATCATTTATCCAGCTCCTTTTTAAAGGCATTATTCATAAACAAAGCTTCATGTTTGTACTGTCAGAAAGGAAGAGATAAAATGTTGGAGCATTTTCTGGAATCAATTGTGAAGCACCTTATTTCTTACTTCCTCCTTCTATTACTGCTACTACTTGTTAGTGAGGATTAAAAGGATTGATGGCTACACTGCACCATTTTACTGCCTGCATCAGTATGTATGCAAAGTAATTTTAATATTGATTTCAGTGATTGTCAATCTCTGCTTAATAGTATTGATGATGTGTTATAGTAACAGAGATGAGAGTAGGAGGCACTGTTATATCTCCCTCCATGGATTGCCACCTTGACGTGGTGGAGAGGCTTGTGTGCTCCGATGATCCTTTGAGCAATGCCATGGAGAGCTGCTTGCTCCTGGTAGGACCACCCATGGTGGCAAGGTTGGGAGGAGGTGTGAGATAAAGTTAGGTCCAAAAAGCCCTCAAAAGCAGAACAGGCGAAGGAAGACTGTGCATCTCACTGGCTGTGAAGGCAGAAGAAGGCTGCAGCAGCAAGGTGGTCCCGGTCATCGTAGCCCAACACGTCAAAGAAATCTGACCACCAATCTGTTAAGATCGTGTGGACAATGATGGCGCTCCAAGGTCCCCATGTTAAATAAAGCCACATGCAGACTCCTACCAGTGTCCATTTGCCAAGCCCTGTGACAATGGAGAATTGGCAACAGGTTCAGGGCTGTGAATCTGGGAGCCCCTAGTTAAGAATCTGCACACAGGCGGCAGATGCATGAAGGTCGTTGGACATAAGTGTTGGGCCAGAGGTGTCTTTGGGCAGCAGCATCTGTGGCTGAGAAGTCCTCCTCAGGATACTCTCTGCTCACCCTAAATGAGGAAAGGGCTAGAAAAAGTGCCCTAAAAATAGGCTGTCCCACTTTCTCTTGGGTGGGGAGCCACCCGCTGTGGGATCACCATCTTTGAAGTCAAAGAAAGTAAGCTCTAAGTTTTGCAACTTGGAATATTAGAATACTCATGGACAATCTCAAGAATGACCATCCAGAAAGAAGAACTGCAATTGTATCACGTGAAGTATCAGGACTCCGTATTGACATCGCTGCCCTCAGTGAGACCTGCTTTCTTGCTGAAGGATCAAGCAGGGGGATACACCTTCTGCTGGAAAGGAAACGCTGATAGTGACCCATGCATTCATGGAGTTGGTTTTGCTATCCAGAATAGGATTTTGGATGCGATGCCAGAGCTCCCTAATTGTATAAATGAAAGTCTCATGACTCTTCACCTACAGCTCAGCCGTAATCAATATCCAACACATATCAGTGCTTATTGACCCTTGACTCTGATGAAGATATCAAGAAAAATTTCTAATCTGACCTTGATGAAGTCCTCCCTGACTTCCCAGAAGAAGAAAAGATCATCTTTCAAGGAGACTTTAAATGTTAGAATTGGCTGTGACTCCTATGTCTGGAGAGGAATCATTGGGAAAAATGGGGTGGGAAAAGCCAATGCAAATGGCAGCCTGCTGACAAAGTGTGCTCAGCGTGGCCTCATTAGAACAAGCACCATCTTCTGCCAGAAGGGCAAATACAAAACCACATGGATGCATCCTAGATCAAAGCACTGGCACTTCCCAGTGTCATTGCTTGAGTCAAAGATCTAAATCGATCCATCCAAGGGACTGATGCCTGCTGGGCAGCTCATCAACTTATTTGATTGATGATGAACATCTACGCAGCACCAAGACATCGCAAGAACCAAAAGTCCAAGAGGAAGAAGGTCAATGTCTCAGCCCTAAAGCAGCCCAACCAAAGCGAAGATTTCTAAGTGCAGCTCACAACCAATCTGGGAAATCTTCACACATCCAACTCAATTCAGAGCAATGGGATCAAATAAAGTCACTCCTGTGCCCAGACCATTGGGTTCAAACACCATCGTCAGCAAGACAGTTCAATGAATATAATGCAGAAATGTGATTTCCTGGGAAAAAAATAAGCAGCCTTCATTGCCTGGCAGAACAACCCAAGGTCACAAGTCAAGAAGGCAGCATTCTAATAGCTCAAGGCTGACACCCAAAGACAAATCCGAAAGATAAAGGACAAGTAAAGGAAGTCCAAGAGGTCCAACAATACGCTGACTAAAATGACACGCGGAGGTTTTTTGAAGCCACCAGGGTTACCTATAACCCAAGGTCAATTGGACAAAATTCCATTTGCTCAGTGGTGTCTCTCTTCTTAAGGATGACAATGCTACCCGTCAATGCTAGAAAGAAGACTTCCAACTACTACTCAACCGTGAATCCACCAGCAGATACTCCCCTGATTTGTCCCAGTATCCTGTGGTAGAATTCATGAGTGAACCACCATCGATGGAAGAGCTGCAGCAAGCAATCAAATAGATGAAAAACAACAAAGCCCACTGCCCCGATTGCCTTCATAGCTGGTGGGCATTTGCTCACATCAAGACTCCATGAAATCATCCTATGGATCTGGGAGGGAAAAGAACCCCCCCCTCCCCTGCCTTACCGGCTTCAGGAATGTGACAATTGCACTTATCTTCAAGAAGGGAGCTATATTATGCTGTGGAAACTGTCAATGTATTTCCCTTTTGACCATAGCAGGGAAAATCCTGACACACATTCTCCTGAATCGCCTTCCTGTGGCTGAGCATATCCTCCCAGAGACACAGTGTGGCTTTAGACCTTCAAGAGGAACCTCTGACATGGTCTTTGTTGCCAGACAAATCCAAGAAAAATATTGAGAGCACCACCAGGAATTTTTCATTGTATTCATTGACTTGACCAAAGTGCTTGACTCAGTAAATCGCAAGGCTCTATGGATTGTGCTCCAGAGATTTGGATATCCAAGAAACTTCTTCACAATCCTGCAACTGTCTTGAGTGGGAGATCTGAAACAGATGCCTTAAAAATCCAGATTGGTGTAAGCAAGGCTGTGTGATAGCCCCCATATTGTTTACAATCTATCTGAAAGTGGCTATTCACCTCATCAAAGATCAACTGCCCCTGGTGTGTGTATTAAATAATGCCTAGATGGAAAACTTTTTAACCTCAGTTGCCTGCGTGCCAAACGAAACTGACCACCTTAGACATATATGATCTGCAGTTTGCAGATGACTGCAGTGTCGTTGCCCTTTCTGCTCCAGATTTATAAGTCACTCTGGATCTCTTCAATTGAGAGACTTGGCCTTTTGCTTCCAAAACAAAACTCATACATCAACTCAGACCTGGTCAGTCAAATATTCCACCTCCCAAATATGTTGAAGGAGAGACTCTGGAATATGTTGAGTACTTCCCATACCTTGGCCACCTCTCTCAAAAGGCGATTATTGACCAGGAGATCCTACACCAGATCAGCTGCGTCATCTCAGCATGCTACGAACTGTAGCAGCAGCACATGTTTGACAACAAAGCTGTCTGCAAGTCAAAAAAAGTCCTAGTGTCCGGGGCAGTTGTTATCATCATACTCCTGTACTGTATTAAGACCTGGACTGTGTATTGGTGACCCATAGAGCGCTAGAGAAATTCCACCAGTAATGTTTTCGCTGCAACCTCTGTATTCAATGGGAGGACTGTTGAACAAACAGGAGTGTCTTCCTTGAAGCCAGATCCAGCATTCAAACTCCTGCAAAATCAATTATTATGGACTGGACACTGTGTCCGGATGGCCAAAAAGCATCTCTGCCACCAGGCCCTGTTTTCTCAACTCTCAAATGGCCAGTGCTCTGGGGAGGACAAAGAAAGTGCTGCAAAGACATTCTGAAGCTCTCCTCGAAGCCTGGCAGCATTGACTGGGAGGAGCTTGCTACTTGTCAGTGAAAATGGCAACAACTTGTCCATCAAGCTGCATCGTGTTTTGAGTCTAAATGCCTTAATGATGAAGCAGAGCAGTGACAGAGAAGGAAAGAAAAGGATACAAGTCCTGCATTCCAGATGCACTAACTCATGGGAGGCCCAGCCCCATCTGCCCTGCGAGTTGAGAATTGGCCTGTTCAAACACATGCAGACCCATGGCAGAAACACATGACCCTGAGTAGTCATCGTCCTCGAATCGAGGGACAGCCGACTATTGGTCAATAGTCACCTCAATAGGTGAAGTAACATGTATGTGTCAGTGATGTGAGCTGATAGAAGGCTGTAAATAATAATGAAATAAAAGTTAGATTAATATTTTTGCAAAAGAGGAGTGAAAATAATTTAATGAACTTCTAGCCTCTTACATACTGTAATGATCAGGTGAACAGGACTGAGCTGGTTCCCCTTCTATTCAGCTCCAACTGCCCCCGGTTGGCTGCAACAAAGGTTTTAAAATTTCTATTTTCTATAAATGCCTTTTCTAATCCTTGTTAATAAGGAGCCAATCAACCAGGTTTTCCTGAGTCAAAGAAAGAGTAAGTTTATTAGTTACTAAACCCGAGGAAAATAGTAAACATGATAACACACACACACAGATATCAGAAGTAAGGAAGTTAAAGTCCAATAAGAAGTTAAAAGAATATATGATTAAGTCCTTTGCTTGTCTTCGATGCATAGATTGTTGAACGTTGTGGCTGTTTGAAGTTAGTTGGTTTTCTGTAGCATTCTGGAGTTGACTTGGTTCAGGTCTGCACCGGCACTCTTTTAGCTTCAGATGGAAAGAGAGAGAGAGCTTTACTGCTCTCTTCCAGCAATGTTTTCAGATGATTGTGATGTTTCTTTCTCCTCTTCCTGATTCTGCTTGGCAGAACTAGTTTTTAAAACTCCTGCCTTTATATTCCCAGAAAGGAATTTGAGTAGCCTGTCTTACAGTCATTGTTGTGGACCAAGTAATCCCATTTTTTGATAATTTCATCTCTGGAACTTTGTCCACCACAGGGGGTTTTGAATGTCTGAATACTATCTGGCTGCTTAGCAGTTGGATCCAAGTCCAGCACTTTGCATTTTAATGTCTTTCTTTCAAGAGAGTCCCTGTTTGAAGTGGACCTTGATACCCCCCAGGTGTGAAATTTCATGCAACAGGTCTGCAATGGAATTCATATAGAAACTTTCTAGAAAAGTTGTCAACATACGATGTCAGATATCAGGTGACTAGTGGCAGCCATTTTTGATCAGTGTCTTTTCTTGTCTCTTTTTTAAGAAACGTGTCTTTAAACAGTTCAATGTGTCTGTGATTAGCTGGTGAAGTTGTAGCTAGATCTCACTCAGTCATAGCTTCCTGTCATCGTGACAATACAGATTTTATTTATGTATTCAAATTATATTTGAACTACAATAAGTTAATATATTGATGCATATACATCTATAGAATATGCGCTCCATGAAAGATATTATATAATTCCCTAATTATCTTTTATACTATAACCTATAGAACTGCTTGTCCTAAAATTAGTATAGTTATGTGATTGAATTAATTTTCAAACAACATCCCATTGAGGTTTACGGTTTAAATAATAGATAACAATTTGTTGGAGTCCAAGTTGATATAACTGGATGTTTCTTTTGGTGAACAAATATACAACGCAGTATTACATAAACATTAGCATGATTTCTCTTTCTGTATTTAAAAAGCCTATGATAAATTTCCATGGAAGAAAGCAAAATAATAATTGATTTTATATTTCCACTGTTTTAATTATAATGTAAAATGTGGAAGATTTAAATTGTGCTTACCTAGTCTTTTTCAAAAAATACCTGTGAATATAGTTTTGTTCAGCTGACAAGAGAAAGCTGAGGCATCACAATGGTGAACTATTAATATTCACCTTAATATGGTGATATGCTAGCATAGTGGTTATGTTACTATACTAGAAACTTGGAGGTCTGAACAAATGATCCAGAGACATGAGTTCAAATCCAACCATGGCAGTTTGGGAATATAAATTCAGTTAATTAAAACAATCTGGGATTAAAAAGTAGAATCAGCAATGGTGAGCATGAGACTATTGGATTGTCGTAAAAGCCCATCTGGTTTTCTAATGTACTTTAGGGAAGAAAACTTCTGTCCTTACCTGGCCTGGCCTATATGTGACTCCAGACCCACAACAATGCAATCTGGCAAGCCACTCTGTGCAATAAATGCTGATCTTGCCAGTCATCCCTACATTCCATGGATGAACAAAAAATAATAATTAACTGGAGGTGCTGTAATTCATCTTCGACAGTGGTACAAAGTGGGGGTGAGTAGCAAATTAGCAGCACTCTGCTTGCTGGAAAAGAAACTTGGGCAGGTGTAAATCAGGCTGCTGTTCCACTATAGCACATTTTGTGCTAACTCCCAAGAAGAATTGCACCCAAGTATTTGTTTCATAGACTGTTCAGAGGTTAGTACATAATCCCATCGCTTTTGAGATTTGGGTTTTGAATCCAGGCCACGGGCTGCAAGTCATGGGCTGCAAGTAATGTCCCTTTTAAGATGTGCAGCTGTGCAGTAACCCAAAAGTTTCCGCAGACAAATTGGTTCCTTTAAATCATTGCGTGTATGCAGTCATGACAAAAAAAATTAAAGGGCCTGTGCACTTAACTAAATCACCCGTGCATTACAAAATAAAATTGGGGGTTGAAATTGACAGTAAGCCTCTTATGCATGCCACCTATAAGCGTCCTATATGAAATAAATTTGGGAAATCTCAAACCGATTTCCCACAGATCAGCATTACTCATGATTCACTCCAATTTGTTATTGTTCAGAAAGACATAAGGAAAGCCTGTGTGGGTAGTGAAAAACTTCACACTAGTGTGGTAGTGGTGCTGCACTGAGTTTGGATTTAGGACACATTTGTTGGTGTAGAGCATAGGGTGCTTACTGAGCAACTAATCTGTTATGTGTGCTGTAGTCATTGCCTGTTAAAAATAGATAATGTTCACTGGTATCCTTCACTGGTATCCATTTCTTGGCATGGATATATCCAGGCCAGTTTGAATATTGGACTCCTTTGTCAGTGGAACACTTTGGCAATACATTATCAGCAGCTTTTTTTTCATTTGTGGGATGTAGGCGTCGCTGGCTAGGCATTTACTGCATTTATTGCCCATCCCTAATTGTCCTTGTTCAGAGGGCATTTAAGAGTCAACCACATTGCTGTGGACCTGGACTCACATGTAGGCCAGACCAGGTAAGGACAGCAGATTTCCTTCCCTAAAGGGCATTAGTGAACCAGATGGGTTTTTACAACAATCGACATCAGTTTCATGGTTATCATTAAATTTTTAATTCCAGATTTTTACTGGATTCAAATTCCACCATCTGCCATGGTGGGATTCAAACCCGGGTTCCCAGAGCATTACCCTGAGATTACTAGTCCAGCGACAATACCACTATGCCAATGCCTCCCCAATTTACAATATTGAAGCAGCTTTCAGTGCAATACACTAATTAGCTGATCCTTACAGTGGGCATAATTAGTTATTAAGTTGTTGATATCTCCCTAAAAGATAAAGGAAGTGGCTGCAGAGCTAGTGGAGGCATTGGTCGAAATATTCCAGAACTCACTGGATTCAGGGAGGGTCCCAGCGGATTGGAAAACTGCTACTATGATGCCCCTGTTCAAGAAGGCAGAGAGACAAAAGGCAGGAAACTATTGGTCAGTCAGCCTAACATCTGTCGTTGGGAAAATGCTAGAGTCCATTATTAAGGAAGAAATAGGATATTTAGAAAAGCTTAACGCAATCAGAGTCAACATGGTTTTATGAAAGGGAAATCATGTTTGACAAATTTGCTCGAGTTCTTTGAGGATATAACAAGCAGAGTTGATAAAGGGGAACCGATAGATGTAGTGTATTTGGATTTCCAGAAAGCATTCGATAAGGCGCCACATAAAAGGTTATTGCACAAGATAGAAGCTCACGGTATTGGGGATAACGTATTAGCATGGATTGAGGATTTGTTAACACACAGAAGTCAGAGAGTCAGAATTAATGTGTCTTTTTCAGAGTGCAAAGATGTAACTAGTGGAGTGCCACAAGGATCAGTCCCAGGGCCTCAATTATTTACTATCTATATTAATAACTTGGAGGAGGGGGCAGAGTGTAATGTATCCAAATTTGCTGACGATACAAAAGTAGGTGGGAGGGCATGTTGTGACGAGGACATGAGGAATCTGCAAGGGGATATAGACAGGTTGAGTGAATGGACAAAAACTTGGCAGATGGAGTTTAATGTAGGAAGGTGTGAGCTCATGCACTTTGATTGGAAAAATCAAAAGGCAGACTATTATTTAAATGTAGAGAGACTCCAAAAAAGTGCAGCACAGAGGGATCTGGGTGTCTTGTGCTTGAAACACAAAAAGCGAGCATGCAGGTGCAGTAAGTAATTATGAAGGCAAACGGAATTTTGGCCTGTATTGCTAGGGGATTTGAGTATAAAAGTAGGGAAGTCTTGTTACAACTGTACAGGGTGTTGGTGAGGCTGCACCTGAAGTACTGTGTACAGTTTTGGTCCCCGTATTTAAGAAAGGATTTATTGGCATTGGAGGCCGTTCAAAAGAGATTTACTAGGCTGATTCCTGGGATGAAGGGGTTGACTTATCAAGAAATGGATAAACAGGTTAGGCCTTTATTAATTAGAGTTTAGACAAATGAGGGGTGATTTTATTGATAGATCCTGAGGGGGCTTGACATGGTAGATGTTGAGAAGATGTCTCCACTAGTGGGGGAATCTCGATCTAGGGTACATCGTTACAGAATAAGGGGACACTCATTTAAAACTAAGATGCAACGGAATTTCTTCTCTCAGAGGGTAGTGAATGTCTGGAATTCTCTACCCCAAAGAGCTGTAGAGGCTAGTTCACTGAAAGTATTTAAAGAAGAGGTAGATAGACTTTTGAAATATCGGGGAGTTGAGGGCTCTGAGGGGCTGGCACAAAAGAGGAGTTGAGGCCTGGGGCAGATGAGCCATGATCGTATTGAATGGCAGGGCAGGTTTGAGGGGCCAAATGGCCTACTCCTGCTCCTATTCATTATGTATTTATGTTTTTTTTAATACTACTACAGCAGTAGATCTCTTGTAGCAATGTTAATGAGTTGTCTGCCTCATAGATGATCATTTCTGATGTTTATCACATATTGATCTCTTGCCATTTGTTTCTCCGGAGAGATCATTAACTTTTAAAAAATAAATTTAAATGTTTACCTAATAGCTGAAATGATGATACAATAAGATTTCACATTTTAAGCTGTTTCCTATAACAAACGACGAAATGCATTATTAACTAAACACCATCTTTGTAGGCAACTTATACTTTAAACCACAGAATGGAATATTTAGCACAACCGAAAATACACACTTCATTATACATTACACTGTCCTTTAAGTAGATGTTCAATTCTCTCCGAATCAGTCCAAAACGATTCTTAGCTCTCAAGGATTTACTTCTGTTCTTTTCCTTTCTCAGCCTGATGACTTCTAACATCAGAATTGTCCTTCACAGTGAGAGTATTACTGGAGATCCTCCCTCTAGTACAAGCTAAGCAGATCTTCCAGCTTTGTTTTAACTCCTCCCGAATTTGGTCTTTTCAAACTTAGTGTGAGCATGCACCCACATTTCGGCATGGTGAGCCATAGAGACTTTTGATGTCTAGCTGTTGTCTCTCTCACCCAGACCCTGGCAGGCTAACCAGTCTGTGATATTCAGTGATATTTTAGGAAAACCTGTAATCCGATGTCATAATGGCTTCCTCTGTACCCTTCCCATCTCAAAGCCCATCACCATGGAAATGTGAATCACATGAGCCGTGTACCCAGGTAAAGATTCTGATTATTTATCCTTGAGAACCCAACTCTCATTCATCTTGTAACTAAATGTTTAAAGCACAACTGTTTACAACCCGACATTCTCAACACTTTTCTGAGACTTGGAGACTCGCATTTTGTCCACTGGCATCATAGTTACCTTCACCATTGTCTGCAAGCTTGAATACCTTGCACCCTTTTCTCAGCAAAATAATCTAGGGCTTCCTTTAATCTTTAGCTATCCCATCATCCAGACCTAATATTCAGGCAGACTTCAGCACAGGTTACATGACCCCTTCATTTACTCTAAATTTAAAGAGACAGCCTCAAAACACAATAGTCTTATAAACCTCGGGCAGAATCTTGTGCCCTCCCCCAAGTTTGGTAGCAGGGGGCATTTAATTAGGTGGGAGGGTGGTGGGTGGTGACCCTGTCTCCTTCCTGCCTCCACCCCAATTAAGTCTGGGTTGGGAAGACCCATAGATGGCCTTCTCACTCCACCATCAATTGAGGCCTTTAAGTAAGCAATTAATGCCCAGTTAAAGGCCTCATCCTGCTGCCACTGATATTAACCCAATGATGGGTGGGTGCACGCCATGCAGGGAGCACAACAAGAAAATCCTAGTGTGCTTGCTTGTGGGCTCCTGGGGCCTGTGGGGCAGGGTGGGTTGGGGGGGGTTGTGTATGAGATGTGGTCCCTCATTCAAAGCCAGTCAGTGCCTGATTGAGAAAACTGGCATCAGGAAAGGGTGGCCCAATGAGAACCACTCTCCTGCCTTTGCTGCTGACCCATGACCCCCACCTGGGACCCCTTTCTTGCCATCACTCACACGATCCTGGGTTGCTCCTCGATCCTAGTCCTCAGGTGAATGTAGTACTCATAGCAGCCACTGCCTCCCCAGTAGGACTGCTGAGTACAGAAGAGCTGTTGGCCTCTGACTGGCTGGCAGCTCTTGGCAGGCGGGACTTCTGCCCCAGAGTCCTTAATCCTGGGGGAAGGCCCTCTGCTGGCTTGTTACGTTTCTGGGTGGCATGAGATGCAGTGGGCCTTCTCACAAGAGGCTGCATGGGGGTCTTATTGGCTTTCCAGCTAGTGCTGAGACCCCTATCACCTCGACAAGATACCTCATAATTGTAACACATTATAATTCAGTATCATGTGCAGCTGCTGAAGTTGCACATTATAAGCTATGGAATTTCATGGCTAAATATCTCTGCTGCTCTACCTCTCTCACTTTCTTTAAGACATTCCTTAATACCTATGTTATGACACAGCAGGTGGTAAAGGCTGAGTTATTTAAAATCCCAGAGGAAACTTTAAACAACCGTCATAACCTATATTTTCAATTGGTATGTTTTGAATTGCAGCTCTAAATTCAGGAATAAGACCACCAGCTCTCGGGAGGTTTTTATATCAAACTAAATGAAACATTTATTAACTTACAACAAATTAAACACATACACATGGCTACAAATTACTACTATCATAACTTTTAACAAATTCCCAAATTAAATCGCCACTAAGGCAACAATAACCAATAGACTTAAACAGACACCGGGCAAAGCATTTTGACCATTTAAATTCAAAATGAGGTTCCTTTCAATTTGGTTCCTTTGTAGATAGTTGTAGGCTTACAGCTGCTTGGATATTACGTGCCTCTGACCTGCACAGACAAAACTCCTTTCTGTTATACCCAGCCTTCCCCTTTGAATGTAAATTTTCATTTTATCACCAGGCCCTTTGAACTCCTTTCATAGTACCAGTTTTATTAGTAATATAAACATTGCTTGGTGTCTCTTAGCTAGGTGCAAGATTTTACTCCCATTCTTGAATGCTCTATTCAACAAAATGCAAATGTACCCTCTACCTTACTGGTTACAGCTCTAAAATACTGTACATCAAAGCACCCAGACTAGCTGGTTTTAATCCAATTAACATGCACACACAGACAGAGACTAAAACTCTATTTTTAAAAAATTCCAATAACATTATATACTTTATATAACATTATTAATTGTCTTCATGACAACCTACCATTGTGGCCAAGCTTATCACCTTACAGCTTGGTGTCAGATTTTGTCTGACAACACTTCAGTAAAGCGCCTTGATATGTTTTACTACTTTAAAGGTGGGAGTTGTCTTTTCCAGATATTTTGGCCTTTATTGGGATGAAGGGGGTATTGTAACTCCTGATGTCAGTTAGTTTGTGGTGGTATGGTTAATGTTCACAGATTTAGATATCTTGCTACCGTCCTTGGGCTGAAAAATTGCTGCTTTCCCAATAATTGTGTGTCTCTTATCAAACATTCATTTTAGGAATCATCAATTTCTGCAATGTGTTTTACTTCATTATTCTTTGGCATGGTTCTCACAATTCCAGTTATCACTGATTTTCATTTTTTCTGACAATTTTAATGGCAGGTTTTAGAGATGTCTGGTGAAAAATGTGCAGTGCTAAAACTGGCAATGAAGTAGACAGAATATTTCATTTGATGAGCACTCGTGCTGTGTATAGCTGATTTTAATATGCATTCTTGAAATTCTCATTCTACCTCAAGAAAAGTTCTGTAAATGCAACCACATTAGGCAAATGAGAATGAGAGGTTCTTTTGGGGCTGCTTGAACAACCTTAACTTATTATCGCACAAATTTTTACTTTGGAGTACTGTTCATAATCAGTACAGTCACTCTGACTCAACCATCCACAAATGGAATACTGTTAGAATTTTTTGCACCATAAACCAGTTTTATATTTGAAAGAAGTGACTGAGTTGTGGATTATACATGTGATTTTATCTGCTGTAAGGAAAGTTCAGTATTTCAGATGGACATCTCTGTATGACTTTATGGTGATAGTTATGAAGAATCCCTTTCTCTTTCTGAACAGAATGATAAAGGGCAGATGCCAGCCGATATTGTTCCTGACCCTTTGGATATGCCTTTGGAGATGGCAGAGGCAGCAGCAGTTGCCAAAGAACTGAAACAGATGCTCCTGGATGCATTACCGCTGACATGCGACATATCAAAGGCCATGTTGACAAACTATGATCACATCTCAGGCAAGGCACTACTGATGTCACTGGGCCTGAAGCTGGGAGAGAGAGTGATGATTGCAGGGCAAAAGGTAAATAATGAATAAGTATGAGGATAGATTAATTCATGGACCCATTGTGCTTACTGACTGCTTTAGCATAACAGTAGTTTTCGCTGCTATATGTGTGCTTTTGTATAACATTTGTCATTGTACTGAGATCTGTAAGGATTCTCTACCATATTAATCTTGTCTGTCAGTCTGTGTTTGTTTGTCTGTGAACCTGATAACTGCTGTAATATCAGTACCTGAATAAAAGTATTAAGCCAATAGATATAAAAGTCAGGCATGAATTTTGGACAATATTGTTAAAAGAAATAAGCAATTTGTATCCTCAAATGCAAATTAAAATGCAAGACTTGAGAATATCATAATATCTAAATTCTAATAATAAATAAAAATTGTGATAAAAACAAATCTTCCTGTAGCAAAATGTTTTATTCCAGCTAGTAACTCTATCACAACTGTTGCAATATTGTTATATAATTGTTCCAGAGCCATTGTTCCAGTTCCCTGATTTTAGAAGTTTTCAAAAATGATAAAATATGTAAGTATATGTAATGTACATCAATAGATTTTACTCGACAACAAGTAGATCAGTTCAGTGTCAGACAAGCAGATCATTGAGGCCCATTCACAATTATGCAAATATTCCAAACTTCTTATCTTAATATACTAATATATCACTATACTGAATAAGTTTTCACTTGGTCATTGGATGCGGGTACCTTACAAAGGTGAAGATGCTACTAATTTGCACACTTGCATACTGTTCTCAAATTGCCCCTAACACCAAGATACAACACGGTCTCTTTCTCAAACAAAAACAAAAAATACCGGAAAAACTGTGAAGAAGGGTCACACGGACTCAAAATGTTAACTCTGTTTCTCTCTCTACAGACGCTGCTAGACCTGCTGAATTTTTACAGCGTTTTCTGTTTTTGTTTCAGATTCCCAGCATCTGCAGTATTTTGCTTTTATCTACAGTCTCTTTCTCCTTACTCCTCAAGCACCTTCTACTTTTTCAAGCACCTCCTGTTTTTCTCCTATACTCTTTTTTTAAATCTATGAAATGATCTTATTGATGAGACCTACATCCTGATCATTTGACCCTATTCCCATTGAACTGCTGACCACCGAGCTTCCATTTTAGACCTCTGCACTATCTGACACAGTTTATAGTTTCTTCTTCTAAGGTGGATCCCCTACCTTTCAAAACTTGCTATCATCATTTCCTTTCAAAAAAAACTACCCTTGATCCATTACAAATGATCAATTTGGAATTTGTGATATGGGGTTGAAAATTCAGCTTAGATTTGAATAGGACACCAAGATTGGAACCAGCCTGGTTCAACTTAAGACTGGCTGTGGAGGGGAAAGATAGTAGGGAATTTATGGTGGGGGTAGAATTCGATGGTTTCCGTCATAACTAAAGTTTAGTTAGAGAAAACTTTGGCTAATATGATTTCTTTCTGCTTTATTTCCCCAATTCACAAAACTGACAAAAGTGTGATTGCAA